>NW_017728950.1:16508276-16511904 GCF_001723895.1 Crocodylus porosus | reverse complement strand
GCGTCGCCTCGCCTCGCCTCACCTGCGCACCACAGCCCCTCCCCCCGCGGCTCGCGCTCTCCCGGCGGGAGGGGCCTAGGCCAGGGGCTGGCGGCGGCCGGCGGCGCCCGTTGCTGTGGGCCCGCCCGGGCAGCTCCGTCTCCGGCGCGCGCGCCGCTCTCCTCCCCCCACCCCCTCCAGCTCCTACTCTGCGGCGGCCTCGCCGGCAGCCGGAAATGACGCCATCGTGTCCCGGCCACTCCAGGGAGAGCGAGGTGGAGTGGGGGGAGGGAAGCGTCCGAGCCCACCCGGGAGACGGGCGTCCTGGCCAATCACAGGCCACAATTCGCGGCCCTTGGAGCCCGAAGGGACTCGCCTAGCCAGTCACGCGGCTGCTTACTGATAACTCCGCGGTGCCACTAGGGTTTATCAAGACGTCGGCCGCTGATTGGCTGGGGCCGTCCAAAACAAGGGGAAAGCGCCTGAGCGTTTGCAGCAGTTAAGCTGTGTGGTCCTGGGTAGGGCAGTTTTGTCCGGTTCAGGGATCGGGCGCAGGTGACCGCCCCCCCCGGGGGCACGCAAGCACAAGGCTGATGTTGCGAGGGGCACCGTAATTATCGTATCTGTAGGACAGTTCCAGCCCTTGTGGGATGTACGGTCTGTAATACTAAGAGTTCAAAGTAGATGATGGTTTTTGAAGGAGCTAATTGCGAAACCTAAAATGTCTAAAACCCAGTTCTCGGGGAATCTTAACTGACTTTTAGTTTGTATTTTGTTTTTTATGGAAGATGTTTTGTGTCCCAGGTCAAATCAAACCCAAATCAATGGAAATCATTCAAGAGCCACACGTGGGTCTTGCTACCAGCAAGTGTTCTCCACCCCTGCCTGGGGCTTCAAATGCTTCCAGATCCTTGGGCAGGCATCCTACCTGCAGGCCCAACCTTGGAGACTTGGGATTTGGACACCCCCAAGTTTTGCTTGTCCTCCACCATATGGCCGCAGGAGCAAGCTAGGGAGGAGTCACCCACCTCCATTTCCATAAAGTCAGCATGTAGCTGAGATCCTCCCACTGGAAGTCCCTAGTGGGAGGGTAACTCAGGCAGGGGAAATACTGGGACCACCAAGATGGTTTTTCGGTTTTTCTACTGGCAGAGGAAAACTGGGAACGTGGCAGGGGGGCAGTACCCTGACGATCCAGTTCTCACTCACTCACTCGCTCACTGGTGGCTTATAGTGAGCAGCAAGAAGTAAATAAAGACTTATCTGCATACTAATTTGCATCTTTTTTTCAGTGTACCATAGTTTTTCAGCAAATACGATATATTGAGTTTCCAATACAATAATTTGTTATTTATGACCTGGCAACCCTGCACAAGGGTGGGAGGCTGGGTCTTGCCTCCACTACAAGGGCAGATATGTCTTGTTTGTGCGCAGAGATATGCTCCTGAAATAACCTAGATACTCTGACTTCACACCTGAAAGCTATGACAGACTAGAAGCAAGAGTAAGCAGCTACCTAGAGGGAGGTAAATCTGGAGTTGTGACAGCAGCACTAGATCTGGCCCAGAGACCGCATGGATAGCTGCCCAGCTTAGCTGTGAATCAGGTTGCTGGAGTCTTGTGAATGCCTCCCATGAAGTTGCAATTTTCTATATATAATAGTAAGCCTGTTGGAAAACACCATATTCATATTTGCATGACTATGCCTTGCATGTTGAGAGACTCTGATAGCATGTTAGAGGCTATTAAGAAGCAGCTTGGTACACAAGTGGGCAATTCAGTAGTGACTACATCTGCCTGTTCTGTGTAGCTGCTCTTGGTAATGTTGCCTGGTTGCTAATAGTCCAGTGCACCTGTGTATAGTTTGGGTGAACTTGCTTTGGCTTCTCTTGTACTTCTCCAGATAAAATACAAGGTTCCATAGATTTTGTTGGGTGCAACAAAAAGAGGTTTTTTTCCCCCTTCCATAGTACTTCAAAGATAATGCAAGGATAGGAACCGGGAAGAGATGTCAGTGCATCCTCATGGTGGAAGAGCAGAAGAAAACATCCTTGCTGAAAGCTAAACTATGCTCAGGGCACTAGAACAAAGCTTAAATTGGCTGGACTTTGATCACTGGGAAAAAGAGCTTTTTTTTTTTTTTTAAAGAAAAAAGGAAAAAGAACACCCCCCCAAATAAAACCCTAAGTCAGTCTGCTATTTGTACCTGCATAAAGGTAACACAGAAGAGGTCCCACATTCACTGCAGCTAGGACACTGCTCTACTAAATCTACTTGGTACCATAGACAGGTCCTAGACCTGATCTTATACCAGGTGCTTAAGTTTTTTAGACTTAAGCCCTCCACCTCCTCCCCAGAACTTTTTTGAATTTAGAGAACCCCATTTTAAAAACGTATTTCTTTATTTTGCTATGGAAAATTGATAGAGTGATTCTCTTGCAAATAACTCAGAAAAACTACAGCAGGTCAGAATGATTTTGAGACCATGGATTCCTAGTTGAAATCTCGCTAGGCAAGGTTCTTTGAGTAGATGTCATATTTTTTATTAGACCAACTGAGTAGATGGAAAGAAGTTCTTAGTTGAAATCTCTAGGTTTATTCTGTGAACCACGTGTAGGTGTTTGCACACCTAACAGTGCTAATATTGTGCAGCTCCCTTAAAAGAATCTCCCGGGAGCCTGGTTGAGAATCACTACCATAGAGTAAAGCCACCCTTACACTGGTGTCAAATATACCTGGTTCAATTTGAAAGGCCAGGTTGCTGTTTTTCCAGATTGGTTTGGGGGTTCCAAAGGCTTGGCACACAGAAAGCAGCAATGCAAAACGGATGTGGTTTTGCTGAAGAGCTGTCAAAGGACATTATGTGTGCACTGAACTAACGTAGCCTCAAAGGAGAAGAGAGGCCTTTAGCCTGTGAACTTTGAAAGCTTTTTTTTTTTAAAGAAATATTTTGTTTCCAGCCAAATCAAGGCCAAATAAATCCGAGTCAGTCCAGAACCGTAAGTGGCCCGGCAAACATCTTCCACCTCCACCAGAGGCTTCAGATATTTCCAAAGTCTTTTGGCGGGTGTGCTATGTGCAGGCCCAAGCCTGGAGGCTCAGGGTTTGGAGACTGCCCAGTGTTGCCTGCCCTCAGCTTTAAGCCCCAACATCTCAGGGGATACTAAACCGCACCAGAAAAAACAGTTATCACGGGGAGCACTTAAGGAAAACTGCCTCCGTGGACCCAGACAGACAAGTTCTTCGGGTGAATCTGATATCTTTTCTTAGACCAACTTAAATAGTTGGAAAAAAAGCCCACTTTTTTTAGCAAGCTTTCGGGTTTAAAACCCGTTGGTCAAGCCCGTGGTGTTTCCCCTGCGAGGTCAGAACTTGGGAAGCACTGCAAGAAGCGGCTCCTCCTCCCGCCGGACACACGCGGCTCGCAGGGTCCCATAAGCCATCCCGTCCCGACGGCAGGGCCCGCGCGAGGATCCTGCCGCGCCGAGGAGCAGACAAGCCCCTCGCGCCACACCGGGCAAGGGGCATCCTCCTCGCGAGACTGCTCTTGTCCGAGCGCGGCCAGGCACGCGCCCTCTGCTGCCGCGAGCAGGGCAGCAAAAACTCAGAACCCGCTCATAAACCCCGCAGACTAGGCAGGAGCCGGGCC
>NW_017728950.1:16506861-16508148 GCF_001723895.1 Crocodylus porosus | reverse complement strand
CACGGGCGGGCTCGGGGCCGGCAGCGGCGCCGCGGGGCTGGCTCAGCGGGAGCAGACCGGAGCCTCGCGGCCTCCTGGCGGCCTGGCTGCGGTGCAGAGGTGGAGGTGCTTGGGCGGGGGGCGCCCTGAGCCACCCTTGCTGCGTGGGCTTGGAGCCGGAGTCTCTCTCTCTGGCCTTTGCCTTAGGTTGTTGCCCCGTTCACTGCCCAATAAATGTTCTCAGCCTCTGGCGGCCCTTATAAGATTAAGTGTACGAGCCCTTCCTCAGCCCCATCCCTCTTATGATAGTCCCTCCTGGGGCACTCTGGATTTTTCCCCTTGTGGCCTTGTCATTCTCACTCAGCATTTTCTAATAAAGTGAACCTGCTCAAATGGGCTGCACGTAGCCAGATGAAGTTTAAGGTGGCCACATGTTTTGTATGTCAACATCAAGTTCAGATTGCCTGTGTGTTTTATATGCAATTTTGTGTGCTTCCCTCCCTACCTCCTGTCCTCTACTATGTAGCCCCTTGCTGGGGTGCTTTTCTATTTCCTTTGCTTTGAACTTTGTAATCTTAAACTTTAACATGATTAGAAAATGTTAAAGTTTACGGAAAAAGTAAATCTGTTCTCATGGTCTAGTGTAGGAAGTATCTGAAGTCCTGGCCTAAAGAGTCTGGGACGGAGGATGTTTACCTGTAGTATCTGGGGGCGGGGGCCGTAGAACACCTTTTTTGGTTGGGGGGGGCAAACAAACCATTCCCCCCCCTAGCTCTCACCGCTGATTTCTTACTTTATGTTTACACTAATGCATTTTCGTGACGTTAGCTGGGACATATGCACAGGCAACTTACAGAATGACACGTCAGTCAGAAACATCACATCAGGTGCAAACAAAGCTGAAGTATAGCTTGTCATTTAGCTAGCTATGCAGTTAAAAAAATAGCTATACAGTTTTAACCTGAATGACAAAATTGCACATTTGTTGGTTTTATAAATTAACATGCTAAAAGTTGGTTGGGCCATGGCCTGGGTGGCCCACCCGATTCCGCAGCCTATGTCTGGGGGCATCCAAATCCCAACCTCTGGGCTTGGGCCTGCACATAGGATGCCTGCCAGTGAAGCTGGGAGTACCTAAAGTGCCAGGGTGAGAGGCTGGGATGGAGGACACTTGCTGGTTGTAGCAGCATACTTGGTGTTTAGAATGAAAAATGCAAGGTTCTCTACCTTGGGAGGAAAAACCTGCAGCACCCTTATAGGCTCGGCAGTGCTACGTTGGTTAGCACTACAGAAGAAAAAGACTTGGGG
>NW_017728950.1:16440639-16506396 GCF_001723895.1 Crocodylus porosus | reverse complement strand
CTTATCTTGCTGGGATCCTATGACCCCAGCTGACTTCCTGCCCTTTGGGCAGGGGGCTGGACTCGATGATCTCCCAAGGTCCCTTCCAGCCCTAATGTCTATGAAAATCTATGATTGAGTTCTGCCTGCTCAATCAATATGGTTTTTTGGAACGATCAAGTTCTGCTCAATTGATATGATTTGGAACTGATTTGGCTAATTTGACCTGGTACACGAAATATATTATTCAATAAATAAAATATAGACAACCGCCCCCGCCCCCCTCCGGGCCAGAATAATTATCATGCCATAAAAATAACCACCCAGCTCTAAAAAGAGCCAACAGGCTGCACGGTTAGTGCTTGAAAATGTGTCACAACTTTATAACTGGTTTCTAGCCAGCTTAAATTTGAACTGGCAGGGCCCTCTCTTCCTGTGTGATGCTACAGTTAGCAGAGCAAACAATATGCTGGCATGCATCAACCTATGCATCTTAAGCAAAACTAAGACAGTGATTCTCCCGCTCTGCTCAGCATTGGTGAGACCGCAGCTGGAGTACTGCATCCAGGTCTGAGCGCCACACTTTAAGAACAATGTGGAGAAGCTTGAGAGAATCCAGAGAAGAGCCACTCATATGATTAAAAGCCTGAAGAGCGAGCCATATGAGGCTGGGAGATATGGGACTGTTCAGCCTGAAAAGGAGAAGGCTCCAGGGGGATTTGGTGGCAGCTTACAAATATATCAGGGGTGAGCATCAGTGGCTAGGCAGACAACTATTCACCAAAGTGCCCCGAGTGAAAACCAGGAGCAGTGGTTATAAACTAGAAGAAGGTTTCAGACTGGATATAAGGAAAAACTTCTACACAGTTTGTGACCAGACCCTGGAAATAGACTCCTGGCAGGAGTGGTACAGGCACCTACCTTAGAGATCTTCAAAAGGCGACTGGACACACACCTTGCTGGGGTTATTTGATCCCAGCAGTTTTTCCTGCCTACAGCAGAGGGGTTGGACCCGATGATCTCATGAGGTTCCTTCCAGCCCTAAACTTCTTTGAATCTGCGTGGGCAGGTCTCACTCTGTTGCCACCAAATGAGAGAGTAGGGTGGAAGGCAAAGCAGTGGCGTGTCTAATAGCTAGAACCAGCTTGTTTCTCATGTTAGAGGTGGTGACTGGTACCTCACATAGGCCTCCTGACATGGACCACTGTGCAAGCAGTACTGGTTTGACTTTGGATGTGTGACAAATGTTACGCAATGGGATTTCAAGAAGAAAACACGTTTTTAGCGGTTAAACAAGAAACCCTTCAGCAATCCTAAGCTATGGTTAGTAAAAGACGCATAAAATTAGAAGGTGGTTTGGTAGACAGGTTGTCTGTCTTTAAGTCAGCTGTTCTCTGATATCAGCTTTGTTATGGCAGCAAGCGTTTGCAGCTTTTTCACTGACCTAAGGAAGCAGGGAAGCACCTGCTTGTGAGAGGTCCCTTTGAAGATTCTCACATGCAGAGATGAATGGAACAACATTTCCATAGTTTTTTAAGCATTGAGGAAATATAACTGCTTTCAGCATCCAAAATACTAGTTTAAATGGTGCAGCTCAGGAGATAGATGGTCTCATCTTTTATATTTATATGCCCCTCCCTCTCCCTCCATACACGCACACGCAGTTATGTTCTCTGTTGGTGCAAATAACAGTCTTCAAAGTCATGTTTGGTGATGTCCGTTACTGCTGTCTAGCGTCACAAGTGGTAATCTAAGGCATCTAACGCCTGAGGCAAAATCACTGTTATCTCAGTTGCACAACAGTGATGTCAGGCTTCTTTGTCTGCTCTTACTGCTTCATTATCTTGCAGTCCTGGAAAACTGATGGAAATAGTAGATAATATCTCCATGCAGATACTAATGCACAATAAAAGTTACGTTATTGCAAAAATAATCATGCAAAAATAATCAATGGACTTCCAAAGCAGGGTAATTTTTTTGAAATAAAATTGCTTTACTCTGGAACCACATTCACACAAGGAGCTATTTTCAGACATTTTGTTCTTCATTATCTCTTTTAGCTGGTTCCTTTCGTGCATAAGCAAACCTTTAGAAGATGCCACTATTTAGTGAGTGAAATAGACATAGGAGAGAAGAAAATAAATTCATGGGATTCTACCTCTGGTCAAGTTAGTTATGATGATATCTTCTGGAATTAATTAAGACTAAGCTTTATATAGGAGAGGTTGCCCAAGATTTTTAATCATAAAATTAAGATCTTTCCTGGCGTTGTTATAAAAGTTTTTATTTTAAGAATGCTATTGCTGTTAAACCATTTCAAATGTTTTCTCCTTCCTAATCTATTACAGTTCAGTTTTCAAATGGGAGACTGCAGAATTCTGAAGACATGAATTTCACATTGTACAAAAGCAAAGATACTACTAATCCCAGAAAGAAGGACAGGAGAATCCTGGTAAGTTTATTCATTGTTGTACAAGCTATTTCTGTTCTGCAGTTGAGAAACAAACAGGCCCTCTTTTATAACCAGGTTTTTGTGCTTTTAAGCAAGGCTATTTTTTGACAGGAGGTTGTAGAAATATTTAAGGGGACATTGTCAAATTAAAACACTTCTGTCTGACTTTTTACATATACTGTTGTTACAATGATAGCTCCTAAAATTATCAGACTTCAAAGAAACTCTATATAGATATACAGTATCTGGGCCTATGATAAACAAGAACACATTTTGGAAGAGAGATGAAACCTTATGCTTTCAGTTTAAACCAATGTGTAGATATTTGGAATGAAGAAGAGCCCTAAAATAGGAAGTAGATTATCCCTCATATGAAACTGTGGGTTTTCCCCTGGAACATCTGATGTTACCCATATATGGAGACAGGATATTGGATGAGAGTGGGGTTGGGTCTGATCCAGTTGGATAATTCCCATGTTCCTTGTGGGAGGATACTCTCCCCCCCTTTTAATCAGGTTTTTGTGTTTCCTGTGCCATTGTCAGTGGCTTCTTTCGTACAACAAAAATGGTTCTGTATCTTTATCTTTGGGTACTTCGGCAATTTTGTCAATTTGGAAGCTCTTGGCTATCAGAGATATTACCAGGGATCACTATGTGGAAGTGGCTCTTGTCAGTCCCCTCAGAGTGGCTCTTGTATAGTGAGTTTTGGGTCCTGGTCATAGAATCATAGAAAAATTAGGGTTGGAGGGGACCTCAGGAGGTCATCTAGTCCAACCCCCTGCTCAGAGCAGGACCACCTCCAACATGATCATCCCAGCCAAGGCTTTGTCTAGCTGGGTCTTAAAAACCTCCAAGGTTGGAGATTCCACAACTTCTCTGGGTAACCTGCTCCAGTCCTTTACAACCGTCCTCATGAAAAAGTTCTTCATAGTATTTAACCTAAACTCCCTAGCTGCAACTTGAGACCATTGCTCCTTGTTCTGTCATCTGCCACCTCTGAGAGCAGTCTAGCTCTATCCTCTTTGTAACAACCCTTCAAGGAGCTGAAGGCTGCTATTAAATCTCTCCTTAGTCTTTCTCTTCTCCAGATTAAATAAGTCTAGAATAGAAACTTCATGGAAAGCCATCATTTCTGATAAAATTGGGCCCAGCTGTATGCTTCTGCTCTTGAGGGTCTGACATAGAATCAGGTTTAGTTTAGTTGGGGCTTCTTGTTTGTTTTCCATACAGAACCAGGATTAAGAGAGCCATTAAAATAGTTCTTAAAAAATCTAATTGTGAAACACCCTGCATTTGCAGAGAGATCGAGGCATCCACAGTAGCTGAAGCTACTTTAATGAACTTTTTAAAACAAAAGCTAGATTTCAAATGAGTGCATCCATTTACAGAAGAAAATAGGCAGTAAAACCCTTGGGTGTATTAAAAGCAAACTCAGCCTCTAAAACAGTGATTCTTAATCAGAGTGCCATGGCACCCTGGAGTGCCATGAGATCCTTTCAAGGGTACTGTGCCAATCCTGCTGTACTTCTCTTTCCAGGATACAGTGCTGGGTTAAGCCTGGAAGTGGCTGCAGCATAAATCAGTGCCGTTTTGAAGACAGGATCCTGCCTGTCTCTTTAGGACCCAGTGCAGGAATTGCACTTGTTTTTCTTTCCTTCAGATACCAGGCTGAAGCTGCAATTGAAGGTTAAGAGTCAGCCTGGAGCTCTTGGCTAGGAGAGCCAAGCTGAGCCTTTCTGCCCTGGTCCCTGGGAAAGGCAGCAGATTCCACTCCAGGTGGTTCTTCTCAAAGGGAGTCTTGAACAGGGCCTGTGGCAAGCCAGTGGGAACTGCTATGCAGCCGTGCTGCACTGCACTGCACTGCACTGTACCACACCTCATGGGCTGGTCCCTTTCTGTAGTAGGGACCCATCTGCCATGCAAAGGCATCTCTCCCTGTAGGACAGAACCTCCCCTCCTCATTTTATAGAGCTGAGGTTTTTTTTCTCCCCACCCTTTCTCTCCTCTCACTTTTAGGCAATATGCTGAAAATGAGCAGTTTGCACCATGCTAGACAAACTTGTGGTTTTCTTGTGAATCTTACAACTTGTGATATTTTGCACAAAGCCTTTGTTCCTTGAAGGAATCTTATTTTCCATTGAAGAGTTCAAGTTCTGTACCTCATACTTAAACCCCTGAGTACCATTTCACACTTTCAGAGCGTTGTAGAATCTGACCCTTAATCTTGTCATATTGTTTCAGGGATGAATACATTAAAGATTTAAGGTGTTAAGACCTCATGGTGACAGGAGCTACAATAGTATCTTTCTACAGCTGTGATTTTCAAATGGAGCTCAACTATGCAGATGTATCAGATCAGTTATAATATTATCGTTATTCCTGCATGGGTTTTTTCAGTTTGTTTAAAAGTTCATTTCCATTTAGGTTATTTTACACACTTTAATGCATACATTATTTTTTTTAAATGGGGTGCCACTAACTTAAGAAAAGTTATGTATGTATGTCTTAAGCCTAAGAAGGCTGAGAAGCACTGTCCTAAAATAAAACCCTGCCACTCAGGGCTGCAAGATTGTTTGGTTTTAGCAATAGGTATAGGACTGAATGCACAAAAAGGCGGGGGCAGAAATTTACGTGGAAAATTTGGAGCGATGGAGTAAGTGAAGGCTTTGCCTGAACCTTTTGAGTAAGCTGTCTGCATGTCCCTTGTTAATATATGTAATGGTTCACACATTGAGGCTTGAAACTTCCCTGCTCCATAAAGTGTACATGTGGAGTCTGGTATACAAAGCCACAAGATGTCAGTGTAATCTTAAGAAGCAACACTGAACATCAGACTTCTGACTGGTATTAGAGCATAATATTCTTGTGTTAAAGCTTAGAAACAGATGCATGAATAGAATGAAACTCCATACTTTTGCTAGTTCAATATTTTGTGTAGACTGTGGAGTTTAGCTACAGTTTTTGAAATTGAATTTAAAAGACACAATAGATAAATTACGAAATGAAGTTATTATTGATTATATGCTTATACCAATTAGGATCGAATGTTCACTAATGCAGTATGCTTCAGTTTTGAATAGCCTTGGACTGTATATTAAAAATAAAATATTATTGCAACTGTAAGAATGGAAAATGAAATGTGTGCAGTTAGGGATTCTTAAAGTAACAGTGATTCAGCCTATACATATCAGGGTGAATGTTTAATAATAATAATAGTTTTTTTTAACAATTTCTTACTGAGTATACAGGTTATAATGATTGCAAAAATATATGGAATTTTTTTTACATTTATGTACTCTCACGTTTTAATATTGTAATCTTTGTTTTGATTAAATTGTCTTATGCAAAAGTGTTCTTTTGGGTTGATTTTAATGGAATGAGAAACAAGTTATACCAGAAAAGTAAAAGCTTTAGCTGTGCTAACTGTGGAGTTACACAGCTTTGTATAGGCATTCAACTTGGTGGTTCTATAAATTATTCCATCAAAAACTTGATAGAAATTTTATACTGTGGATGCACAAATATATAAAAATCTAACCCCTAAGTCTGTGAGTTGCTGGATGTGGATAAATTGCAGCCAGTTTGCAGAGCTGGTAGCTGGTCTCTTAAATGATAGTTTTGAAGTTCAACCAGTTTATGATTCTGATGGGCACATAGAGAGGTTTATTTTATTAAGAATGTGTCCAGGTCTGTGTATGTGCATAGTGAAACTTATGCTGTAGCTTGCATTGTTATATTGCCATATTGATTTTACTGTCATTCCTATTTCCCCAAAAGTACACCTTTGGGCTGAGATGGGAGCCACAATTTTCCATCCAGGAGAAGAATTAATTTTCAAGATGTTTTGAAAAATTGTACTGGAAGGCTATTTGCAACTAAAGCTTTGGCAATAACATGTCAAATTAATACCAAGGGGGATTATGTTTAAAAATATATTTATCCTAATTAGTTACAGTGTTACTACCACAAACCATGACTTCCAAGATATGAGAACCTAGGTGTCTAACCATGAGTTACATTACTGAGATGCCAAAGTTCATTATGACAATAAATGCGCTCAGAATTTAACCCACATACTAACTTGACCTATGAAGGCAATAATTCCCATATAACATTTGCCTTCCTTTCAGGTTTTTACGTTGCTAGATTATAAGGCTAGGTTTTGATTAGTTAGTCTAGTGGTGCTCATCCTTTTTAGACTCAAGGTACAACCTCCATAACTTTTCTAATTTTTGCAGCACCACAGTTAAAACATTAATTCATTAAGGTGTTTACTTCCTTACACCTCGCATCACCCTTAGAAGTATCTCACAGCACCCCAGGTTTAAAACTACTTAAATTCAACAGCATTAGCTATTGTATTATTGCCATTCAAGCTGAGAACTGACAACCTTCAGAATTTGTTTTTGGCACAATGAAATCCTGCCACAATGCATAGGATGGATTAAAATGGCCCTGCAGTGGACTGAGTGGTCCTGTGAAGATGTTATGTCAACCTAAACATTTCTTCATAATGTCATAACAACCAAATATTAGCTGACTTGGTCAAATGTCTCTTATGACCGACATCACAAACTGAATATTGCTTTGATACATTTCTACAATTGCATAAAAAAGAAACAAATCCTGTAGTCAAAAAAAAAAAGAAAGAAAAGCCAGCAGAAATCACTGCAGCAGTTAACTCTCTTCTAATTCAGGGCTATCCAACTCATGGTCTACAAGGAGTTAATTTATAGCCTACCTTAATTTAATCCTACCTGTCCCTCATTCCCCCCATCACTCTGATTGCAGCAGCTAGAGTCACTGTAATGTGGGCTCCCTCTCCCTCCTCTGGTTTCCCCTTCCTGTCCTGAGGGCAAGGTAGGGCAGTGCAGTCTATAGTGTCCAGGGGAGCCTGTGGCCGCAGTGCCTTCACAGCATGCTGTGGCTGGGGAGCCCATGGCCAGTGAGCTGGGGGTGCCTGTGTGGCCTGTGGCCCCTTGGTGCAGCCCACACAGAATGTGGCCCCTGGCTGCTTAGAAGTTGGACATCTCTGTTCTAATTCAGGCAGAGTCAACAGTGTCTTCACTAGTTCAGCACTGAAAGTGAGTCAGAAACAAGAGGATGCATATAAAAAGTATCTAGTATTAACAAATATTTGCTTTCACATTGTTTAAGAATTCCAGGATAGTAGTTGCCTCCACCCTGGCTCTGATCTGTACTTGAGTGGGTGAGCAAGGCTCCAGGAGCATGGGAGGAGTAGTGGAGGGGATGTGCTAGGCTCAAAAGCACAGATGCATGCCTTCCCGCCCACCTGGAGCAAAGTGTACTGCTCAAAGCTCAGTGGTGACCAGCATGTGGGCAGGGTGGGGCAGCAGCACAAGCAAGAGTTCTCCAGAAGAGCAGCTGTGGGCACTGCTTGTCTTCAGGATGCTGGGGCAGGCACAGGGTGCCAGGTAGGGGGAGGAGAGCAAGCAGTTACCTCCTCATGTAGGAGCTGTGCACCCTTAAAGGGAACACCCTTCAAAGGATCTCACAAAATTCTGGTTGAGAATTACTGAGTTAGTCTGACCTCCTGTATCATGCTGGTCGTAAGACTTTCTTGAATTACTTGAATAGCATCTTATCTACTAAGAAAAAACATTCAATATTAATTTATAACTTGCCAGTTATTAAAAATCCACTATAATCCTTGGTAAATTGAGGGCAATTCATCATTGGAACACACCTTATGGTATAGAGGGAGCTCTTTCAGCCTTAGGCGATGTTTATTCTTTTTTCCTTTTTCTTTTAAAAGATGTTATTTGGGAAATTACTATAGGATTGATGAAGAAGTTTCCCTAAAATTAGACAGGTTATAAATTTACCCTGTTCACATGGAACAAATCTGGCACCAAAGAAAAACAGGACTTAATAACTTGGCAAAAAGCTTAGTCCCTGAGGAGAATTATTGCAGAGAGTAGTCTTTCACTAAAGCTCTTTTTTCCCCCTGCATTTTAGACTTCAGAGACCGAAAGGCTTTCTTACGTGGGAAACAACTTTGGCACTAGCGCCTTGAAATGTAACTCCCTGTGCAGGTATGTGTTGCAGGTTGGGGAAACTGTTATTCTGCTTAGCTGAGATTTTTGACTTACCCTTTTCAGAATTTCAGTTCATTTATGTGGAACCAGATTTCCAAAAGAGTTGAGCATGTTTGAACCTGTACTGTTCTCAAATTGTGTATGCACGGTAAAAGAAAACATGTGAGTGACTATTGCAGCATCCAGCAATAATGCCAGTAGTTTTATAAATACTGTAGTCAAGTCTTGCTTGATTTAGGAACAGTAAGAGAATGTCTGGTTTTCACAGAGATGTTTAGAATAGGTGTATACATGAATGGTCAGTGTGAAATAATCCTATCCAGTTGGATCCAAGAACTGTGAAATGTCTGTTTTAACTGCACATTTACCTTCTCATGAACACTAGATGAAGTGATATGTGCTCATCCAAAATGAAAAATGTTCCCTAAGAGATGATGTCAGGTCAAACTTGATGTGAGTTGGCTATCCAGATCCCTTGAGTAGCTACTGAAATCCTGCCATGGAAGAGGGGTATAATTTTTTGCTCTGTTAATGAAATTGATTCTGAATGATTTGATTAAAAAAAGGTAAATTAAACTTGTTTTAAGGTAGATAGATGAAGCATCCACCTGTGGGGTCCACAGCTCAAATCCTGAAGGTAAATTTTTGTCATAGACTGTTTAGAAAGATTTAGTTTGATTATGAGCTAAATTTGGGGGCCAAATCTGATTTGCCTTTTCCTTTTAAACTTGCCAGTTAATCTTTCATGTTTGAGTCCTGTTTTCATCTGCGCACCTCGCACTGATTACTGATTTCAAGCCTCCTAACAACTGAAGTATTGTAGCAGAGGGGAAAGCAAACATGTAAAGCAGAGGGGAACAATTCTTTTAGGTTTTTGTTTAGGGTCATGCAAGGTGAGATGGGGCAGAAGACGCTGTTTTAAACTTTAATCTCTCAATGTAATTTGGTTCTGAATTATTTGATTAAAATAAACTAACACTTTTTCTACTGATAATTATCTAAAAGGTTAAAGAGATTACATGCTGGTCATGTATTTTTGTTCTTCTCTTTCTCAAAGCTAATGAGTAGAGCTCTGACTTTAATTTTGACAGCACTTAATTTAAGATACCATGGTTGCATCAAGACTCTAAGGACAGTTTTATACTTTGTCTAGAGAATTAAACTCGGAACCAATTAGTCTAATGAACATTTATGCTACAAATATCAATGATATGCCATTTTTATAGTGATTTAGGGCCCCTTCTCTGAACACTCGGATCACTTTGTATGATTAAGAGACCGTTTTAATGACTTAATTGATCCGTGGATGAGTCACTGGAGAACCCTAGACACGTGCCTGGTTAATGTGAGAATAACTCTTGAAGCAGAAGGGATAGAAAGTTGGCTTTCTGAGGCCCCACAGTGCATAGGGCTCGGGTTGTTAATTTGCCCATTCTTTCTGACCTTCTGTCATTATGTTTAAGGTCTTCAGACTCTTCCATTCTTAATTCTTGGTCTTCACTGTCTTCTGGGAGTTAAATTTTCCTTGCAATCCTATGATGGAATTTCCTCTGTAATTCTGCTAACAGCTATCAGCCCAAGTGTGTCCTTGGAACAGCCTTCTGAATGTTATTAGCAAGTAGCTAGTATTTTTTTTCTTTTTAGTCCTTGGCTAAACTCTGCAAGAACCCCCTTAATTTGATTTAAAGACAGATTATATTGATTCTACTTAACTCATTAAGATGCAGAGAAGAGCTACAAGGATGGTCAGGGGAGTGGAAATCCTATGCAAGAGAAGATTAACAAAGCTTGGGTTGTTTAGCCTTGGATAGGATAGCTACGGATAGGTTTGCTATCCATAAATGCATCAGGAATTAAACATTAGGGAGGGAAGAGTAGCTATTTAAGGTAAAGGACAATTTTGGAATAAGAATAAATAGGTATAAAATAGTAAATTAATGTAGTCATAAAATTAGAAGGAGTGTTCTATCAAAGCAGTGGGGCTCTGGAACAAACTCCCAGCCAGAGTAATTAATGGGATAAAACAGCTGCATTTAAGATGGTTTATGAAAGGGATTATATGATGTAATACGTGTAGTAGCAAGGGACTGGACTTAAACAGAAGTTCAAATAGGACTAAATCTATCTGAACTTATAGCTGCAGCCGAACTGTTATTTTGAATTGTACAGAGTTCATCCCCTGACCCCCACATACATGAGTGACTAGTGTTATGCTGTAATCATGCATCATCTTCCCAAAATTAGTTTCAGTCTAAAAAGTAACCCAGAGAGAAGTAAATCCCAAGCCATATGGCAGGGAGCAACTGTATACTTCCTGTATGTCATAAAACCAGTGGTCGCTTAGCTGGAGAAGGAGGATTCTATCAGAAGACACTTGTAGCTCACATTTTGCCAAGCTCTGGAGGTCTGGTCAGAAGTGGATTGATATATAATTGAATCTGTGAATCACCTTATCTTACCTCCTCTGAAATGGAGCTGTGAAGGAAGGTATCTCTGAATTGCTTTAAAAGAAATGACAAGGTCCTGGAACTCCTTAGTGGAATCACTTTCAGGGAAGCTGCCAGGCATAGAGGCAAAGATGCATTTTTAACCAAAGAATAAACCATGTTGAATTTCTGCTCCAAGAACCAAAGGAAACTGCAGAAGAGCCGCACAACTTGTGATATCATTGAAACAAAAAAATATGTGTTTGAGAACTCAGGTTTTAAATGTCACTGTCCTTGAAATACTGAATGTGGCTGGTCCTGACCCCCAGCAGCCTTAGAAAAACTTAATCCATGGACTCCCAAAGTGAAGCGCTGTGCATACAGGGGTTGCATTTAGAGAAATCACTGAGGTCCTTATAGGCAAAGCAAAGAAAGAGTAGAATGGAAGCTGGCACTTTGGCATCTAGACACCCTTTTTGTGTGCTTCAGAGTTCATTTCAATGCCTTAGTTTTAACTCACAAGTATAAAAATTAAGCCTTCAATGCAACTTTTATAGATCTTCCTACTGTGAAGTTTTAGATGTTTGTAAGCATTGAAAAACTGGTCTTTGCAGAGCGGTTTAGTGGGTCATGCAAAGTACTGAGCCATATAATCTTAATAACATATTTCACTTATGCCAAACCATTTCCTACAGGTACTTTGTTGGTGTGCTAGACAAGGACTCTGGACAGATGGAAGTTTATAATGCAGAATTGTTCAATATGCAGCCACTGTTGTCAGGTGGGTGGAAAAGAATACACTGACTGGGTCCTGTGAAGTACCTCTATACTTAGTGTACATTGCACTTAGCTAGGGGCCTGTTTTTGAACGTGACCGTTCCTCCACATTCTAAGTATCCAACATTACATGCGTCCTTCTTGGTTCCTTGGTTGCGTTATATAAGAAAAAAAAGAGCGTATTGTTTTTTCTTAAGACCATATTTTTGGAATAAGTCCCTACAATACACTTATTTCCAGTACGTTAATGAAGTAAGTACAGTGTAGAAAGATACAGAGTGGTAAAAGGGACAACTGTAGCTATGAAGTGATACTTAGAAGGGAGGTTAAAAGGCTGGGAGATAGCAGCATTTACATCAGTAGCAACCCGTGAGCTTGTTTTTGTCCAAAGAAAACTGGTGATGATGTCCTCTGCTTAGTATGGAGGACTACGTTGTCAGCATTCTGGGTAAAAATATAACCCTTGGACAGAGCAGTTCTTCAGTAGGAAACAAGAGGAAAATATTCTTTATCCTCAGTGAATTGTTTCCTTTGTGCCCTCATTTGCTATCATGTCAAGCATGAGAAATTGAGAACCGGTTTGCTAAGTTTTAATGTAACAAATATAACAGTATGGTTACTAAATTCATAAATATTACTGACTGACCCAGTTAGACCCATGTACTAATTTTTGTTCTTTTGTAGATGATGTAATAGAAGAAGACCTATCAGATTATCAAAATAAATCCTACAGAGAGAAGGTAAAAGTTGAAGCCCAATCTTTTTCTAATATAATTACCCAGATAATCATAGTAAATATTTGCCTGGGACTGAGGTGTTCAGTTTTGTCATTAATGGGTGTAAGTTATCATTTTAACCTATGCTGAAGTTCAGCAGTTCTTATGAAGAGATATAATAGAATATCTTTATCTTTATTTGGGGCATGGCCCCTGTTCTGTACACGCTATAACCACTAGACAAGCCACCAACAGATTGGGCTCAATGGGCAGATCAGATTTTGAAATGGGGGGTGCAGATTGTGTAGTACACTATCACATGTATCATAACATATATTTTTTCCAGTTAAGAGATGCTAGCAGATATATTAACATGCTAGGGGCCCAGCAGTATATTATTCAGTTTAAGATCAAAGTAAAACCAAATACAATTTTATTGAAATGGTCACTGATTATAAATTAAGTTAAAAATACAATAAAGTAGGCAAAAATAATCAAAAGATGTTGTTTTATTATTCCTGTAGTCAAGATAGTGAAATGTACATCCCTTATTCAGACTTGTAAAACAACATCTAGCCTTGTTGAGCATCTTTACAGTGCATCCAGCACTGTCAGTCATTTCCACACCTGAATTAATGTCCTCCTAAGTAAATATTACCACACCTGAGTTTGTTTCCAGCTGGAACTAAAAACAGTCTGAAGGGCTGTTTAATAGAAGAGAGAGAGAGCCATTCTTGGCAAACGGGCAGCAAATTGCAGAATATCATGATTAATGGAACATCATGACCATTAAAAAGGAGAGTGGGTCATTAACACCTGTAGAGAGAAGAGAGATTAATAGGAATCAGGTGGAGCATAATGAGCCATAAAGTCAATTGACTGCCTCAGTAATGCCTGAATAGAAATGCTACTGCCACTGCTGGCAGTTGGTTTAAGCTTTTTGGTGAAGCAGGAGTCAAAGGGCAGGGGTGGGGGGCATTGACTACACCAGAGCATGCACCCCTTCTTCGCCTCTTTCCCCCCATCCACTCCTGTTGGCTCTGTCCACAAATTGATAACTAGAAAATAGGAAGCTGGTTTGGTTCTTTGCCTCAGCAAAGCATAGCTATAATTGTCATCTGAATTTAACATTTCCACATTTCTACTCTAACATAAATTTACATGTCTAACTTGTGGTGTGTAATTTCAGAGATAATGGGACTTTTCACAGTGCATGTTGAGGAAAAGCACTTTTCCCCAAAGAAGGCTCTTTGCAAACATAGCAAACTGCTGCAATATCGGAAGTAATAAATATTAAACCCTCATGCATGTGCACAGCTAAAAAATGGTTTGGAGCTTAATAACAAGGAGCATTAGCTCATCCACTGTGTTGTGTATTTGGTTAGTTTAGTGCTAGTGTAGGAAATCCCTGTTTACATGTCTAATCTACCATTTCATTAGATAATGGCCCGCTTAATCTGGGCTGTTGGCCATGGTCCTGCAACCAGCTCCAACCAGTGGTTTTGCATCCCATCAAAATGTATGGGCTTCTGTAGTTTTGCTAACCTGGGTCTGGTTATGAAATAATAAATTTGCAGGGTACTGTTCAGATTTTCTAGAGTGGGCAATATGGGAGTTGTCTACTCACAAGATATTGTATGTCCTAAGTTCATTTTTATTAACTTATTTCTACCCCATGATAGTAATTACTCTTTTGTAATATAGCTAATCAATATATTTTCTTTTCTGGTTGATATTTATATGATGATTTAAAGCTGAATTTATTTACTTATAACTTTGACTGTGAAATGTATTTCATTCCAAGAGAGGAAGAGGGTGAACTTTCTTTCATATCAGGCGGGCAAAATATTGTCCATGGGCTGAATCTGACCTGCCAACAGATTCGACCTGGCCAATGAGTGGATGGCCACCAATTAACTGGAACTAGCTCTTGGGCTGCTGGTGGTTCCAGCCTCCGCATGGTGCCAGGCAGGTAAAACTGCTTCCATCCAGCAGCATCAAGCATCAGCTGTGAACCCAGGCAGGGCTTCTGTCCCAGCTGATGGGCAGCAATGTCAGCTGTGGACACCACAGGCAGGTTTGGGAGCCCAGACACAGAACTTGCTAGCTGCATCCACAGCTGACCCACCCCCATCCTGGGGCAGTGGAGAGAGAGAGAGAGAGAGTGTGTGAGGAGAGAGCATGGTGGGGGGAGTAGACAGACAGGGGAGAGTGGGGAGGAGAAAGGTGAGGAGAGGAGAGACTGGGGAGGGGGGAATAGAGAGAGAAGAAAAAGTGGGAGAGAGACAGGGAGGGGGGTGTGGAGAGCAGAGAGAGGCAGGGAGAAGGAAGGAAATGAGAGAACAGACGAAGCAAGTTACAGGTCTCCAAAATGTGTTTAGTGTCCCTCCAGCTGAAATAATTGCCCACCCCTTGGCAGCTTCTCCAGTTCAGGATGTGTTTTCCCTAAGGTTCCCTCCAAAGCTTTCCAAAGAGTGTACCTTCTTTTCTAGGCACAATAATTTGCATTTCTTTCTCATACAGGTGGATTCATGCATTGAAGCTTTTGGTACCACCAAGCAAAAACGAGCCCTGAACTCTCGAAGAATGAACCGAGTTGGCAGTGAGACTTTAAACATAGCTGTAACTAAAGCAGCAGAAAACATCATTGATGCAAAGGGTGTAGCTGGTAAGTGATGAGAATAATAGAGAAAAATCTTTGAATACTTTTATGATTCAATGCATCTGTTCTTTCCCCCTATATGCTATGAGAGTATACTGACCCCAAGGATTGGAGGAAGAAGGCAGGTTTGTCAGGAGTATGAAATGTGTCAGACATTGGCAGTCTTTTGAAGCCTTGGGCCGTCTTAACAGAGCTAAGTCCAAAGGCAGGCCAACATGGTCATAAGTGCTACCACTGCTCTCAGTGCTACCACTTGCTTTCCCTCCTAGCTGTGCCAACCTCCCCAGAAATGCCATGGACATCCCCTGTCTCCAGATTGTCAAAGGGGTCCCAGTTTCACAGGCTGGATCAGTAACAAGGGAGGATCATTGAAAGTGCGAGTCCGTTACTGAATGGGAAAGATAACCTAGTGACAGAGAATGTAGAAAAGGCTGAAGTACCTCAGTCTTCTGGCAACAGAACAGGTTTGGGACTATTTAGGAAACCTGGACATATACAAGTCCATGGGGCCAGACGGGATGCACTGGAAGGAGTTGGCCAATTGTAATTGCAGAGCCACTGGTCGTCACCTTTGAAAATTCATGGCAATTGGGAGAGGTCCCAGATGATTGGAAAGGAGCAAATATAGTGCCTGTATTTAAGAAAGGAAAAAAAGGAGGATCCAGGGAACTACAGACCTGTCAACCTCAACTCAGTTGCTGGAAAAATCATGGAGCAGGTCCTCAAAGAAACCATTTCTAAGTATTTGGAGGAGAAGGTGATTAGGAACAGTCAGCATGGGTTCACCAAGGGCAAGTCATACCTGACCAACCTGATTGCCTTCTGTGATGAGATGACTGGCTCTGTGGATGTGGGGAGAACAGTGGATGTGGTGTACCTTGACTTTAACAAGGCTTTTGATATGGTCTCCCACAACAATCTCACAAGCAAGGTAAGGAAGCATAAGTCGGATGAATGGACTGTAAGGTGGATAGAAAACTGGCTGGATCATCAGGGCTCAGAGGGTAGTAGTCAATGGCTTGATGTCTAGTTGACAGCTGGTATCAAGTGGAATGCCCCAGGGGTCAGTCCTGTGGCTGGTTTTGTTCACTGTCTTCATCAGTGACCTGGAAGATGGAATGAAGTGCACCCTCAGCAAGTTTGCAGATGACACCAAGCTGCGGCAAGAAATAGATATGCTGGAGGGTAGAGTTAGGATTCAGAGAGATCTAGACAGTTTGCAGGTTTAGACCAAAATAAATCTCATGAGGTTCAATAAGGACAGGTGTACTTAGAACAGAACAGTCCCATGCACTGGGACAGACTGGGAGCTGATTGGCTGGACGGCAGCTGTGTAGAAAAGGACCTGGGGGTTACAGTGGACAAGAAGCTGAATATGAGCCAACATTTGCCCTTGTTACCAAAAAGACTAATGACATACTGGGCTACGTTGGCAGGAGTGTTGCCAGCAGATCAAGGGAAGTGATTATTCCCCTCTGTTCAGCACAGGTAAGGCCGCATTTGGAGTATGGTGTCCAGTTTTGGGCCCCCATTACAGAAAGGATGTGGATAAATTGGAGAGAGTTCTGCGGAGGGCAACAGAAATGGTGAAGGGGCTGGGGGACATGAGTTATGAGGAGACATTGAGGTAACTGGGCCTATGTAGTCTAGAGAAGAGAAGACAAAGCGGGGATTTAATAGCAGCCTTCAGCTACCTGAACACGGGTTCCAAAGAGGATGGAGCTAGAGACTGTTCTTAGTGATGGCAGATGACAGAACAAGGAGCATTGATTTCAAGTTGCAGCAAGGGAAGTTTAGGTTTGATATTAGGAAAAGCTTCCTCACTAGGAGGGTAGTAATGCACTGGAGCAGGTCCCTTCCAACCCTAATTTTCTGTGATTCTATGATTGCTTGGTTGGCCAGATTTAACCTGCAGGCCATAAGAACCACTGTTCTTTAGGAGTGGCGTTGGGGAAATTTGAACAGCCATGAAAGAACCTTTTTTTTTTCTTACTAGTCCCTGCATCCAACTATGAGATTTTGGAAAATCAGTCTCGCCATCTTTTGCATGACCTAGTCTCATAGAAAGACCAGTCCATCATGCTGACAATACTTGCTAAGTTCTTAAGAATGATACTGCTTTAGATCTGCATGAAGGACCAGTTGTTCCAGAAACATTAAAACCTGCAGATAATCCATTCTTTCAATGTAGGTTTAGATCAGTCAGATGGACAGTAGAAACCTAGACTCTTCTTATGTGCTGGCTTGAAGTATTGCTTCTCAATCTCCCTTCATAGCCCCTAGTGGGGATTGCAAATCCTTAGGTGTAATAGCAGTGGAGGGACAATACTGGCAATAAAACTGGAGTAGCATATATATGACTTAAGTTTCTAAACATAAATTACTGTGGTGTTAGACACTTTAATGAGGGATTGGGGCCCCACTGTGGACAAACACCCACCAAAAGATGGATTCCTCTTCCAGAGAGTTGTCAGAAATGCATTGCTGTGTTCTGTGTATGCAAGATGCTCTGTGTACTGTAAGTAACTCTGCTTGGGGAGAGGTTAACTTCTGATGAAGTGACCTGTTGCTTATGCATCTGTGAATTAGTCTATAAGCTGCATCTCTGCCCTGCCTTCTTCTATACTTAGCGAGGAAAAAGATGGAAGTTTTGAAAAATACCATTGAGAAGTTGATTTATTAACTTATATAGAAAGCTTCTGTTACACAGACCACAATCCTCACGTTTTAAGCAAGGAATTCCCTTTGAGTTAAAAGGAAGTGTTTGGTTTGAACTTCTCTTCCATTTCTTATTAGCGGTGGTTCATGTATTCACTCTTGTCTCCCTCTTACTTTGAAAGCTTTGGTCAGTGATGCAGCTCAGGACGATGTGGAGGAGGTCTCTGTCTTCCTGCCTCCGTGTCATGAAGAGGCTGACAAACCAGAGAACATCTACAGATTTGAGGACCGTATCCTTTTTGGGTCATCATGCTGCTTATTCACCAGAGCATACCAGGGTAAAGGTTTAAACTCCAGGGAGAAAAGGAAGGTCCTGACAGTGCTTTATGAGTCTGCTGAGGAGAGTCAGTTCCATTTATGAACAATGAGCGGGGGGTGGAGGATTTTTCATGCTGCTATGAGGTATTTACCTACAAATCACTGTCTTCCTTCTTGGGCTGATTCTTCTAGTGTAAGTCATTTTTCTGCTTTCCCTATGGTACCTGCTGAGTAGGCACCAAAGCAGTTATAATGGCAGATGGATTTATGGAGAGCAAGGGCTAGAATTTGGACTGGTGAGCCAAGAGAAATTTCTGAATAAATCTAAATTCTACAGGGGCATGCATCTTACCTAATTCCCAGTTCCCACGATTACATTTCCCGTACCCATAGACTGTCTTCCCCAGCTAGCAGGGCTGGAAACAGCATTCCTCACTGATGTAAATTGTTGATGTAAGCTGTACAGCAATGAACAAAACAAACTCTTTTCTGTCTTTTACATATGTGCTACTAACTTGTCTCAGAGGGGCATAGTGACATTCACTGTTTGAAAGCCTCTTAATCCTCAGAGGAGAGGGCAAGGTGTTATTCTTTATTGTTTCTTAAAACTTCTCCAGTCATCTCCTCTGCTGAATATGAAGCCCTGCAGGCTCCAGCTGCAGCACTTACTAATCTTACTTCTGAAGAGATCCTTAAGAAGCCAGAAGAAGAAAGGTAAGGATGTCTAAACGTCTTGATGAGCCAAAAATAGTGGTCTCTTCCTTATGCTTCATGTTCTAATGCATGTCTCCTCTTTCTTCTAGACCCTGTTCCTTTGTTCTAGAAGAACTGAAGTCTATGCCTGTAGATGAGAGCAGCCGAGACCATAAGGCACGGTGCCTGTGGTTCCTGGATACCCTTATCAAGTTCAGTTACAAGAAGATGATTAAGAAGAAGTGTAAGTTGATAACAAAAGAACTTTCTCCCCCATGTACCTTTCAGCAATGCATTGGGATTCATGTGGTAAAATGGATTCCTTTGTCCAGAAAAATTAGAATTCTATCAAGATGACAGACGTAATGTAACAGGCATCTGTCAGACAAAACTAATTTTTTGTACTAAGATGATATTTTCAAAGCAGTCAAAGGAGTTTAATCCCATCTAGTGGAATGTAGGTGTTCAATCCCCCTAGAATGATTTTAAGAATCTTAGCCTATAAGTAATGTGATTTAAAAGGTCTCTTTCCCAACTAATCTTCCCCCCCACAACACACACACAAGCAGGTGATGAAGCATGTTGTGCTTGCATGTTGGCATATTTTAAGTGATGAAACAACCTTCTGTTTAGGAATATAAAGTGCATTTTCTTATGAGCCAAAAGTAAGTCTTAAAATGAAAAAGCCACAATTATTGAAGACTTTGCAGTTTTCTTTGTCTTTGGAAAAATGGCAACATCTACAGACTGGTAGCTCTTTTCCTTAAGGCAGTTACACAGAGAAACTTGATGTCCTTTTTTCTTCATTGATGTTAAAATTTTATTAGACTTAATCCTGTCTACCTCTGAGCAGTTCCTTTTTCCTTATCAGTTAAATAGTCCTGTCCTGTAAATGAGTCAGGACACGGACTTGAATCCCCCAAAACTATTTTCATGCAATAATTTTCTCATACTTTATGTATATATTCTTAGCAGTACCTCGCTCCTGTGAATGAGACTTCCTAATCTTGAATGTTCCACAGGATTCACTAAAACCTGCAAAAGACAAAAGTAATGACTGGAACTGTTTGGAAATCAAACATCATGAGAAACTCAATATGGTCTTGACAGGTGGCAACACTTGCTGTGCTCCCTTGCAGCTGCTTGCAGACCCACTTCATTTGCATATTTAGTCTCCAGCCAGCTTCAGTTCCACTGCTTCCAGCTAATGGAGCTTGCTCAGCATGGCATCCTGAAGGATTTTGCTTTTAAAGATGCAATAATTGCAGTTCTTGATGGCTCCAGAGAAAATCTTTAGGTTGAGATTTTTCAAAAGGAATTTAAATGGACAACTCTCATCATTATCAGTGGGAATTGTGCAGGTAAAATTCCCTAGGCAGTTCTGAAAACTTCAGCACGAAACATTTTCTTTTTTTAAACAAACAAGCTATGTTATAATGAAATTCTGCACCTCCCTTCCCTGCTCCCCCTGTTCTCCCCCCAATGTGTTGGGAATCCAGAAGGAATGTCATTGACTTTCTGACTCATGGGCAGTGGTACAGGTGGCTTGAAAACAAAAGTAAAACTAACCAGTTTTAAGGCAGAAAGTAGGGCAGGATGGCACTGAAACTGATTTAGAGAGGCGTAAGCTTTCGTAGGCAATAAACCTACTTTGTCCAATGCTATTTGATGAACCTCTGACATCGGCATCTGGCAAAGTGGGTTCATTGCCTATGAAAGTTTATGTCTCTCTGAACCACTTAGTCTCTAAGGTGCCACCTTGCCCTGCTCTGCCCAAGTTCAGACTTGCACCGCTAACCACCTCTGTAAACAGTCTGAGAAGTAAAAAGGAAATGAGAATTTTTTTAAGCTGTCATTTTAATTTTTTAAAAAAAAAAAAACTGTCGAATGACATGTATTTATTTCTGACTGTTCAGGCATTTCTGAGGTCCTGTTTTTAAGTATGATTTAGGTCACTGGTTTCCAAAGTCTGATTGAAAGCCGGTAAGTAGGGACCTACCAAGTTCACAGCAGAAGTGGGATGCACAGCAGCTCTTTTAATCTTTAATGTTCCCAGGTGTACCCCTCCCCTCCTGCTGTTGATTGGCAGAGGGGACCCACAACTCCCTCCTGATAGGCAGGGAAGCAAAATCCAGTTTTAAATATGGTGTGCTTTTTGCCTCCGCCAGTCAGCAGCAAGCATTAGGGCTTCTGGGGCCCCTCAGCCAATCGGCAGCGGAAGGCTAAAATGGCGCCATATTTAAAACTGCTGTTTTTGCCCCCCTGCCAATTGGGAGCAAGCTGCAAGCATGGCCTCTCCACCAATCAGTGGTGGAAGGGTGTGCAGGAGAATCTGCAAAATTAAAGGAGCCACAGTGCACCCCACTTCTACCGTGAATTTGCTAAGTCCCTGCCCATAGGATATTGTAGCACTGTGCCTAAGCTGCTTTTGAGTCTTACTGTAAATGCTATAACAAGTTGGACTAAATATTGATATATGTATTCTTAAGAGGTGTATGAAACCAGCATAGTATTGTTTAATTAATTTTAATTCTTAAAATGATTGTGAATCTGCTTGTATTTATCACTTAATTGAAAAAATTCTCTTTGTTCTAGATCCGATGGGGCCCGATTGTCCACGCATCATTAACAAAAAACTCTCAAAAAATTTCAGTGCACTAACGTACAACAGTGGCAGGTAGAGAATGGGTTTTCTCTAACATATTTCTGAGGGGTAGACAGGAAAGTTCAAGTGAAAAAACTACCACTATACACATGACAGGGAAAGCATCTCTTGAGCCATATGCCCTTTGTAGGAATCTGAATCGTTGGTGTCTTCTCTGTTTAATGCCTTTGGATTTTAGTGCAGAAAGGTGATCCTTATATCTGTATAAAAATTATTCTTAGCTCCCTGAGTAAGGTCAGAGGAGTCAATCTGGTGTGTAAGGAGACTCTGGACTTGTGTTTCAAAATCAGTGCTTCTTTAAACTAAAATTGTTTGAAAACTTGAGAGAAATGTCACCAGTAACTAGTTTCTGCTCAGTGCTGGCCTCAGTTGTACAGGCTGGTTTCAGATCATCAAGCTCACATTAACAAGGTGCACCTCTTCACCGCTCCACTCCGTGTTGCGGTTCCAAGATCTCCCAGCTGGGGCTGCCTCTCCCAGCTTGCTGCTGGAACAGAGAGGTTGTTTTGATCAAAGCAGTAAAGTTCTTCTGTGTCGGAGCCGTGGCTCCCTCTGGGCTCTGGGTTCTGTTGCCACTTGCCACAGCTAAACCTTTCAGCAACTGAGCTGTTGCCAGAAGGCGGTGCCAGAATACTGCCCTGGATTTAACATTTCCCATGTTCTGTACAAAAACTCTCTTAACCATTGAGAACGTGACAACTTTTTGTCCTGCCCATAACAGCATGGTTGTCCTTTCATAACCTTTGCATTGTTGTGCAAGGAAATATCAAATAAACGGAGCCATTTCAATCCAAACATTTCTGTTAGGAATAGTTAGTCTTTTGCATCCTGAAAGGCTTCCAGAAGGTCCCTGATACCTGGAAAGCAATCACTGTATCGCATTGCATACCAGATGCCTACAAATACAAGACATACCTTGTTTTTGGAAGGCAGGATGTAGAGAAAAGATTTTTCCAGAGTCATGACTGACTGTGTGACATAAAGTAGTCCTTCTCGAAACAGGATATTAAGGAAGTATAGCATCCCAGGAGACAATCTGGTTAAGGCAGCAGGACTTTTTGGTGTAGCTGGACAGCAACAAGTGTAGGCTGTAGACCCCTGCAAAAGCAGTAGCAAGACTGTTAATTCTTTGCTGTAAACAGCTCTTTGTATGTAAGTTCCTATAAATAATACCAAGCCTCTTCAAGATGCTACAGAATGCATGTAGCAATTCACTGGCCCTCAGCTGGCTCAGTTGCTGCTTCAGACACAAGCTACAGTTCTTGTCCAAGAACTACAGAGAGCCATGCATGGGTTAACATGGGACTCCACCCATTCTGCTTGCTATGGCCAGACCAAAGGTAACCTTCTTGGTAGCATCAGAGCACAGTATGTGCATGCTTTTATTCCCGTGAAGAAAAATCAACTTCCCAACTTAAAACACTCACACTGATTTTGGAGGGCTGTTTGGGAGCAAAGTGTGTGTGCTGTGTGAGGTAAATACAGTAATTTCACCTTCACTCTTAACTTTAGTAAAAGTGACTTGTGGACGAACAGATGTGGTTTCCACTTAAAAAAGTTGTTCTGCAGGCCAGTTAGGGCCAGACACCCTTGAGCATTTACAACGCTTTCAAAGTTGTAGCAGGCAAAACTGGCCGCATTTTCCTGGGGTCTGATTCCAGTTCTGCGTACATTCTGTTTGTAGACACAGTCCCCAGTGGTTTATGCTTTGGCTTTGTTAAATTTTTCCTCCTTTGTGACTTTTTATTCTCCAGGATCCAGAATTTAATCTCTGCTTCGATGAAGGCTAAAATCACAGCATACGTCATAGCTCTGGCCTTGCACATGAACAACTTCCAGACAGACCTGACACTCTTACAGAGGGACATGAAACTCCATGAGAGCAGGTGAGAGTACTGGTGCAGTTAATGACTGCAGACCTGCAACGTTGAAGAGGGGCAAGTGGGATGGTGGCATGGAAGGAGAGCCTGTTTTCAGTTCTTCAACTGAGAGTTTGACTAATGCAGCAATGAGATCCATCTCAAAATCTGTATTCCTCAGAATGAACCACTTGCCCAAGAAATGAATTAGCCCTTGTCACAAAATCCTATGAAATTAATATAATACTATATAATAATAAATAAGTAATAAAATTATTTCTGACCACACAAACCAAATTCAAGATGAACATGAGCCTGCAACGTGATGCTGCGGCTAGTAAAGCGACCAAAACTCTGGCTTGCATCTGTAGATGCTTCTCAAGCAAATCCTGGGACATCATTCTCCCCTCATACTCGGCCTTGGTGAGGCCGCAGCTGGAGTACTGTGTCCAGTTTTGGGCCCCACAATTCAAAAAGGATGTGGAGAAGCTTGAGAGAGTGCAGAGGAGAGCCACGCACGTGATCCAAGGTCAGGAAAACAGACCTTACGACAACAGGCTGAGAGCCATGGGGCTCTTTAGCCTGGAAAAACGCAGGCTCAGGGGTGATCTGATGCCACCTATAAGCTTATCAGGGATGACCACCAGGATCTGGGGGAACGTTTGTTCACCAGAGCGCCCCAAAGGATGAGATCGAACGTTTGCTTATAAACTACTGCAAGACTGTTTCAGGCTGGACATAAGGAAGAATTTCTTTACTGTCTGAGCCGCCAAGGTCTGGAATAGCCTGCCACCAGAGGTGGTTCAAGCACCTGCATTGAACACCTTCAAAAGTAAATTGGATGCTTATCTTGCTGGGATCCTATGACCCCAGCTGACTTCCTGCCCTTTGGACAGGGGGCTGGACTCGATCTTTCGAGATCCCTTCCAGCCCTAATGTCTATGAAATATACGAAATTCCAATGAAAATTGTAAAGGATTTGACCTGTTTGTTGTCTCCAGCTTTACAGTTGATGCTTTAATTGTACATGTTGCTGCAGTGAACTGTCATGCACTTTCCAATAATTTTGCTCTTTAGAACTGATGTGGGATAATGGCTTTAATGGCAGTGTTTGAGGTCAATTAGACCCTGTTTTTAAAGATGAAGCAATAGGCTTTTGGAAAGATTGTGCTGCCTTTTATGGCCTTATTTCAATTTTCTCACTGACTCTGCTGTGTGTTGGAACATGGGCCACCTGGCTTGCACTGGGGTCAGCCAGGCAGCCCAGTGGGAAGTCAAAATGTGGTCTAATGTGTGCTAGCAAGATTCTGTAGTTCCTGATAACAAGGTGGCTGTGTTACTTGCTTGCACATGCCCCCTCAGCTGTGGGATGAAGGAGCACTTGTTCTGACTGTTATACTAAAAAGCAAGATAATTTTCTGAGCAAACCTTTGGCATGTTTACCAAACAGCCCCCAAGTACTCTCTAGGCTGGTCAGCTCTTGCTCCTATTTTTCCTTTTAGAAGTACCAGTGGGGGTCTCTTTGTCCCTCCAATACCAAACTAATGTGAATTGTATAATGTCATCCCATTTGTGTAAAAGAGACCCTAAATAAAGGAAAAGGATAAAACTGTTTCCTAGTGGGAGGCATAGCAAGCCTGGTGTCCTCCAGAGCATGCCCTTGCTGTGTTTCATCTAAATCCTTGAGCTGTGGCCACCCTGAACTTTTCTAGAAATGGATCCCTTATTGCGCAGCAGAGCCATCACTGCTTCAGAGAAAACAGGCATAGGGCCACATTGCTGCTTGCCTGTGGCTACTGTTGCCTTCTCTCTGGAGGGAGAGGCCAGTTTGTTCTCTTGCAGATCTGCAGTCTGACACCAGGGATGATGCATGCACCTTCTTGTATTTGCTGATGAATGTGATTCTGCCTTTTTCAGAATGCTCGACATTGCTAAAGCTATGAGGCTGAAGATCTCCAGAAAGGGGACGCTTTCTGGACTTGGAGCTGATGAGGATCACAAATTTGGCACCCTCTCTGTGCCCTTACCCTCCTACAAACCATCTAGGGGCCAGAGGAAACGCAAGAAGATAGACTAAAGAATGTGGGGTGCAACTGAAAGGACAGCAGGAGAGAGACTCATTCTACTGGCCTGTTACTGCTCTGAGATTAGGACCTCTTGTCTGTTCATTGGCTCTTACTCCATTTGAACTACACAAGGCAATTTCTAATAATGGGTCTGGACTGACATTCTCATTAAACAATCTTTTTAAAAAGCAAAATGAAACAAGACACTCATTCCTATACAAATACTTGCAGGAGTATGGGGCAGATAGGAGTGAGGAGAAAATGGGATGGTTTTACTTGGACTTCCCTTCCTTCCCACCACCTCAGCCAACTGGGCTGCTTTTATCTTATGAACTTCTAGTATCCCATGATCAGTTGTAACCCAGGTAGGCCGTGCTAAGGTTATGGGCAAATTTAGCTTGGGACTGTGTCTTACTAAATACAAATACAGACCTTTTAATCAGAGTTGCTGCTCTTCCTCTCTTGATGGCTGTGGCTAAAGATGAAGGGTTTGGTAAATATTAAATGGAAGGTGACTTTACTGGTAGGAGAGAGGCTAAAGGCCAGATAGGCAAGACCCTTAGTTTGTCTGTCATATCACTTGGTTTTTGTCTGAATGTTATTGTTGCTAACATGGAGATGCTTCTGACATCTTTTGAATTATTGAAGATGAGTGCTTTTTTAACGCTAGTTGAATACTACCCAAGTCATTCTTCTACACCAAACAAAAGTGTGACAGCTTTTCTCCTTCAAATATTACCAAATGGATAGTATTCAAAGAGGGGAACTAGATGGAAAAAGAATAGAGGAATTGCACAGGGGAAAAAAATGTTTGTCTCTTGGTTCAGAATTGCCATTGATGCCATGTTTGCCCAGTCGATCAGAAGGGTGCATTGGTTTATGGTATGCTGAAGTCATTTCTGTAGCATGGTGTTCAAAATCTGTGATTTAATTTAAGAGCATCAGGGGAAGTACAGTCTCCTGCTGCACTAGGAAATTCTGGTGTGTGCATGTGAGAGACACAGAGGCAGATATGGAAAGTGCGCAGAGAGCAAGCCCACACAAAAGTTAATTACGACATTTGTGAAATATTTCAGATTTCTGTGGTAGCAGTGCCAAGTGCCTAACCTGTGTTCCGGTCTCCTATTCCACACACACAAAAAATGAGCTCTTGTTAACTCTAGTTCAACCCACCCCTTCCTCACCATCCTTACTGAAGAGATGGGGAATATCTATCTGAGTTAATGTTTGGAATAGCAGTTAGAAAGATGGAGTGAAGTTCAAATGGCAAACATCCCTTGGCTGGTTGTTAAACTGATGTCATGGATATGTAATGCATGAAGACATAACTTGCATGAAACCCCACTGCACAGTGGATAAGCCAGTAGCCCCTTTATCCTGACCTCATGCAAGTATCTGGTGTAAATAATTTCCCCTTGCAGCAGGAATTGCTGGGTGGAGTTCTCTGACAAGTTGTGCAGGTGGTTCAACAAAATGATCAACTTGGCCCCTTCTCCCTTTAGAATCTGTGGAAGGGGAAAGGGTTCACTGGGGTGAAGATGAATGAAACCTCACAAATCTTTAAGGGTCTTTGTTCACAGGTCTGTTTCAAGGTACTGGAAAACAGGAGCTGAATTGCTCCACTGCAGTCGTCATCCACTGCAAGAGTGAAGCATGTTTTCTCCTGGTAGCAGATACTTGCTTAATTGGTGACATGCAAAGCAAGCAGAAGGATTAAAAACACGCCTCTGAACCTTCAGCAGAGTAAGTAAAACTTCTGCTGTAGAATAAGTTAATTTCTGCCTGTTTTCTTATTTATTGAGCACTGGGGCATCTACAAAAAAGGCTCTTAGGGCCATATTTCAGTACCTGTGTGAATAACCTGATTTTCAGAAGCAACACCAATTGAGTTCAGCTGGGAGTATGTGTAGGGCTAGATTCAGATGACTTTGGGCCTCAGGCACTTTAACATTGCCCTGTAACAAGATGCATCTGTTTGAAAATCTTACAATTTTGTCTAAAGCAAGGCTTTTGGGATCTAGGGCTCTGGAAAGGCTCCAGATAATGCCCAAAAATAATAGCTAATGAAAAACCAAAGAAGCAGGAACAGCATTTGGCAGACAGAACAAATTTCTTTTATTTGCTGTTATGTTTGCTTCAGAGTGACTCAGATCCCTGACACCCACGCACAAAATCTCCTGGGATCTGACGTAGCCTTTTATTGCTCTCTTCTGCAAGTTCTGTGAACAGCCTGTCATTAAAAGTGATAAAAAACGTACCCAAGGTTCTGGGCTAATTAATGCCACAGAGATTATGGGTTGAAGATGATCGATACCACATTTTTGATTTGAAGGTCCATAACTGCTACTGCGGAAAGTCTAATTGGGGAAATGTAGAAGACTTTTAGACTGAAGATGGCAACAGGGTTAATTAGCTACTTTTAATGACTCTACTTGGAGCTTGTTCTTATAATGTGGAAACAAGGTTTAAAAAAAACAAAACTTGGGTTATTTGGAATTCAGTTTGGTTATTTTGCCTCTGCTTCCCATGGACTGTGTCAGTTTATCCAACTCGGGGAATTTTTATACCCAGAATGGTGAAAGTGCTCTCATAGAAGTACAGTGTACTGCAGTCTTGGGATGAGATGAATCCTTCCACAAATGCAGAGAAAGGGCCCCAGGCTACTTCCACTAAGGGATGAAATGAAAAACAAACTTTGCTTCCTGAAGGAAGAGCAGACTGCATTCCTTAAGGGCAGGAGAACAGGCCTTATGATGAGAGGCTGAGATCCATGGAAATCTTCAGCCTGAAAAAGCGCAGGCTCAGGGGGACCTAGTGGCTGCCTGTAAGTATATAAAGTGTGTACATCAGGATCTGGGGGAACGCCTGTTCACCAGAGTGCCCCATGGGATGACAAGGTCAAACGGTCACAAATTCCTCCAAGGCCTTTTCAGGGTGGTCATAAGGAAAAATTTTACTGTCTGAGTCCCCAAAGCCTAGAATAGACTCCCCACAGAAGTGGTGCAAGCACCTACTCTGGACTCTTTTAAGACACATTTGGATGCCTATCTTGCTGGGATCGTTTGACTCTAGCTGACCTGCTGCCCTTGGGGCGGGAGGCTGGATTCAATCTTCTGAGGTCCCTTCCAGCCCTAATGTCTATGAAATCTATGAAATATCATCAGCCCTGCATTAAAAAAAGTTCTGGCCTGGCCAAGGCCTCTAGGCACTCCTAAGATGATGCTTCACATTCAGCAGTGACTGGAGGGTAAAATACAGAAGCAGTCCTTACCATAAATACCAGACACCAGGACCTTCCTGTCCCTGGGGAATATCCTAACCACTAGGCCACTAGTCTGGCTTTCTCTTGTGCTCTGCCCTTCTGCTCCCATGGACCCTGCATTCCTTTCTGTGCAGTGACTTGCCTTCAACAGGAAGGGCAGAGGGTACCCAAGGCTGATAGTCTTGGGAGGTGAAAGATGCAGCTTGAACCCCTTGAGGAAGGAAATGGAGGTCTCCCATGTCCTGAATGTGTGCTCTAACCCTGTGGCTAGAGCATCAGAGGTGAGCATCACCACTTCCTCTTCCAGCTCCCTTCTGAAAGTGGCCAGAACTCCATTTTGTGTAGAGCCCAGTCCTGCTGGCACATGTTGGACCTGCTCTAAGGATGCAGGCAGAGCAGTGCCTGATTTGCAAGCCCCTCGCTTTGGCCTGGGTAGGAGGTAGGCACTGAGCTGCTCAGGCAAGTGCCAAACTTCAGGCACCTTGGGAACTTGTCATTCTGCCAGGCACAGTCTGGCTGTGTAGGAATTCAAATACACATATGCATGTGGGCGAGATGTGCTCTGAGGCAGCCTACCAGCTTGGGCCCTGCAGGGAAACCAGGCTGCAGTATGCTTCCTTTGAGAGCCCTGCCAGAATCTGACTGCTAAGCAGCTCCCCACAGGGAAGGGGAAGGCCAGCATGGCCTGCTAGTCTACCCTGCTTTGAGGACCATAAAAACAGCATGATAGCAGCACTGAGACCACTCTGAATTACATCTAGGGCAAGAGGTAACTAAGGGAGGAGGTCAACCAGGGCACTAGCCCCAGGCTCTGACTTGTGGCAGGGGAGGAAAGAGCAGCCACTGACTTGGCTGTCACCATCACCAACCCAGTGACAACAGCGGTCCCATGACCCACTGCCATGCAGGGTGCATAGCTGCCCATTTACACCTCTAGACCCAACCCAGGCTAGGTGCATGCAGAGGGGTCTGAAAGCAACCTTGACCTTTCCCTCTGTGCAGAGATGTCAGAGCCATGTGGTTTGCAAGGGTGACATGATGCCTGTGAACAGAATAAATCTGCCTGTGCTTTAGCCTACAACACCAACCTGTACATTGGGAGCATTGTGAACAGGCTTTTGCCTTCTGCTGCTACAGGTTTGTCTGGGACTATGTCTCCATTTCCATGAGTGGGATGGAGCTTTGTCATGGATATAATTATCTTGTTTCACAAATGTCTACTGCCGTATCCTGCCCGTGACAGATTCTGTTTCAGCTCAGGCAAAGATAAAGTTGCTGTTACAATACTGAGTTCACCTGCTTCTGCAGAAGAATCGTATTATACCACTACCTGACATCTCCCTTCTAAATGCACATTTTTTCCTGGATATTTAGAGAATGGACATTGTAGACAAATTATAACCTACTGTGCCCACTCCTAAGGCAAAGCAATTGTGCTGTTCTTGGAGACTCGGGAAGAAACACATTTTGCAAATGTTGCCAGAGGAAATGTATTTATAAAGGAAGGCTTCTAAGAGCCAGAATGTTTCTTGTGTACAATGCCCTAAGCAAATTGATTGTAGAAAATAATCCTTTTTAATTATAAACACATTTATTATAGAATTATTTGCATTAAATGCTTCAGCTCTTTGTGCTGATTCAGTTAAGCTCTTGACCTGCTGGGCACAGCAATTAACAGCTGCTGTTCCCTAGGTCAGTCTGACAATTCTGTGAAATTTATGAAATCTATGAAATTTGTGTCTGCTTCACATGTGAAAGGGGCTCTCTACAGTTGTGGTTCTCAATCTTCTTGGAGTCAGGACAACCTGGGAAAATGTCAGCTCTTAGCTTTCACTCATTTTTAATACAAAAAAACAACAGCGAAATTCTATTGCAAAAAACTCAAAGGCAGGGTAGATATATGCACCTTTATAAACTAATAGAGAGGGCGGCAGGAGGAAGCACAAGCTTTCATGAATCCAAATTCACTTCAACAGATGAGAGACCGCAACCAATCAGAATGTTTTTTGACACTGGATTCCTATTTGAAAGCTCTGGGTTTAATCTTACAAATTGTATCTATGTGTTTGTACATCTACCAGTGCTAATACTGCACAGCACCCTGTGGCACCCTTAAAAGGAGCTCATGGCACCCTGATTAAGAATCATTGGTCTTCAGGATGCAAGAATGTCAGTTAAGAAGCCTACTGTCTTTGACGGTCTTATGGGGTACCTCTGTTTTGGGGCACACACCTTTTAAAGTCTAGTCCCTAGACCATGCAACATCCGATGACAGGCCCTGGTTTTATGGGCTGGCGGTGGTGTTATGAGTTTAGCCCTAAAGTGCAGATGAGGCATTGGAACTAGGCCTTGTTACACCTTATTCTGTAAGCTGAACAAGTATTAATTGGCTTAGTGTTGTTCCGCTTAGTGGAGCAGTCACACCTTATGACAAAAAACTATCTCTGCCTGTCCTTTACCCACACAGCTGTGACTTGTCACTAGAGGCTTGGTGAGTGAGGTCAGAACTAGGAGCTAGAAAAAGGACTGGCTCACTGCTTGAGCTCGAGAGTCTCGATCCTTTTTTCCTCTGGAGGGTCTCCCCCCTCCACGTGCACACACTGCCCCTGCCTAAGCTCCAAACAGGATTGACCTCCTCAGAGCTCAGGTGGTGGCAGGCCAGCGGCAGTACCAGGGGGAAGGGGGATGCGTTCTGGAGGGAAAAAAAGAAAAGATCAGGACCCCAGGACCTAGACAAATGCTACAGTAGGGCTGGGTGGCTGGAGCAGGGCAGAGCTTGATGGCTGCAGTGCAGCAGCCCAAGCTGGTTCCCACTGACCCCACGCTCCACCAGCTTGTGCAGGGTCTGGTCCAGTGGTCCAGGAATCTTCCAGGGGGGTGGCAGATGAGGCATGCAGGGATGGGACTTCCCACCCCTGCCGGGCTGGAGTAGTGGCTGTGACCAAGTGCAGCCCCAGCCTGGATGAGCAGTGCTGAGCCCAGCACTCTGTGCCCAGAGCCATACAGCTGCTATGGGGGGCTTCGGGGCTGCAGGTGTCTGCCAACTGCTACCACTGCTGAGTGAGCCAGGTGGGAGAAGCTAGGGGCCAGACCCTGCACAGCCTGGCAGAGCGTAGGGTCAGTGAGAACTGGTCTCTGCCTGCTGCACTGTAGCTGCTGAGCCCTGCCCTGGCTCCACTGTGGTGCATGTCTGGGTCCTGAGGGCACAGGTACCAGGCAGGCAATATGCTGCAGATGAGGTGGGGGGCTGGGTGGAGGTTCAACTGCAGGTCAGTGGCACCAGCCTGCCACTCCCCTGCAGGCATCACAGCCCGAGTCCAGCCCAGGCATTTGAAGCACAGTCAGTATGGGAGGCACCACAACTGCTGGGTGCTCCAGGGCTGTGGCCCTGGCTCTGCCCAGCAGAAGCAGCAGGGCAGAAGCACTGTCTCCAGCCCCACTGTATCCCAGCATCCTTGCCCTGACTCAGGAGGGCTCACTGCATCCTGGGATATTCAACTTAGGTAGAATAGCTAGTCTGGAATGGTCACACCTTAATGGAATAGGAGCAAAATTAGGCGGACTAGAGAAAATCCTGCCCTGGGGTGGGATAACTTTAAGATGAATAATAAGTGCTTTAAGTCACTTAAACGGTGATAAGGTACAGACAATCCAGGGTTAGAGCTTTAGAAGCCACTTGAAATTACTGTGTAATAAGGCCCTCAGTCAGCATCAAATGACCAAAAGAAAAAGAATTTTAATGAGTATGGTTAAATTACTGTAACTAAGAAAAGCATATTGGTTTCTGCTGTTTGTAGAATCAGTGAAGTTTTTCTAAGGGTAGTCACCAGTGCTGCACTTCATACATGGTTTTGGAAATGTAGGGTTAGCTCTTTTGTGCAATCTTTTCTTGAAAAATAAAATTAAAGTAAGCCTATGTGGTTTTTTGAGGCAGATGCACTCCTATTTACTACATGTCCACATTTTCTGAGACCTGCTGTTATCAGTAACATGAGCTGTATTTCTGGAAGGGCCTAATGATTGTGGGAGACTGGTTTTGGGTAGACACCTGGATGGGCACCCACCACTCTCCTTAAATCAGGCCAATTAACAGTGTTTCAGCCTGGGAACAAAGTTTTGAGAATGCAGACACTTCTGTAAGCCATGGAAAATGTCGTTGGCAATGTGCAAGTTTGTCTGCTTGCATAGCTTTCGGAAAGGAACTAAGGAGGAATAAACTGCAACTTTTAAAATATAGCGTTTATTTTTGTCATATACATTTTTTATTACAAAAGTTCTTACACAAATCAAAGGTTTTTCTTTAAAAAATAACCCAGGGTTAGACCCTCAGCTGATTACAATGGCCATAGGGATGTCAACAGAGAAACATCACCTGGTAGCTGCCAAGGGTCTGGTATGTGCTGTAAGTGACAGAAAGCGAGATGGGTAAGAAACAGCCAGCAGGAACTCCCCTGAAGAGAAGGGCTCAGTCCTGCAGCTGGTGTAAATCCAGTGAAGCCAATGGATTGATCCTAGTTCACATCAGCTGATGATCTGGCAGAAGGTAAAAAGTATGAAAGAGCAAACTCTGCAACTCTGACATACTGCAGCAGGCAGCAGAAATTTCTTACTACCTCACTACTCTCCCTAAATTGTAACAGTATTAAGGAGGCACACTGCAAGGCCTTCACACAGAAGGTGACCGACTTCCAAGCACAGATGTCACACCTGGATTTTATATAGGCAATCTCCATCTGAACCCAGGCTCGAGGCAGAGGATTTTTCACTCACTTCGAAGATACAGCACTAGACATGGTTTGTTTCCCAGTTTCCCTTTCTTTAGTCACTATGATCTACCAGCTGAACCATCTGCCCTCATTTCATCCTTGCAAAAGAACTTTGGGATCCATTTGTCAGGACATTTCTCAAGTCAATGTATCAGTCTCAAGAAATTCTAGAAAACAGGGTGGACAACATCACATCTGTACTAGCTGGTAGCAATATTGGCTGAAGGGGGACCAGTTATGGAATCACTTTCCTGACTACCGTGACCAATTCCCTATCGTGGATGACTCCTAATGATTAAGAGGACCTAATTTTATTCTGATTGCTCCACTTTGTTCATTGCCATGTTAGCATCAGTCCAGATCTTGTCATCTCCAGTGTTAGGACTTAGCTAACATCTAGACATAGGTACATCAGAAAGGCCAAGAACAAATCTTATGCTACAATTCAGAATTGTTATAAGCAGTTATTCCCTGTAGATAAACCAGATCACACAGGACACAATTTCAGTTTCTAAAACCCTACACTCTTGTTGCAAATACAGGTGGCTGTTAACAAAGCAGCTCTGCACTATGAGGGTCTCAAACTTGTACTTTTTAGATTTAGAAAATCCAAATAATCAAATAAAAATCCTGCCTACTTTTTTGTTGTTTGGTTTCTGTCCTGCATTGCCATGGGCTTCAAATCAATTCAAGACTTTAAGAAGCAGCAAACAGCTTTCATTCTTGTCCTCATGATCAAGTCTTTCTTTCTGTGCTGGGGAACAGTTCCAGTTCTTTGGGGAAAAAAACCAGTTTACTCCAAGCTTCATCATGAGGCTACTGAGGAGACAGTAAGCCAGACCGATCAAACAGCTACACATTGGCATTACTGAGCTTTATTCAGGGCAACTGATCTGCCTGGCAATTGCCATAGGAGTGATCCCACAGGTCAAATAGAAAAGAAGAGCTGATGGCAAGATCTCCCTGCTGTTCCTGATAGGAATGCACTATGAGCTCCATCAGCAACCAAATTGTTGAGTGATAAAAATGAGGTTAAAATGAAGAGCACAGAGCAAAATCCTTTTCCTCCTCCCACAGAATAAGTTTCCTGGCCTGGTCTCTAAAAAAGACACTTGAGAAAACCCTTGTGGGAATCAAAGAATAGTACAGAAGATGCTCCCATTGTTGTGGCACCCCCCATCCACCCTCGCTGCAATCCTAGTTGTCATGGTTGTAACGCGCTGGCTGTTTGTTGCTCTTGAGACTCCTCGGGCTGTTACTTCAATGTGAGGTCGTGCTGGAGGGTTCTCCAGAGTCCATGCAATGTCAGACCTGGGGGGGACAGAAAAACATCCCACAAGTGTTCATTACCTGGGATGCAGTCAGGAAATATGGAAGGGTTCTGTGTTCAGCCAGTGGCAGACCTCCATTTACAAACCCCACCCTGGGGAGACAGTTCTCTTATGAATTTGACTATTTCTAGAGAAAAATTGTCAAAACATTTCATTTCAACTAAAGCACAAACTTAGAAAACTACTTGATCAAGTGTATGCAAATTTCACCATCTATACTCTGTTCCATTTAAGCAGCAAGACAAAAATGCAAGGAATGTTGGGATTTCAGTGGTGTTTCAAACTTTGAAAAAAAAGGAAGCTGAGGGATGTGAATTCAAAACTGTTGTTGTAATTTTGTTTGCTATTTTTGGACAGTTCTTACCAGTGCATGCCAGCATCAGGGATGGGATGGCATAGGGGAAGGTAAGCTGTGGCAGGGAATCAATCTATATAGTAACCCAGGCTAAACTTGTTACATGGAAGAACAGGTCTGTCCTGGGATGAAATAAAAGCTGCTGAGGGTTTAATCGTAGCTGTTGACTGAGATTCTATTTATACTACAAATGCCTTCCCAATATAGCTGTACTGGCCAAAAGCCCTAGGGGGGATCCACTATATATACTTGCAAAAGGAGCTCTGCCAACAAAACTTTGCAGTGTAGATTTGGCCTTGGGAGATCTTAATGAACAAATACCTGGAACAGTCCCAATCCCATCAAATTTCCACCTTCCACCAAATGTTTGTTTTCTTTTGCCTTGAAACAATGGAAAGCAACAGACCCAGCCTCTGAGGACTCTAATTCACACAGGCTCACTGGGCTGACAAGTAGCAGCTCAGAGCGAAATACGGGTAGTACTTGATCTCTCTTAGGGCTTTGTGCTGTAGCCCATCAGAGACAAACCATCAGATACTTCAGTCTGTAATCTCTCTCCAAAGGTTACATGATACCTTCATGAGCAGTTGCTAATTGGAACTGGCCTGTTTCAGATCATGGTCAGGAGAGCAATCTGGAACTCCAGAGTCCTTTTGGAGGACTCTGTCAAAAGCCTCAGCCTTTCCAAGTGAATCTGTAGTGGTGTTATGACCGTGATGGTCTAGGAAATATGGGAGAAGCAATTTTTTTTTGGTGTTATCTTTCATTGGATCAACTGTATAGTTGGGAGAGGTGTTGGACATCTCCCTAACATCTGTCCCAAGTATCAGAATGAGAGCCATCTAACATCAGTTTCTTAGCCACTTCCCACCGTGGCAGTGTGTCCTGGGGTTTCTCAGACATAAGACTTTTCTCACAATTCCCTGCATGTCAAGCTGATCTAGCAATCCCATGGTAGTGCTACTGCTGTCATAGACAGATACTCAAGAGAGACCCTGGAAACTACCAGGGTGAAAAATGGACATACTTTTGCTCATTCAAGGTAACAAAAGTGATACAGCCCCTGGGACTGGCAATGGAGAAACCTGTTCCTAGCATTTAAGGAACTCCCTGCTCACAACATGGCACCCACAGGGAACCAACAGTTCCACCCCGTATTTCTTGACCACTCTCTGACACCCTTGCTCTGAAATGTGCATCTCCCCCCTGCAGTTCTCACTCACAGACCACAGAAAACAAAGTAGTACCTATGTCTGGGAATGTGCTAGCCCTCCCTATGATCAGATATCTCTCGGGGAGAGCCAGTGGAAGAGTGCCTGGTTTCCTAGCATGGGAACAAGAATGTCAGGCCTCTCATTTGGCTGTCCTGTCCCCAGCGGAGAGGGTGGCTTCCCAGGCAAGAGAACCAATTAGATTTGCCTTTCTTTCCATTACCCAGACTTCTTTGCAAAGGTTCCTTGCTCCAATTAGTGCTGCAAGTTGAGCCTACAATCTCTGAGATGTTTTGTGTCTGCAGATAGCTGCCTCAACAAGATAAGACACAGGGAAATGAAACAGGCTCATGGTTTTCTGGGGGTCCCCAGAACAGGGAGGGGTTGTTCTGGGTTGTAGGCTCATTCTAACCACCATGTCATGTCAGTGGCTTACTTTCTCTTGAAGGTGAGAAGCTTGTTGTTCTGGACAATACAATCTTCTGCATTTGACACCTGCTGCAAAATGGTTTTTTTCGACTTTCCTTGGTAAATCAGGTTATCCTGCACCAGACCCTTGGTTTGGTCAAGTATCAAGATCCCATAATCCTGCAATGCCTGGATCCTGTTCTTGGTTACCTGGGGAAAGGAAAAAGAAATTCCCAATGAGAGAACAAGGATGGTGGACTGTGTGGCCTGGGGCATATTTGAATGAGCCAACTGCTGCAGTTGTCTCTGGCACCTTGTCTCTGGCCTATTGTCAGCATGAAATAAAAACCTCATGATTGTTTAGCATCTGCAGTTCTGATTCAACAAAGCACTGAAGCATGTACTTGACATTAAGCCTAAACACAAGCATCTTCCTGGATTGGGCAAAAATGACAAAGGGGCTTAGATGAGTGGATGAACCGCAGGTCAATGGCCCCAACAGAACCAGTCTAGCTAAGCAAAGCTGCACTATTTTAAATCTTTTGGTCTTGTCTACATCATGGAGCCTGTTGCTGTAGCTGTGCAGGTGTGGTGCAACTGGGACAGTAGTGTTCCCTGTTGGAGACATGGAGTACAGCTGCGGGAGTTTTTCTGCCTGTATAGTTAAGCCACCTCCCCAAACAACTGGAGCCAAAGCCAGTAGGAGCCCCTTTTGGCTGATGTAACTGCTTCTGCACCAGAGGGTTTCCTGGCCTGGTTGCATCAGTTTGGAGTTGTAATACCTTGACATTGCTATGCCAGAAGAAAGCTCTAGCATAGACTTAGGCCTCAGCTAAACAATTCTGCACTACACAAGACAGTCACTCCTTCCACACACTCACTGTTGCTTCTCGTTTATTAAAGCAGTTTGAAGGTAGGTTTATACCTCACCACTCTCAACAGACCCAGGCCTGTCTGTGCCCTAGCACCCCTTGCCTGCTTCAGAAATCAGTCCCAGAACGCAACTTGTGTGAGCAGTAGCTCCTATTGCTGTCACTCTTCTTGCACATGACTAGATAAACTGCTTACTTGTTCTCAGGCTCCTCTTGGATGGGTAAAGGATCCCAGCCAGTGCATGAATGAGAAACAGGAGCAGCAAGTAGGATTGGGGTTTCCATAAGTGTCTCCCACTGGACCTCTGCTGTCTGAATTTTCACCAGCTTCTTCAGGGTGAGCAGGGGGCTGGGGAGTCCTGGCGCTGGGGTCTCCATAAGTCTTATTTAACTTTTTAAACTATTTTCCTGATCAGAATGTTTTTCAAAGGGTTTTTTTGCTCATGGGTAGAACCAAGACAGTAACCACCTGAATAGCCCGTGAGGCTTGCTGCATCCTTATTTCTGGGGCCTTTTGAAGAGCATGATGGCTATATCCCATCAATAATGAGAGTGAAGATTACTTTGATCCTCAAAATAACATTGGCAACTGTCCAGGAGCTGGCAGGGCCTTTGCATGTAATTTGCAAAAAAAAGTCAAAGCAAATGCTGCTCCTCCTGCTTTAATACAACGATACAGGCTGTAGTGGCTGGAAGTCTCATCACACAATGCTACACTGATCCATGTAGCCTGGCTGTCCAGGCTGACACAGAACAATGCATGTTAAGGTCTGCAGCTGCCTTCAGGCATATAAATGTAGTGAAGCCAAGTGCTAACCATATGTTAGAGCTTCTTGGGCTGCATTTGGCTTCTGGTAGGGCTGGTGGGTCCCTGGCCTAGACACACTAAAAGCAGCGGAAACACTAGCTCAGGGACAGGCAACCCCATTGCCAGAGTGTGGCACATGATGGCATCTTGCTTGGCATGTTAGCCTCAGGTTGGACGGCAGGGAAGGGGCTGGGACAGTGGTGCCACAGGGATCAGGTCCCTCATAGCTCCCCTGCTGTCTGCCCTGGTGCACCAACATCTTGCAAGGTGAGGTTGTGGAAATTTTTAAAAACATTGCTGACCCCTGCACTAGCTAATGAAAGCGGGAAGGTGAGAAGGAAGCTGGTCTTTGCCAAGGACAAGCAAAGTGCTGCCCACCTCAGTCACTATTGACTGGAACTGCTCTTTCATGGAAAAAGGGCTTCTTACTGAAGAAATAACTGCATGTCACATCCTAGGAATTATCGCAGTACTAGCTCCTAGGGGGAAAAGCCAGAAATGTTTTTGCACAAATATAAAGTCAGTATTGGAATGACAAATGAGTTACTAATTACTAAGTGTGGCCTAGTAGACAGAGCACTGACCTGGGACTCAGGAGACTTAGTTTCACCTCTGGTCTGCTAAGTGAGCTCTGGTGAGCCACATCCTTGTTCTGTGCCTCAGTTCCCACATGGGGATAACAGGCCTGACTTCCTTCCTGAGTAGGGTGGCCATCATACAGGATACTCTGGTTTTCTGCTACTCTGTCCTCTGTTGGTATGAAACCCAACACCTTTATAAAGGCATCGGGTTTCGTACCAACAGAAGACAGAGGACAGCCAGACTGTCCTCTATGATGGCCACCCTATTTCTGAGGCAGTTTGGGATCTATGGTACTATTACAACCATGTGGCAGCCCAGAGATTCAGGAAACAATCTCCTAGGTACATGTCTCTTAACTGGTATCTATACTGGGCATGAGCAACGCCAGCTGTAGGTTTGATAAATCACAACCAAAGGGATGGGAAATGTGTAATGCTGTAGTTTCTCTTGGATTATCTCAGTGATGTCACAAGGGACATCATAAGAGCCTGCCAACTTCAGGCCATTCCTGTGAGAGGGACACTTGCTGTTTTCCCTGCTCTGGCATGACTTCAGTTGGCATCTGTGGGTGTGTTTACAAGTGCTCTGGGGTGGAGGTGAGGAGGGAGGGCTTTTATTACAGCAGCTCCAAGAGCCACTCTAATTACAGCACCCTCAGCATCATGTGTATTCAGAATGGTGGTGAGGATGCTTCATCTAAAGCTCATTCCACAAGCTTTAGTTAAAGTGCCCCAATGTCATTTTGAAACACGAGGATGACAAATACATATAACACGGAGGCTGCTGGAGTAAGCTAATTAGCGCACTTAAGTGATTAATGGAGTCTGCTCCAACGCATGCATAAGAGCAGACATCTTCCACGTGTACACGTGCCCTGTGAAATGAGTAGCCCATCCCCCACATTGGTTTGAACACGCACCTTCATGTCTGCTGTCTGTAACAACTTGAGGCCACACCCAAGATTGCCTATGATGTCATTTTCAACAATGACCCCATCCCCCTTGCAGGCAATGCCATGGCTGCTATTGTCATATATCCCGTTGCCACGGAGCTCCACTCTGCACTCTGTTTCCACAAGGATGCCCCCGAGGCTGTTGCAGGAGATGCTGTTGTTTGCTATTCGGGTGAGCTGGGTGCTCTGAAAGACCGTGACTCCACTGTCCTGGTTGGCATGGATGGCATTGGCAATGATGTTCAGTGCTTCACTGCTCTTGATGTACAGCCCAGCAGCTGCAAGAAAAGGTACAAACCTAGTCCGTGGCTTTCAGAAACAAATTTGCCTGGCAGCCGAATCTGGGCTTCAACCAGGCAATGCTACCTTCATCTCAGGACATCCTGAATGAGCAAGGAAGGGCTTCACAGTTGCCCTAATACATCCCAACAGAGTCGGTAGCTCTACCCTACCCATACCTCACAGGCCTAGGAAGCCTGGGCCAGGTCAGTCTTTGGGAGGGCTGGGTCAGCAGGTGGCACTTTTCAGGATCCTGTGACCACTGTAGGAGCTTCATTATGGTGGAAAGTGTACCTGGGAGCCTTTGACCACACACGGGATTTTCTCACTCCTCCCTACTCAGCTCTTACATAGCACTTCGATGTGTAGATTGCGGAATTTGGGTTCATTATTCCCCTGTTGCAGATGGAGGCACACAGAAGTGAAGTGACATGCCCCAACTCATCCAACATGACAGTAGCAGAGCTGGGAACAGAACCCAGCTCTCTCACATCCCACACTAGTGCTGTATTCACTTGGCCATGATGCTTCTTGGCACAGAAAACTGTCGGGGAGTACCACTAGAAGCTGGTGCAGCCACCTGGCAACCCACCCCACAGACTGAAGAAAGGAGGATCGAATTCTGCTCAGCCTATATGGCTGCAATGCTAATAACACCAGTGCCACTGCCCCAGTGCTTGGGTGCTCCACATTTTGGCCCCATGGGCCACATGAGTGGTCAGGCCAGGCTAGATCAGGATTTGGAGCCTGGCACTGCCCCCTCCCTGCCCTGTGTACCAGGATTGATTCTGAAGGATCAGCACCACCCCCTCTCCATCCCATGCACCCCAGAATTTGATCTCGAGGGCCCAGCACCATCCCCTCCAGGCCCCCCACACATGGATTGGGTGCTGAGGCCCAGCACTGTCCCCACCCGACCCTGTGTACTGGGAGAGGGCACCCTATTCAGCATGCAGGACCAAGAGCTCTCCATGGAGCCAGAAATCTGGCAGCAGGGAAGTGACAGCACTGCTGCCTCGGCACCGAATTTCTAGACCTGTGGGGAGCCCTGTGGATGACATGGCACCACAAGCTGGATCTGGCCTGCGGACCAGGTCTTGAACACCCCTGTCCTAGTGTAATACCAAGCCAGATTTAGCCCACGAAGCATGTGCTGTCTGATCTTCTGGGATGGGAGGCATTATGTTCATGAAAGATAAGGCTGCAGCAGGGGAATAAACCACACTGACATTGGTGACATGTTAATGCTCTTACAGTTACAACCTTTGAATTTTCCCTCCTTGCTGTGTAAGAAGCAAGAGTCACAGAAGGGAAGAGAAGGGCTTGGGACATGTAGTCCTTCCTCTGGGCATCCTCACTGGCAACTAGAAATGTATTAAACTCAGGGGTTAAGGTTCATAAGGAACTGTGTGGCCTTTTCCTTCTCTTCCTTTTTCATTGCTTTGTGCCCTTGGCTCTGTTCTCCCCTCAGGGTAGGTTTGTAACTCCCACTAAAGTCTACATCCTATGTGCTAGGGAGGAGCAGCCTGATCTTAAGTTCTGGGTTTGAACAGACACAATGATGCCCTCTAGACTCAACCTAAAGGGTGATCAGGTTTGTCTTTTTTGTGTTCCTCAAAGTCTGGCAATCCCACTGGCCTCCCCAACTACACTGCAACACAGAGGAGCTGCAAGGTAGCGCTTTTACCCACTTACGATGCTCTTTGTAAGTTATTCAGCTGACATCTGGAGCTAGAGCAAAAGGTGTGCCAGCCACCCCCTCCTTTCCCACACTCCACCCTTTCAGGGGAGTATCAGAGCTCGACACAGAGTGGTTGGAATGGGTACATTTCCAGAGACGAAGCCTGGTAGATGTCACAAAATGGCTGCAGAATTGGGCAACATCCAGCCATTCCAGTTTGGAGTTTGAACCGGTCTGTTCTGCCTGGTGGACCAGGTTGCTACACCCATTTGCCATCACTCTCCTCCATCTTACCTGGACTGTTTTGTGAAGGACCATGAACAAGTTTGACCTAGTACACGAACTGGGGTAAAGAGCAATGGATTGCATCACATCTTTGCTCTGCTGGAATGTCATGAGCACTGATTTGGCCTCTGGTCTGTGCCTGTAGCGTAGTAGAGACAGGTCTAGCATCAGGGCCCACCATACTCACCTCCATTGTGGTTGATGCTGTTTGACTCTACCAGTGCCACACTGATAAGCCGTCGGGAGGCAAAGCGCTCATCCTCACTGTCCAGGTCATTCTCCCAGATGGCAGCTTCCCCCTCATCATTGAAGCTCTCATTGCCTCCTTGGTTGGCAAGATAGTCATTGGCGTCATCTTTGCGGCAAAACACTGCCACCCCATAGATGCTGTTGTGCCCAATTTGGTTGTTGGTGATGTGAGGGAGGCTGGATGCCATTATCCACACACCACAGCCCTTGTTGCCTGCAGAATGAAAGCAACCCCTTGGTCAGACCTGCACTGCAGCACCACCCACAAACCCCAGTCAAGACTGGGGCCCCATTGCACTGGGCACTGCATAGACTTACTGTCCCTGTCCTGAAGAGCTTACCATGTACACTTGTACTACAGAGCCAAGGAGAATTCTGGGGAAGGTGGTGCCAACTGGACTGGAACTCAGAAGTGATGGCTCCCATGCTGGGACCTCCTGCCAGTATGTGGGATGACTGTGGGCAGCCATGAGCTATCCCTAGAGCTGAATTAAGGCCCTCTCCTTCTGCTACCACTTCTTTGCTACATGTGTTCAGGCCCTGGGGCTTCCCTGCAACATGTGCATCTTTGAGGCCAGATTTTTAGAAGAGAGTTTTGTGCCTGCTCCCACTAATTTCAGTGCTCTTACTGTCTAGCCTGACAAGGTCAACTAGGGCTTCCAACTGCTCTCCTAATACCAACAGCGATAACTCCCTTTTTCCTTAGTGCAGATGTGCTGGCACAGGTGTTCTGTAATCCACATCCTAATGATCTCTGGGCATCGCCCTGGCTGGGGTATGCCCTAGGACAGTAGAGCTACCCAGCTGCTCCCACCTAGGGTCATCCATGCCATCTCCTGCCTTGCACCAGCTCTGTTCCTTCCTCACAGTTATTTATGTGCATGCAAAGATGTCTCCCACTGGCCTTTATGCAAGGGCTTCCTTACATGTTCTGAAGACACAGGTGATTTATTCCTGCCCCCCACACACACACACAACCACCCCCTGCTGAGACTTTGCTCCCCTCTGTTCCCCTCATTATACACTGTCAAGCTAATGGGGTGGGGGCGAGTCCCTTTGTAAATCATGTAATACCAAACCAATGGCAGTAGAAAGACACAATAAAATATACTGCTGTAATAACCTTGCGGGGATGCAGCCAAGGTGGGAAAGGATGCACCTCAGTGGTGCTTCTCTCACTTGGTGATTTGCTGCTACCTTTGAACAGACACACATCCTGAGAGGGAGGCTTCCAAAGGCAGGACCAGCCAGCACAGATATTTAAGTCCCCGGCTCCAGCACACAATCTCTGCCTTCTCCTCACGACAGTGGTCTACAGCGTGGAACATGCACATTGGCAGATTGTGAGGAAGGCGTAGGCACTACCTCACTGTAGTTGCTTTTACAAGGGATGATCCAGTGGCCCTGGAGGGGCACTGCCAAGCCTCAGGGCAATGCCATGTGGTGCAAAGGGCCCCTGCTGATGCTCTAGATGGCCAGAGGCAGGAGCCACAACAGTTCAGTAAAAGGAGGATTTGGGAGCAACTCTGGATTTTGAGACCCACAACAAAAAGGGTACCTCCCCTTGCAGACCTGATCACCAGCGCAGTCTCACATTTCTTTCCAGCATCTAATTTTAGAGGGACTAAGATAACTAAATCAGAACCTGAATTTCTAACCTAAGTATTTGGGAGCTGGAGGCAATGAATTTGGAGTCTTCTACACACATGACCTTAGCCTTGTGGTTAATGCACTGCGTTGGGGCTGTGGAGATCTGGGTTTTGTTTCCAGCTCTCTGGGTAAGCCACTAGAGCATGATGTGTCTCAGTTCACCACTGGAGAACTGGTCCAGAAAGGGTCTCAGAGGGCTGGGGGCAGATAATGACAGCGAGGATGGCCCCACAGGCTCCCCAAGTTTGCCTCAAGCCAGGGTCCAGGTCCAGGCTGGCTATGGCTGCAGAGAAAGTTGAAACTATGTTGCTGCCAAGGTCTCTGCATCTTCTTCACAGTCTGCTGTATGGGCCCGCAGCACAATACGCAACCCTGGAAAAACAAGGGGAGCATGTGGGAAGCTGATGAGCTGAGAGGGGGATGGGTTGTGGAATTGGCAGTGGGCCAAAGTGCACAAGGAACAAAGCTGAATGATGGCTGCTGCTCCCACATTGCAGAGGTCAGACCCAAAGTGTCTCTTGTTAAGAGATACTCAGCATATATGCAGGTGAAGCACCTTTGGTGTGGCTTAACTTTTGCCAGCACCTGTGAGACCTGGGTCTCATGCAATGCCAGTGCTGGGTGTGAGCTGGCCCAGCACCCCCATGCCTAGCTAGTGAGAGCACTGGGCAGCCAAAGGCCACAGGGCCCCCTCAGTTCAGGCTTCTCCTGGATTCCCAGTGCCAGAACAGCTTCAAGACTTAGGGCACAGCTCTGGGCAGGACAGAGTGGCCTCCGCCCCTTGGATTCCCCAGGAGTTGAGAGCTCTCACACTGTAGCAGGCTCAGGATTTAGGGCTCTGCAGGATCCTATCAGACACAGTGTTTGTTGGCTAAAACAGTCTCATGTTAAAATGCATTAGGAAGAAAGCTGACAGGCTGGAGTCCAAATTCTGCTTGCACATAAACCAGGGGATTAGCCCAGGTCTAAGCCAGTCCTTTATCCCTACAGCTTTTCTGCACTGTCACAAACTCTGATCTGGGACAGCTATCAGGTCAAGCCCAGCATGATGTTCTCTCTCTTTCTCTCTCTCACACACACACACAAACACGAACACATTGTACAGAAGGCTAATTCCACTGAGAGATCTAATGAAAGCAACCTCACACTACATACACATCCAGCTACTACCTTTGCTCCATCTTATGTGCCAAAAGCCAGACCAGTGCTCCCTTTCCCTCCTGCAGAGCAAGCACTTCCCTCCCTTTCACTGACCTCTACCTAGGGACTTGGCATCTTTCCTCCCCTTAGATGCATCTTTCACTGCTGTATCCTTGCTTGCCTCTTCCCTTAAGGACTGATCCAAAGCCGTGGAAATCAACAGTGGGGCTCCCACAGATGTGAATATGGGACATGTACATTCTGCGCCTTTCCTTGCAATGTACAGAAGGGCCTTCAGCAAAGTGGCCCATAAGCCATTTTCATTTTGATCTGCTGGAGCAAGGTTTCAGAGTGCATCTATTCCACGTAGGAGGGAGGTCCCTGCACTGCCCCAAGCACAGCACTCAAACATGGAGCAGTGAGGCCATCCTGGCAGTGTCCCCCATGACTGCCTTTTAAACCTCAGTATCTGGCTGACTTCAGGGGGCACCACCAGACGAGCTTCTCTTCTAGATTTGGTGCATGCAAGCAGGAGCAGGTGGGCAAAGGTGTTCCTTTCCCCAGACATGCTGGGGCATGATGACTGCATACCCTCAGTCACTGCTGTGATGTTTCTGTGTAAACAAGCCTCACAAGCCAGCTCTTATGATAGTCTCTCCCTTTTCTTTCAGACAGGGTTGGGGATGCTGTACTCAGCTGAGTTTCCCTTCCTCTCCTATGAATTTGTATGTCATGTTACAGATCTCTAAAGACACTTGTTCCAAGACATCCCCTGGCTTGAACTGAATGAGGCCACTGCTGGCCCTCTGTCCTACTGCTCTCAGCTCTATGCAGTCAGGGTCTTTCCCCAAACATTTCCAAACCTTGACAGATGAATGCCACAACATCAGTGTAAGCGAAGATACAACCACTGGGGGCTGTTTTGAATCTTCTTCAGTGCACTCCTACCTCTATCACATGGACACACAATCCTATAGATTGGGGTAGATTTTCTACCAACTTCATGTCTGACTTCAGGGTCACAAGGCTGCATAAGGAGAGAAGACTTGTTGCAGTCTCCTGAATGCAGTGAAGAATAGTCCAGGAATACACAAATTCTAGAGCTGACACCTGTATCTCCTCCATTGGAAACCCCCAACCTTATATGGGGGCTGGGTCAGAGATAGACAGCAGCAGATGGAGTAGCTATCTCCAGCTGGGCCACAATCTCCATAGACAGCTGGCATCAGTTAGAGTAGCCTCCCAGCTGCTCTTCCCTGTCATGAGGCAGAGAAGCAAGGAACTAGAATTAATTACTAACCAGCCTCCACTGGCTTTGCTTAGCACAGAAGCCAATGGTGGATGGCTAACTAAGCCAAAAGCAGCAGGGAACAGGGAAGCTCAGGGAAGGAAGGGGAGAAGATTCCATCATATTCCCCATATTTCTAGCTTCTTACCATAAATGGTGTTTCCCTCGATAAGCCCCTTCCCACGCTCTCCCACCACCACTCCATCTGAGTAACCACAGCAGATCAGGTTGTTCCTCAGCACAGGGTCGCCGCCACGCCGGATGTCTGCCCCGCCCCACTGATTCTCCCGAATGACGTTTTCTGACATAGAACAGAGGGAACATTACCAGAGAAGGTCACTAAAAAGACAGTGGCTGCATCCTATTCACAATCACAGCCCATACACCAGGGGGTTTAGCTGCTAAAAAGCAGGCATTTTACAGTCACAATTAGTGCTGGAGAACTCTAGGCTCTTCCTGAAAAGCAGTGCAAAATGCTTGTTTGGAACAGGAGCACAAGGAAAACCAGACCACCCTTGGGAATGTGTGTAAATGGAGCAGGCAAACATCACTCTGCACAGACCCATGTCAGTGGCACAGCTGGGAGAGTAATGCAGAACAAATCTGGTGAAGTCCTGGCTCCCCTAAAGACAGTGGCATAATTTTGACTGACTTAAGGGAGGCCAGGACTTCCAACACCATTGGTTCTAGGCTAGCAATTTCTTCTCTTCTTTTATCCTATATAAATGGCCTGAATTTCCTGTAGGTGAAGGCAGTGAAATTTTTTACTGGGGTTGCAAGACTGGATACTAAAAGAGGAATTCTATAACCTTTGTGCACCTATATGGCACTTACCCAGTCATGCAAGTAGCACTTTTGGCACCTAGGCACAGTTGCAGTTCTATATCACTACAGCATGGACTTATATATAAGTCTGTATTCATAAGCTGAGGATGCACAGGAGACTAGGAACTAGCTGGGTACATATACAGCTACATATACACTTACTTGAGTATAAGTCCTGGAAAAAAATGAGTAGAACTTGACAGCTGAGTAGCTAGAGCACTCACCCATGAACCAAAAACTCCAGGTTCTAGGCACTCCTTGCCCAGAGGAGACCTAAACCTACAACTCCTTGACTTTGCAGGTCAAGCATTCTCCAGGCTTTTCTCCAGTGCTGCTTTTGAAGCTAAGCCACTGCACCTGTTATTTAGCACTACACCGGGGAGCTTTTTTTTTCCTAGTAGGAGCAAGGGTGCAGCCATCTCACTGAACCACACACCCTTCAGCTTGTTCTTTTCCTCCTGGCCCTGTCTTGGTTGCCTTTAGGTCCAGCATTAAAAGGAAGGATGGAGACAGACTGAACAGTGCTTGACCTATGGCTTGGTGATTAGCATACAAAGGTCAAAAAGATGCATAGTCAAGCCCCCTGGTGGATAACAGGGGCCTAAAACCACGTTTTCCATTTCCTGGGAAGTGCCTGAACTATTCAACTATTTAAGCTGGATCACAAACAGGATGTCTCCCTCCTTCTATTTTTGTCTGGCAACAATTTTGTGACTTGGGTGTGTGTTCTGAGTGTATGTACATAGCTGTGTACCTGCCTGGCCAATGTGTAGCTTACTGCACATGACAATATACATATATATACTTACCTCTCCACCCTGCAAGAGTAACAGAGTTGCAAACTGTGCATAAATATAAAAAAGGCCATTTACACAGCTGGATAACAAAATTTCTCTCATGAATACTATTCTATTCACTCGTACTATTCTTTACCACATCACATAAGGGTGCCAGCCTAGCACGACATAGACATGGCACAGAAAAAGAAAACACAAGAAAAGCAAAAGTAGGACAGATCATTTTTCTTCAGAAAGGCTTATAACAAAAAAAGAATGAACTTAAGTGTTATATGTGCCACACTACAACCATCTTTTGAGGCTGCGTATACATTAATAATTCACCTTCTCTTAAGGGCGATTATTCTTTTTTGGAAAAAGATGTATTTGTTTAAATGAATGTCAGAGAGCCTGTATTTACTGTTTTGGTGGAAAATAGGGTGACAATGATAATCTAGTCCTATGTAATGACAGAAAAAATTCAATTAGTATAACTAAGCACAGCTCCAGGCTTCTGCCTGTAATTCCAAATGGAGGGCAGTGATGTATTCAACAGCTTAATTGCACTTAATATTATCACCAGTTCTACATAATTAATGTCCTTCCTTCACTCATATATGTGACTTCTGGGGAAATCACTCTGTGATGCCAATGAAGGAGAATAACATTAAGTAAACTGGCCCTCACTACTAACCAAAAATTATGGGAGTAAAATACAGTTCACATTGTACACTGATTCCCTACCTCAGCTCCACAGACAACAGTGTATGAGACAAGAGGAGGACAATTTCGGCTACAGAACGCACCAGTTCGCAACCTGCTTTACTGCTATATTGACTGAGAGCCAGTTATAAGATGGACTCCTGTGAAATTTTATATCAGCTAAGAACTGCACCCACTGAGATTATGAAAGAAACACCTTGGCAACAGAGATGCAGTGAAATAACACTTAGAAGCCCAAAGTTCATTAAGAAGTATTGTCTATTACTCACAACAAAGGTGTTTTCATACCTATTATTTGGCCTCTTCCATTCTCATTCACTGCTATTCCAGCTGCCAGACCCTGGAAAATATGGTTTCCACTGAGAAAGAAAGGAAAACAAAGTCACCAAAAACTTTGTCATATATTGTGCATTAAGCATACTGGCTTGCTCTAAGATTTTATAGGTTAAATTTACAGGTAAAGTTGCCACAGTATAGTTCATAAGTTACCAGAGAGCTCTTTTGTTCATAGGGCCAGCTTCCTGACTAGCCATAGGCCCCAGTTCATTTTCTTTCATGTGAATTTCTCATGCCAGATAGCAACAATAATAAGGCAACATGCAATAAGAGAAAAAATGAATTCAGAAGTAGATATATGCGGAGCCGAAAAAGACAATGGCACTACAGACATTTGGCTAATTTTCAAGTGGTCAAAAGTATGAATTATAATATCAGACGGGAAATTGTGCTAGAACACAGATTGATGGGAACAATCGTATAATTTTACGCATCTGTTGTTGGAATGAATCTCCTAATACAAATCGTATTCGTGCACTCCGTATACAATAAGATAAGCCAAAAATGATGAAACAGCATGTTTGAAAAGCATTCTCAACTCAAACGCTTTCAACCCTGATCACCTGAGCAATAAACAGTAAATGTGATGATGTACCTCAGAAACAATCCATTAGCATATTGCAGAAAGGATTGCCTCCTCACCCCCCCACCCCCAAATCAATGAAAGGCAAAGTACAGATCAAAGAATCGTCCAGATTTAAAGTCGCTTAAGTTAGTTCAGGTTGGCAGATTCTAGCCAGACACATCAAAGCACAATGCACATGGCCCGCAAAGAACTGTTTTGAAAGCACCAAGGGACAGGATGTTACAGTAGCATAACTAGCGGTAGACATCAGCTCAGTCAGGTAAAACATTCTGACAATTACTACCCCTGGTAATCAGACCTGCCTGGCCCAGGCACGAGGGGCAGCACAGGCCACAGCCCATGCGGCCAGTCCCGCGGACCCCAGGTACAAGGTGGGCAGGGCACTGGAGTGACCTGACTCACTTCCTGGCAGTGGCATCTCCTTCTGGCTGCAGCAGCCACCATCAGACCCAACCCCACTGCACAGGCACCCCTGGCCGGACAGAGCAGTGGGTGGGACCTCCATTGAGACCAACCCAAGACCCGCATGGGCGGGGCATGCTTGGCTAGGCAGAAGGGACGGGGCCATGGGTGAGGCTCCTGCTAGGATTGGGATCATGGGGCGGTGACCACGCAGCACTGAGGCCCAGGGCAAAACCGTGAGCTACCATTTGCACATCCCTGCTTCGGCCCCGGCCCCGGCCCTGGCTCCAGCCTTGCCCACCTGTCCTGCTCCCAGATACTGCTCTCCGCTTACCTGCAACCCCATCCAATCCGCCTAGCTGCACACCCTGCCTGCCCGTGCTGTTCTGAGTCAGTCTCCATGGAAACTGTGGGATTGCTGGGTGGTGATGACACGGTGCAGGGGCCCTGCAATCTGCTCCCCAAACACCCCTCCTGCAGAACTAGTGTCCATCGCAGAGGCATGGGGGGAGAAGATCACTGCTTTGCCCTGGGCCCCAGCCCTGCACTGTCACCACCCAGAAATCCCAACCTCACCCTGGCCCTGCCTACCCACCCAGGCAAACACAGAGCAGAGCCACTTAGGGAGTTTTGGTGAGCTGTTGTGGGCAGGACGCTGACCCAGCGCGGTGGGGTGGGGACAGGGTACTGGCCCAGCCCATGACAACTCACCAAAACTCCTTTAGTGGCCCTCCGACCCAAACAGTTGCCCACCCCTGGGTTAAGACTTAATGCCATCTCAGACCTGCACAACTGTGACTTGGCACTAGAAGCCCTGGTGAGCAGGGATGTGGACAGAAGCCAAAACCCTATCCCTTCTCTGGGGTAGGTTGGCCTGTAGTTTGGAGGTGGAGAAACCACCATAGGGGCTGTGGCTTCTCTCACTGTGCAGCAAGCAGGAGCCAGCTGGAGCTATGAGTGGAATAATCTTGGAAAAAAAAAAACTATATGAAGTGAACAGGCAAGAGGGAAGAAGCAGAAAGAAGTGAAATAAAGAATTAAAATAAAAAGGACCACATTTTTGCATATGTTTCACTGAATTGGGATTGGGGTGAGTTAGCTTATTTTTCACATCAGGGCAGAGCTGAGACCCAGCAGGCTCACTGCATGGGTTGGCTAAGAGAGGTGCTGGCAGTGCCATTTCAGATGAATAGCAGTTCAGTTCAATTGAATACCATGGGGAAGGGGAAACTGAGTCATAGCACAGTGGCTAGTAGCAGTGGGTAGAGGAGGGATAGGTGAGGATGGAGATGGTTGCCTAAGGCTGAACATCAATTGCCTATGCTCATTAGCAGTTAATTAGATTTTTAACCACTCCCCTTGTATCAGCAGCCAACCAGCTGAATGCAGAGGGAATTCAACCCCCTTCCTTGGCAAGCAGCAAACTGATGAGCTGTACCTGGGTGCTCAGAGCGGTCAGGGTGTGCTGGGATTGCACACCCTAGGGAGCAGGAGCAGTCAACACCACCCCCTGGACAGTAGAGTTCAGGATTGAAAGCTTGCCCAAGGAGCAAAGGAGTGGGAAGGGCTGGGGATGGTGCATCTTGGGATGCTGCAGAAATCAAAATAGAGCATTTTATCTCCCCAGAGCAGACTAACAATACCCTGGAACGACCTGGGTAAAATGGATTGAAGAACCCATGCTTGACCCGGCATCGCTTTACAACATTTAGAGGGTATTTAGCATGGGTTAACAACCTTTAATGGGAGAATGATCCTGTTTTAAGTGCCTTTATGACAGTTTAAAGGTAACCTGTGACATCACTCTGAGCCTGATCCTACCTCTATTAACACAAGGATTACTTATAGGTACCAAAGCTTACAGTATTGTACCAAGTGTCTGACATCTCTTATGCAACACCAGCTGTTGTTTTAGATCCCGTATGCTAAATTTCATCACAATCAGTGATTATCAAAACCTGGGATACCATTGACAGCTACAGCCAATCTGTGTGTAGTAAACCACCTCCACTTGTGGCCTAGTCTTAACCAACAAGTAACATGGAAAAGCCAAGATATTTAGATTCTTTTATACCATGGGTATCAAACATATGGCCTTCAGGCTAGATGTGGCCTGTGCAGCCCCATAATCCAGACCCTGCTGCACTATACCAGCCCTATGCTCAGTGCCTGCGATGCGTGCCACCCATGGTGCTTGCTGGGGGTGTGTGCCAGGCTGCACTGCACGCAGCACCTGCTCAGACCAGCTCAGGCAGGTGCCATGTGTTCTGGATTAGGCATATGGGTGGGTGGGGGGTCTGCTGGCCTGATCCCACCTGTGGACCAGTCCTGTGCCACTCATCCAGCCCACAGGGTCAGATGAGATTGACACCCCTGTTTTACACCATAGGGAAGCCATGGTACAAAAAAAAGCACTTCAGGTTGTGACTGAAAAAACAAAGCCGTTTGGTTTGCACATTCTCACAGATGAAATTACTTAGTACAAAGCCCAAGGTCGTGCACTGGGGAGTAATATGAGCTTCTACAGAAACATGGGAGCTCATCAGTTGGAAATCACAAAACAACAGGGTTGGAAGTGACCTCAAAGCATATCTAGTCCAACACCCTACAAGAAGTACAGCTGGAAGGGACCTCCATAGGTCAGCTTTCATTTACATGTTTTGAGAAAATTACAGTAATATTGCAGCATCATGGATCAGCCTCTCTAATGCACACCTGAAACACAATAAGAGTGCTTAAAACATACAGCAGTTCTGGAAAATAGCTATTATTCTGAGAAAGCTGCTGCCACCTAACAAAGGAAGAGAGCTACATTCCTCCCACAGACACACTGAGAATTGCTCCATTTGGTTAACTTTCCAAGAATGCAATCTCTGTTCTGACCTAATTCACTGAATTGGTGGAAACATTTTGTATGACACCAGCTTAATCTAGACACCCAGTCACTTTGAAATGCTTTGGAGAAACTAAGCTTTCTCTGTGTTTTATTCCGAAGTGCACCAATACCATGTAAAAAAATCACTGCTGCTTTTTACTCTATGTGTAATTTGTAATGTGACCTCTATGTGTAATTTGCAATGCTAGAATATCGATGATAGAAAGATGTAATACTCTAGGAAGGGGAATGATTCCCTGTGTAATTCTCCATCCCAGAATTCTGAAAGAAATGGCCCATAAACTCCCAGGTCCAATAGTGAGTACTGTTAATGAATCTATCAAATTGGAGAATAGAGAACATAGTGCATACATTTAAAAAATAGGTAAAAAGTGATCTGGACTAATACAGGCATATTAGTCTGACGAAAGAAACATGCAAGGCTTTAGGACATATTTTGAAGAAAATCAAAGGTATGGATAGGAATTAAAAAGGGGATAAAATACAACATGGATGTACCAAAGAGACATCCTGCCAGAACAGACTTTCTCTGATAAAAAAAAAAAGACTTTTCAGATCAGGGTGCTCAATCCCTGACCCATGGGACAAATCTAGACTGTAGAGCCATGCCATCTGGTCGCAGGGATCTCCAAGAGTCAGGAAATTTGGCGTCGGGGAAGCAGGCAATTAATACTGCCAGTCCTACCCTGCTACCAAATTATTAAGCGCTGTGCAGCCAGATCCGTAACCACCCAGGGCCACTGCCATGCAGCTGCATCAGGGCCTGACCACTCCCTTACCAGCTGTGCATGGACAGATTGGGGCCAGGCCATTTTATGTGGGCAGACCAGGCCTCCACTATCCCTGCCCCACATGCTGGATCAAGCCCATCATCTGGACTGCAAATAGACCTGGCACCACCCATCTGGCCTGTAGAAGGGTTGGAGCAAGGGGGAGGTTGGGCACCACTATTTTAGACAAAAGAAGTGCAATAGATCTCATCTACCTGGACATCAGTAAAGGATCTGATGTGATGCCATGAAAAACTACTAGGTGAATTGGACAAGATGTGGTTTAGCAGAGGAATTATAAGGAAGAAATGGTCAAAATGAAAGATGGCAGTGAATGGTACTGAAAGGTGAAATGAAATGACAGGCTAGAGGGATGCTAGTGGTGGATTTCCTCCAAGGTAGGTCTCAGGACCTCCCTGGTTTAATAATTTAATTACTGAGCTTGGTACAAAAGGCAGGAGTATACAAATCAAACTTAATGAGGACACAAAGTTAGGAGGAATTGTCAACACAGAGGAGGAAGAATAGAACTAGATCAACTTGAAAACTGGAGTCAGGGAAACGGGATGAAATACTTAGTACAAAGCCCAAGGTTGTGCACTGGGGAGTAATATGAGCTTCTACAGAAACATGGGAGCTCATCAGTTGGAAATCACAAAACAACAGGGTTGGAAGTGACCTCAAAGCATATCTAGTCCAACCCCCTACAAGAAGTACAGCTGGAAGGGACCTCCATAGGTCATCTAGTCCAACCCTCTGCCTGAGGCAGGACCATCCCTATCCAAACCATCCCATACAAATCCATTATTAACTTCTTAGCAAAACTACACAGTCAACCCTGACCCAACCACAAGACATAACAACCTAATCTGACACAGGTAAAGCAGGAGGACCATGATGGCCAACATCCTGCTGCTGCAAAGATTATTAATGTGTGCTCTAGAGTTCCCAGAAAGAGAGCCATGCCCCCCACTACAGAGGAAGACCAAAAAAAACCCTGCACTCCATACCAATCTGACCATACCAATTCCTTCCTCACCCCAAATATGGTGATTGGTCTGACCCTGAGTGGAGGGCAAGACCCTTTAGGTAGCAACCTCCAGGCTTAAGTCTCATCAAGTGCATGTCAAAATCCTAAACTTTTACTGCAGCCAACACTCAATGCTGCTGAGGAAGGTTTAAATAAAAACCCTGATGCATGTAGCAGCGGGAGAGGGCAGGGGGGAAGGGGGAGGAATTCTCTCCCAGCTCCATGAGGCAACCAGCAAAGCAAAGAAGCATGGGAAATACCCAGAGTAGAACACAGGCATAGCTATACTTATATCAACTCTGAGCATAGCTGTCCAATCTGTTCTTGAACACCTCCAGTGATGGAGAGTCCACACCTTCTCCAGACAACCTATTCCTTTGCCTCACTGCTCTAACAGTGAATAATTTTTTTTCCTGATATCTAATCAGGACTTTTACTCCCAGATGATACCTGACCAACACTTATCTGGCCCTCTCTTGAAAACCTCTAATGAAAGAGATTCTACAATTTTCTTAGGCAGTGTATTCCTTTCTGTTAGAACAGTAAGGCAATGGAAGTTTTTTCTTGATTTCTAGTCTAAATCTACATTACTGCAATTTGAACCCATGCCATCTTGTCCTGTTCTCTATGGTAAGAAAGAACAGTTTTCTTCCTCTGCTTTATGCAGCTACTCAAATATTTTAAAAAGTTGCTTTAATCTCCCTCCTTAATCGTCTTTCCCCAGAGATAAACATGCCTAATTCTTTAAACCTTTCCTCGTATGGCTTGCCTTCCAACCCTTATAGTGATTTTTATCGCCTGCCTCTGGACCCTTATCAATTTCTCCATGTCCTTAAAAAGTGGAGCCCAGAAATGCATACAATACTTTAGATCAGGGGTCAGCAACATTTTGGAGCAGGGCACCCCTTTAGCGGAAACTAGCTCTGGGTGCAGGCCACTTCCAACCTGGCTCATACCACTACCGCCACCACAATCACTGTGCCTCCCCAGTGACCCCATCACAGTTTTGCTCCACCACCTAGATGTATAAGCAGACCCAAGGTTCACTATGAGCCACCAAGGTGATGAGGCCATAAAAAAGGCTAATGTAATCATAGGATGTATCCCTTGAGGTGTTACCAGCAGAGAGAGGGAAGTATAAATGCCATTGTATATGGCATTGGTAACTTGATCTGCAATACTGTGACATTTCAGTCATCCCTGTCCAAGACTCAAGCTGCAACAGAGGCAGAGAAAGGCTGTGAGGGTGATCAAGGAGATGGAGAATCCATGTTATGAGAAGAGATGAAAGAGCTTGTCTAGTCTAGCAAACCAAAGGCTGACTGTTATCTATAAATGCCCCCAGCCTGAAGAAGAGCGACTCAAACTAAAGGACAGAGCTGGCACAAGGACAAATGGGGATAAACCAGCCAGAAAAAAATTAAAGGTTGGAAATTAAAGTTTGTTAACCACCAGAGCAGGAAAGCTTTGGAACAGCCTCCAAATTATGAAGGCAAAACACCTGACTGCTTTCAAGACAGAACTTGCTAAGTTTGTGGAAGGGATGTGGAGCCTGCAGTAGTGAGGAACTGGCTTCAGTGACCCAGACGGTTCCCATCAGCCCAATGTTCCTGTGTTCATTAAAACACAGAATTGTATCAACAACACACCTGACTCCATTATCAGTTTCTCCTTCTATCTGGAACAACCCAGGAGAAATCCTGCATTTCCAGCAAACTCCTCAAATCATGAGGGGTAATATATTTCAAAACATTGCATAGGATCTGCCCTAATGACAAAGGTGAGAGAGAGATTCATTAAAGAGCTGACCCTAGTGTGGAAATCCAACCCACAAGCAAATATTTCCCTAGTGGCTTATCTCTGGTTGACATGCTGTTTTCCATTGAATGCAGGTGGATCTTTTATTGCTTGCAACTGTACTGCCTGAATTTAAGGCAAATTTTCAGTGCTCAATTACATCTTAATGCTTAGTTGGATTGCTCATTTTGACAGCTAGAGGAAACCAGCATTGTTTCATGAGCACAATAGGAGTATAGTGAGGAACATACTGAAAGCTGAAAACATTAATACAGGGCTCCACAATTAAAATCCTATAGACTCCTGCTGCATCGTGCTCTCTGTATATTCACCGGTCCATGGAGGTCACTGTTCCAAAGCTCAATGCCTAGGAGATATGCCTAAATAGCACTTCAGGTGTTCAAACGACCCCACCCCCTACCCTCCTAGCATCCAATGCTGACTGTCCCAGAGGGTATATCCTCTTGGACAGTTTTCTGTTGATGACTGAATCAAAAGTGAAGAGCTGTGGTGCAGTCTGGTGGCACTGAATCACTTATGTCCTGTTTTCAAGGTCCATAGTGTTTAAAAGCAGCTGAGTTCACCAACTGGGATAAGCATCATCATAAGTGGTTTAGGAACTAAATCCCATTATCAAAAGTGCCCCAGTTGATCTGGATCTCAAGTCATGCAAATGGAGTTCAGGCTTTACAATGTTGAGTAAAGTTACACCTAAATACAATTAACAATCTCTGCCTAGCTCATTTAGGAACCAAAATCTTGCCTCAAAAGTGATATAACCGTTAAGATCCTTCCAGTGAGACTAGGGTCCAAAGTGCCTAAATCACTCTGAAAATGAGACTTCAGCTCCTAAGTGACTTACGCACTTTTAAAAAATGTAGCTCAGACCTTACCAGGGACTTAACAGTAAACTTCATCCAACTGGCCCTGGTCCAAAAGATGGCTGCTAGGACCACTGGGCAGCTGGGTTTGTGGGCCTCAGAAAAGGGCAAAAAAATCTTTCATCAAATGGGGGGAAGGTGTCACCAGAGAATGAGGAGAGAAGGTACTTTACATACAAACCACTGTTTACTTTTATCCATGTCTACCTGCAGGTACTTAGACACATGATAGGGGTGTTTAGTATCTGGAAGCTTGGACACAGCCAGTATGGCAGTCCATGGATTTACAATATACATTTGTGTATCTCAGCCAATTACCAAACCACGCAGATTGTTCTTGACATCTGTGTCTCCATGGGGACAGGACTGGGTTAGTGAGTTAGGTGACAAGAACCATGAATGAGAGTGCAGTGTGCTAAGGCACAGTGAGAGTAGCACAGTGACAGGGGTAGTAATCAAAAGAGTGCATCCAAAGCCCGGACTCGCAAGAGTGCTGATGAACTGGTGGGGGCAAAATGGGGAATTTACATTCAAATATGCTGATCAGCAGTGATTAGGAAAACAATGATACCTTATACATAATACATTTCCTTCCCCTAATGGAACCCCACAGTAAATTATCCCTGCCTGTTCATTCCACCCTTTCCTATTTTGCAGTGTCAACTGATCTTGATAGCTCTTGATTACAAGGTATCAGTATGGTACTTTGGAAGGCTACTACTGACATTGTGACCAAGGTCAGAATGGAAGTTGTACAATGAATCATCTGCTCTTCATTGTCTTTTTCCAGACTTGTTAGTTATATATCATATAGAAGACAGCTCTGTCTTAGAAACTGTTCCTTGTCTGATGGAGCACTTTTGTTATTCCTTAATAAAGAAATCTCCTCTTGACCCTGGCAAATCTGTTTCAGATTTGTCATTTCTAGCTCTGATCTTGGAACAAGTGGTCTGAAACCAATACTTAAGCATTGCCATAAGAGGCTTTTAAGAACACTTGGAATCCACCACTTGGCATAAACTATGCACTAATGAGAAAGTCACTTAAATAAGGGCCTGCAGCATTTGGGCTTAAAGTACTAATAATTATGCATTATTTTTAGTGTGGGCAATCCCTTTTGATCTACTATATGCTCCGTGCAGTTACAATTCTAAACAACATCTTCTTTATCATACCTTAAACTGGTGGCATAATTTGGTGCAGGTGAAAAAGGTGCCAGGCATAGGCAGACTGCTCTACACCAGCAGCTGTTTGAGCCTTTCACTATTCAGGTACAACTGACACCCTTCCCCTTCTACTTCCTCACCCCCATACGTTTTACCCAGATTTCAGCACTCTCTCCTGGGCAGGGTTTTGCCAAGCGTGTGAAATCAGCTAGTTATGCCTCTGCTTTAAGTTGCTGTGTAACATCACTGAGTTATTTCTTGCTTCATTCCACCCCAGAAGCAGCTGCATTTCAGCAGCAGATAAAGAAAGCTTGGAGCTATGAACTAACATAACTTTTAATTGCTTTAGGAGTGAGCTAAATTACTGTAACTAACTGTGAGTGAAATGGTTAAAGTTGCAATGGTTCTGCCACACTTGCATCACTACAGGAGCTGGCCGACATGACAAGGTACATTATAACAGCTTATACTCATATCCTTTGAAGTTGGTACAACTGCTATATCTATCTACCTGTACCCTATAATGCAATTTGGGTTCCTTTCAATGGAAAAGTACCTTATATTAATGTAAAGTATTATTATTACTTCCATTTAGTAAGAAAAACAAATCACTAAAAGGTAGTTTGACATCATTAAACTAATGATGTCAAATAAAAAAGCTGCATCATTAAACTAATGATGTCAACTAATGGTGGCAAATAAAAGAGCTGCAGCCACTTATTCAGCAATGATAACTATACTAACATTTTGCACTTGTACAGCCCATGTTCATCGTGAAACACTTTACAAATGATGGCCCTTGTGTATCAATGAGACAAAACAAAGGATGGCTTTGCAGTTGAGACAGAAGACTGCCATTTAAGTGACAAGGGTTCAAGTCCCCAGCCTGTCCCTCTGTACAAATCTGTTTCTCTCTTCCTGGTCCATACAATGGGAATATTAATTTTTTTCTGCATTTATACATAGTGGGAGTTCTTCACAAGTAGGACCTTCACTCCTTAAGTATATGTGTGTGGGCATGTGGGTGGGTGGCACAATGGGGCTCTCATCTTAGCTGGCTCAGCTGGCCCTTACGCCTTACAGAAATACAGATAAAATAAATGCAGTCATATCTGGATGAAAAGACGTCAACCAACCACCACAACAGCCTGAAGTAGGAACATTTCTAACTGAGGACATCAGGGTGAAACTCTGCAATAAAATCTCAAAAGAGGGCTCATGCAGTGGCTTTCAATTTATTCTCAGGAAAATGAAGGTTTAGGATGACTTGGTTAGAAAGAAATACAGTTTGGATGGGATGGGCCCTCTGAGCCCTTGTTTTCCTCCACATATTTCATGCCTTAAAATGTGGTGGACTGCACTCATCATTTCAGCAGCACTGGAGCCCCACAGCTGAAAGTGCCCAGTCCTCCTTTACCCAAGGGCTGAAGGAAGGGGTGGAGGGGGCACCTTGTGATGGAACTGGTGTGTCACAGGTACTGGTCTCCTATAGATGCATGCTGCCATTACTTTCTTAACTGTCATCTGGATCCATCCCCCACCTACCCCAGGAATGTATCAGGCCCACATCCTCTTGCAACCAGGAAGAACAGCAAGGTCAGATTTAAGCCCCTGGGCCAGTCTCTTCACCTCATGTGATGACTTATCAGGAGCTGTTTACACGAGAAGCAGGACTGATGGATGATGACGGTAGTACCTGGTCTCTTCGTATCACCCAATGTGGATAGTCCCTTTGCCAGGGCAAGGGGAAAGGGTGTTGCCCTCATATATAGCTCCTGATAAGAGAGACTCACATTAGCCAAAGAGAGGGCAGCATCCCTTCCCCCTCCTCTGGTGAGGGGGCCACCCACATTAGGTGACATGAAGGAACCAGACACTACCTCCAGCATCCATCTATCTTACTTCCCATGTACAAGAGAGATCTAGGTACCGGCTCAGCATCACATATGCGATCCCAAGGACATAACTAACAAGCCCCACAGAAGAGGGACATTCCTATCACAGAGTAAAAGACTGCTTTTGTCAAGGGAAGGAAGGGAGGAGGAATGGTGTCTTCTCCAGCTTCCATTACTAATAAAACCCACTTCTGCCATGGTTATGTTTCTGGGCGTAAGAGACAGCCAAAAGAAACTAAAAATATAGGTCCTGTGGGACACAAATGATGGACTTTTGGGGTGATCAGCAGCATCGGTGAAGGGGGGGGTGGCAATTGTTGATGTGCACCCGCGTGCACCCCCTACATGTCACCAATGCCCCCAAGGAACTAATTTGTTCTTTTTGTGTCAGAGACACTCCTCAAAAGGCAGCACATGCAGGATGCTAGGCTGGGCACAGCCATTCATCTGAAACCCTTCTTCAGACAAGGAACATATTCAGTCCAGGGAAATTTTGTTAATGTGAAGGAATCCTGACAGCATCTGATATACTTAAAATGATCTGTCCAAGGCAGAAGGACAGATCAAAAGAACAAAAAAGAAACTGCTTACTGTCCATACATTAAGCAGAGAGACAAACTGGAATGGGCATCGTATACTCTATGCCCACCAGCAAATGCTGTGTCCACTGCACACAGGATTAACAGTGCAGCCTTGATAGAGTTCCTTTTCCCCTGGAAATGAATTAAATGCTGGCACTGGGGCAACACAAGGGTCCCTGTGCACCTGGTAGTCAGACTTGTGCTCCTTAAAGCAAGAAAAAAAGTTCACATATGCAAAACAGAAGATGGGAGGGAAAATTTAAAATGGGGGTGGGGGGGGGGATAGAGAGAGAGAGAGAGAGAGAGATCATTGCTTACTAACATACCTCACTATGGGGTTTCCATTATACAGGATATAAATGCCGGCTTCTTTATTCCCATAGATCTGATTGCTACGGATGATGCCTTTTCCGTTGCCAAGGACAACGATGCCTGAGCGAAGGCCACTGTGTATCTTATTACACTGCAGTTTTATGTATGCACATGTGGAGAGAATAAAGGTAAAACAGGAGAGAGAGAGAAATCACTCAGACAAGTCAACAAAAGTAAGCAGCAAAATCACTCAGACAAGTCAACAAAAGTAAGCAGCAGCCTGGAGCTGAACAGCTTCCACAGACACGACACGGCAGAGAGAGACAGACAGACAATCAATCCAGTGACCAGGAGGTTACAAAAACACAAACACCTTTAATGGATCACATTTATGTTCAACTCAACTTTCCTGGTGATTTTAGTGCCTGTTGAAAGACACAGGGTACAACTGCCATCTCAGCCCCATCTCTAGAAGACCTGCGGCAATACTGAAGAGGCACCTGCCTTACTGCCCCTAGAAGGCCTGAGATGAGACTGTCTCACAGTCTCCACGTCTACCCATGACCTGCTTTTTGAGACTCACAAGTAGGCTCCTATGCCCTGTAGTCACTCTTTGAAGTGTCAGCTGGGCACAGGCTGCAGCCTGCCCGACAGCCAGAGATGAAAAAGAATGCTGGTCACTCCTGATAGGAACAAGAGTGGTGACCCCTCGGTATCCCCTAACCCAGGCTGGAGTCCCTCCCTCAAGTCCCAAAAAGCTAAATCAAAGTGATTCTGTTTGGCTCAAGGAGATCCTACACACACTTCTACACTCCTCCCATATCTCTATGGGGCTGTCACTCACTGCCCAGGCATGCAGAGTTGCTGCTATTTAGGCAATCATGGCTCCACTCTGCCTTCAGCAGAACAGGGCCAGAATTTCTCAGTGGTAGAGGCAGGAGGAAGAACTCAAAGGAACTGGGGAAGCAGAACAAAAAAGGCCCATATGGCAGAATCAGTCTTCCAGCTTGCTCCATATAAAAACCCCTCAGGGCTCCTCAAACTGAAAAATCATAAAATAACACAGAACACATCAGGCCTGTGTTCAAATAAAGCAAAATGCAAGACAGAGTCATTCTGATGGGAAACACCACCCAAGCATCCCCTTTAGCTGCCTGATTGCCTTGCAGTAATATTGTGCTTCTCCATGGCCTTAAGAATGCCGCACAGATCATCCTGAACTGCTCATGCTTCCATGAGCTGCCATGGAGCTCCTTGTTTTCTTTGGCTGCCCCTGATCTTCTGGTCCCCTTCCTCCTCAGTACTGAGGAAGTGGTTACAGCATGAGAAGCATTAAGAGTCAGGTCTGTGAGGGACCTCAGGCAGACAGCGTAAAGGATTTTCAAAAATGCTTAGGCACCTGTCAGCTCCCAGTGGGAACAACAGAGGTTTCCTCTCTCCCCAGATAAGATCCATGAGAGCTGCTGGCAACTAAGCTCTTCTGGTCTGGATAGTGTTCCTGCTTCCAACTGCAAATAACTGGGCTTGAAACTGGTACAAGGCTATTTCCCAACCTGTAATGTGGCCCCGGGTCACCTGGGAGAGTTTCATTTAGGATGTAACTCTATGATCTCTGTTTGTACCTCCAAATCTACTGAGATCCCATCTCTTGAGTTAATTCTTTGAGCACTACTGTAATAATAGGATGTAATAACACAATAAAAATATTGCCTGTCCTGGGACTAGAGCAGCTGCAGTCTTAGGTAGGAAAGTTCATATTTGTGGGATAAATTATTGTGTGGCAGGCTGTTGAGTCGCTTTTTTCTAGTGGTGGCTCTGTGGAAGCTTGAAATGTTAAACTGAGCCGCAGCGCAGAGGGACAGGTGGGTTTAGAGCAGGCGACCTGATCAGAGTTTCATAATCAACACAAGTTATTGCCTGCCTATGATTTATCATTTCATCAGAGATTTATCGTTTATCAAGAATTTATCATAGAATCACTGAGTCAGAAGGGACCTAGACAGATCATCTAGTCCGACCCACTGCCATGGGCAGGAAGGAGCACTGGGGGTGGCAGGGGTCATAAGACCCCAGCCAGGTACCTATCCAGTCTCTTCTTGAAGATTTCCAGGCAAGGTGAGAGCACCACCTCTCTGGGAAGCCTATTCCAGGCTCTGGCCACCCTTACCATGAAGTAGTTCTTCCTAATATCTAACCTAAACCTATCCACCCTCACCTTGTGGCCATTGTTCCTGGTGACTCCAAGGGGGCCCTGGTGAACAGGCTTGCCCCGAGTCCCTGCTGGTGGCCCCTGATAAGGTTGTAGGCAGCCACAAGATCATTACCATTATCATTTCAGCACAGATGCAATCATCTGAAATGTCTGGCTGCTTGTTTAATATACATTTAGGAGGAAGACCATCTTCCTACACCTGGCATGTTGCTCCTTACATAATCATGCAGTTCTAAGATCAGGGATCATTTGGGGATCATTTAAAAACGGACCAATAGCACATTTGTTTAATGAAACCTGATTTGCCATCAGGAGGTCTCTGAAACCAATTATTTTGAGGTTAAGTTCATTACAAACCTAGAAGGGCTACCCTGAGGACAAATAAGCTGCACTAAAGCGAGGGTAAATCTCTAGTACAATTTGGACAGGAATGTAGTGGGAGTGTTTGGTACCAAGCAGAGCTGAACCAAGGACACGCACATACCAGTATCAGAGGGTTGGCTCCTTTCCGGATGTCCAACCCAGCCTCGCAGTTAGAGTGGATGTTATTGTCTGCGATCAGACCTCCTGCTGACAGGCGGAGAAATATCCCCGAGGCTTTACAGTGGTGGATGTCATTCTTCAGCATGACGACCTGCAGGGGAGAGGAAAGGCATTTTTCCTTGTAATTATGGGGTTTGGAAGAAAAAAATATCTGATCAGAAATCTAGTTTTGTTCACTCTGCTGCCTGGCATACCCTACCTTGGAAACCCCTCCACACATGTAAAATGCCCATTGTTGGGGATCATAATTGGCTTCATCTATTACATCATTGTGCCTAGAAATTCACGAGGTGCTTTCAAGGCAGGGTCAGACTATGGTCTCTTTGTTCAAAGAGGTGAGCGGTAAGATGCTATGCCATTTATCTGTAACTGTAACCTATGATGAGTCCTCATGCTGGACTGGAGTCCTTGGTGTTTGCAAATACAGAACAAGAGAATAGTGCCTTTCCCCAGTGACTCACTGTCTTAGCAAAACAACTGATGGACACAGATAAGCTGTGGGAAAGGGGACACCAGGGAACAATGAGGCGATACAGGTCAACATAACTGGCCATGGTCGTGGTGCATCAGGGACTGGCCTGTAGTCTTTTTCCAGCCATTACACTATGCCCAGGGTTGTACAGAGGGTTCTCAAAAAGATTTCTTTTGTTGATGTTTATTGAGGACTATGAAAAGCAGCACAGAAGAAAGCATGAAGGTGCTTGGCTGATACTATAACAGGTGGGCAAGGGACACTAGCATCACAGACTAAGAGGCAAAAAATAACTTCTTGATGGCAAATGGAAAAGAATAGGTCGGGCTTGGATCGGACCTGGAGAACAAAGACAGGGAACTTTTGTGTGATAAGCCTGAGAATGGAGGGATAAACAGCAATATGGTCAAAGGGATGAGCTTGGACAGTAATCTTAGTAGCTGCCTACTGGATAAATAGTGGGACAGGGCCTGGCTCCTCACTCCCCCCTGGCCCTATTGGTTCCCCTCACTCCCCCGCCCACAGTCCCCTGGCCCTGCTGGTGCCCCTGCCCCCACCCACAGCCCCCTGCACCCCCCAACCCTGCTGGAGGGGGCCCCCAGCTGCCAGGGCTATGGGAACAGACCTATGTCCCCCAAGCCAGATCTGTGTGCAGGGCAGGGGCAGGTGCAGGCTGCCTGCTGTGGGCTCAAGCTCTCACCCTGCTGTCCTCCCCCAGGGCCTCCATAGCCCAGTGGGTGTGACCCAGCACTGCATGGCTCAGTAAGGCCACAAAGGGAGGCTGCTTGCCGCTGCGAGCTTCATGCTGCCCTAGCAAGGCACAACCATGTGCTGCCACACCTGCTGCTGCCTCGTGCACAGGGGATGCCTCGCCATGGCAGCGTGGAGCTCGTGGCAGCAATTAGCTTCTCTGCATGGCCCCGCTGTGCCTGGCAGTGCTGAATCACACCCGCTAGGCTGAGGAGGACCCGAGGGAGGGCAGCAGGGCAGGAACCGAAGCCCACAGCAGGCAGCCCATCCTCACCCAGCCCTGCACACAAATCTGGGGGGTATAGGTCCCCCTTGCCCTTGGGAGTATGCAGAGCAGCAGGGGGCCAGCCCCTCT
>NW_017728950.1:16393016-16440539 GCF_001723895.1 Crocodylus porosus | reverse complement strand
CCTGTGGCCCTGTCCCACTCCCCACTGAGGCCCTACAGCCATGCATTGTGGCCCCAGGCCCCAAGTCCCAGCCCTACCCAACTCCCTCCCTCCCTCCCTATGGGGGCCTCAATCCCACCCTGCCTCCTTACCTGCGGGAGCTGCTCTCCAAGCTGCCTGGGGCCATGTGCACCCCCTGCCTGACTGCCCTCTTCCTGCTTCCTCCCAGCCCCCTGCAGGTTGGACCTCTGTCCATCTGCAGAGAGCTCTTTGCAAAACTGCAAAATCCACAGGTTTCTTTAGTAAAATGAGAAATCTGTGTTTTCCTCCCATAAAGGGGAAAATCTGTGGTTTTCTCTGTTTTCCACAGGAAAACAGAAAACCCAGATCTCTGATCATGAGGAAGATGACAAAAGCCTGGAAAAGATTCCCAACTGTAGGCCAGAGCAGAGAGACCCTGTCTGAGAGGTGTCTCAAACCTGCAAAATATAGACATTGCCTAGATTTGAGGCTCTGGAGAAAGGTCCACACACCCAAGTTACAGGACTGAGTAACTGGCATGGTGACAACGATGATCAAGCCAGAAACTTACAGCACCAGTCTCCCCACTGAAGTCGACAGGAATAGTAGCTCATCAGTAGCAGCCAGCAGGGGTGGGCAATTATTTTTGGCGGAGGGCCGCTTGCTGAGTTTTGGTAAGCCACCAAGGGCCGCATGACAGGCCACCAGGGGCAGATAAATATTAATTTTTCTAAATTTTTAGGGGCCCCACAGGCCAGATACAATGGCCTGGCAGGCTGCATCCGGTCTCTCGGCTACATTTTGCCCACCCCTGAGCTAGGGGCTCCCAAATGAGTCCCTCTTGACAGCCTTAGTGGCAGCTGCTGCAGCAGTGCTGTACATACATGTAAGGCCCACCCAAATAGGGCAGCAGCAGGACCTAAACATAGATTGAGGACACAGAAGAATTCTAGACTGGGTATACAGCCTCTGTAGGGTTTATATCCCATCCTTGCAGTGGTACAACACTGCCCTCTTACACCATCCCTTGCTTAACCAGCTGAGAAATTGTTCTTCCACAGCCTGTTGATGAGCACTGATGAGCTCTTTGGGTCATAGGCAGCTTCACTACATTCTTGGGCAGCACCTCACCCAACAAGGACACTCCTTTCATTCAATCAATGACTTGGGGTTAGTATGTGCTAGGCTGCTTCTAATGCCAGAAGGTCTGTTCATAGGGAAGCCACAAGAGCATGTATACACAGCAAGGGCCACAGCAGCTAGCAGAAACAAAAGCATCTGCACACACCTTCTGCTGGCTGTCAAGTGGTGGCAGAAGCTAGCAGTCAGAAAGATGCTGTTGGTCTATCAGCAGATCAAAGGGCTTCTGCTGCCACAAGGGAACTGGGAGGAGGCACTCACAGATTTTGAAGGCTGGATCAGAGTTCTGCCAACAAAACTGCATAATACAGATTAGGCCTAGGAGAGCAGGTATGGAGAGAGAGTTGGCTGAAGAAATTTTCAAAGGTCATACAAACATTACTCTTAGCATCTTAGTGGCATTAGTAACTGGAAAGTCATCTCTCCATTCCAAGAGCACAGGTTGTCTTTCAAAGATTTCTTTAAAAGGGCTGTGTCAACTTGAAATGTACCAGAAGCTGAATATCCTTAATTTTCTTATAAACATGCTAAAGACTGATATCTTCAATACTGATATTTTAAAAAAGAACAAAAAGGAAGGACCAATAATAGGGAAGTTATTGTCTAAATTGAACAGCCAAGCAAGACACTGCTTGAAAAACTTTAATTGGCATTGAATCCGCAGCTGTGATTTGTAAAGGGGACCAAGTGCTTCCTATCCATTGGCAGTATGCCAACCCAGGTGTTCAAAAATCATGAGACTGGTTTGAATAGGATATATCTAAGTCTTTTTTCTTGGCCTTCTAGTCAATTTTTTAAGCTTCCTTCTGTCACCATGATGGCTAGAAATATATTTTAAAAAGAAAAAGAAAATGGAGTCTTATAATCACATGATTCCAGGAGCTGGAGCTGTATGAGAAAAAGAACAAAACAAAAAAACAATCATCAAATACCATGATATTTGAAAACCTGGCAACAACACCTTGGCCTTCAGTAGGATTTTATCACCTTGGGTAATGTCACACATCTGTGCTCAGTGCAGAAAGCAGGCTCCTAACCCAAAGCTAGCAACCCTGGGAAACATTATATTTACCCAGATCTAAGACAACTTCGAATTTCAGGCTAGCCCCCGCTAATGAGATTCTATACATGGAAAAATTATGTTGTGCTAATATCCCATGTATAGAGCTAATTATTGTTGGGTTGTTTCAATTCATCTGCCCCACTGCTGCAGCAGGGAAAGCAAAGCCAGGGCAGCAAACAGTAACAGGTGGACAGGTGACAGGGGGACAGACAGTCTGAGCCCCATCCCTTGCCCACTACACTCCTTCTTCCCTCAACCACATGTCTCCCATCACCTGCACTCCCTGCACCCCCCCACAGTGCTTGTGTACCTTGCCACACTTGCCCCCCCCCATGTCTGTCCCCTCTGGCACATCCCCCTGCTGCCTTCTCCCACAGGTGCCTACACCCTCCCACTTGGTCCCTACCTGCTACTAGTCTCCACACACAGCACCTGCTGATCAGCTTTAGCTCTGGCCCAGTAGTTGAGGTGGTGACAGCTCTGGCCATAACCCTAGCTCCAGCTCCAGCCCCAGGACCAGATCAGAGTCAAAGCCATAGCTGCCAGCACCATTGCCAATATAGTGCCCCTCTAAAAAGGCATAAAGGAGGTCCTGGAGAACTAGAGTGTTTTAGCCTCACCTCAATACCTGGGAAGTCACTGGAACATATCGTAAGGAAGTCCATTTGCAAGCATCTGGAGGAGGAATGGCTGATCAAAAGCAGCCAGCGTGGATTTATGAAAAACAAACCGTGTCAATCTAACTTGAACTCCTTCTGTGACAAAAGAGCTACTAGGGTGGATGAAGGAAACACTGTATCTGGATTTCAGCAAGCCTTTTGACAAGGTTCCACAGGACCTTCTCAAGTCATAGACAAACTGGAGAAATGCGGGCTGGACAAAACTACTTAAAAGTGGATAAACGACTGGCTCAATAGCCACAAGCAAAGGGCAATTATTAATGGCTCCAGATCAGAATGGCATGAGGCCTTGAGTGAAGTCCCACAAGAGTCTGTTCTGGGTCAGTGCTGTTCAACATGTTTATTAAGGATGTGGATGTTGGGATTGAGAGCTTCTTGGGCAAGTTTGCAGATGACATGAAACTGAGAAGGACTGCAAAGACCCTGGAGGACAGGAGTGCAATTCAAAAGGACTTTGACAGATTAGAAAGCTGACTGGTGCGAACAGGATGACGTTTAATGGCAACAAATGAAAGGTGCTATACCTCAGGATGAATAATCATAAACACAAATATAAATGGGTGACATGGCTGGATGGCAGCACTTCAAAGAAGTCTTTGGTATATCACAGACTCAATGCAAGTCTGTGGTGTGATGTAGCTGCCCAGATGTGGTTTTGGGATGCACCAATAGAAGCACTAGGTGTAAAACACAGGACGTGATAATGCCTCTCTAGTTGGCACTGGGTAGGTCTCATGTAGAGTACTGTATGCTGTTTTGGGTTCCACATTTCAAAAAGGACATGGAAAAGTTAGAGAAGGTCCAGAGGCCTATAACAAATGATAAAGAGCTTGGAAGATGAGTCATACAAGGGGTTAAAGGAAATAGGCATGCTCAGATTGCAGAAAAGATGCTTAAGAAGGGGCGTGATAGCAATTTTCAAATACCTGATGGGTTCCCATGGAGAAAAGGAAAAGCAGCTTTTCCCTCATGCTGAAAAGGGTGAGACATGTACCAATGACTTGAAGTTGGACCAAGGTTTAGACTGGGTATCGGAAAAACTTCTTCACTGTTAGAACAGTAAAGCAGTGGAACAGACTGCCTAGGGAAGTGGTAGGCTCTCCATCATTGGAGGTGTTCAAGAAAAGGCTGGACAGGCACTGGTCAGGGATAATCTAGCATAGCTATACTTATATTCTACTATGGGTATTTCCCATGTTTCTGGGCTTTGCTGGTTTCCACAGTAGACCAAGAGAGATTTTTTCCCCCTTCTTCTGCTACATGTGATGGGGGGTGTTTTTTGAGCCTTCCTCAGAAACACTGAGTATTGGCTGCAACCAAGGCTGAGGATTTTGACTGAGGTGGGCCAGTGCTCCTGGTGGGGCTTTTAGCTGGAGGGTCCTTGGCTAGAGGGTCTTGCCCCTCTTCTCTGGGTCTGACTGATCACCATATGTGGAGTGGGGAATGAATTCTGCCCCACGATCAGAATGGTATGGACTGTGTGAGGTTTTGCCTTCCTCTGTAGCAAGGGTCGTGGCCCTCTTCCTTGGATCTCTTGAGCATTTTTAGCAACTTTTGCAGCAGCAGAACATTGGACACCATGGTTCCCCTGCTTTACCTGTAGCAGACTAGAGTGTTATGCCTGTTATATAGGATTGACCCTATAATTTTGCTTATAGGTGAAACAATGGGTTTGTATATGATAGTATGTATAAGGATGATCTTGCCTCAGGCAGGGGATTGGACTAAATGACCTCTGGAGGACAGGAGTGCAATTCAGAAGGACTTTGACAGATTACAAAACTGGACTGGTGCTAACAGGATGACGTCCCTACTAGCCCTACTTCTCTGTGATTCTGATCCCATGAATCCAAGACAAGTGCTCTTTCTGTGCTTCTTCTCCTCCTCTGCCCCCACCATGTTGAATGGGGGGAAAAAACCTCTTCTTGGATTTGCATTATTACAATACCTCTCCTACCTAACCAGGACTTACAGGTTCTCAACATATGAACTTCTCTTTGCTCATTGCTGTCTCTCTCCTTTCTATCACCTACTCTTAAGCCCACAGGGAAACTGCCAGTCTGAACCAGACCTATGATCTATCTACCTCTGTCCTCAACAGCAAACAGCTTCTTCCGTGGAAGGTGAGAGAACACTACAGGAAGTAAAAGAAAGACTGTTGTGAGTACTCACCTTATTATACTGGCCTAAACCCTAAAGCTCAAAAAGTTTAATACCTTTTCTTGCAATTTTTGCCTTCACTAATCAGGATGACATTGGTTCCCCTATCTACATCAACATCCAGCCTCTTCTGGAGTCTGGCAACCTTCTTGCCTTCATTGGCCTTCTTGCTTCAGGGGGCTGCCTATTCTGAGTTCATGAACATCTATTCATGTCTCATGAACTGGTCACTTCTTAACTGTCCCCATCTCTACATTGTGGTAGTGGGTGACCCAGGGCAAGGTCCTCCTGCTATCATGGCACTGTAGGCAACCTACTTAGGAGATGAGGCTAAGAACATATACATATCTACCGAAGGCAGTGGGAGAGGGCATCCATTGGTGGAATGCTCTCTGATCCTTGGACATAAGGTGCAAGAAAGCTGTAAGATCTGGCTATTACATTTTTCACCACATTACGTTATCCTAGGTCTTTGCACATGGCCTGTGCTGCTGCTTCTTGATGGTTTTTCTTTTGCAATGCCTGAGTAAAAGCACTGTTCCCTGGATACAGACACATGGATTGGAGTGGATGGACAAAATCCCATCCCCAAACCCAGCAACATGGTAAGGGGGCACACAGGTGGCTTTCATGCAGTCTCCACAACCTGGGTCTGTCAGGCATGGCTGAGACAAGTGGAGCTTTACAACTATCACTTAGGAGGTAGAGCTGTGAGGAGAATGCTGAGCAAGTGATGTGCCAGGCAACCTCTCTCTCTCTTCAGAACAGGAAAGCATTAGTGCATTGAATGGGGCTGCAAAACCCATAACGTAATCATAAGCCAAGGTGGCTTCTGGATGTGGAATTGTCCCAGCTGGTGAAGTTAAGACTGGTGACCTAATCACTACACACCAGTTTATTTAGGCATACAAGTAGTTAAACATTCATGCATTTAATTTTCCCCAGTCAAATCTCCTTAAACCCATGTCTGATTAGCACAGAGAAATAACCTACAAATTGCTTTTGCATACTTCCACTTTAATGAGCAAGGAGGTAATTAAACTATACTTCTTTTATTTGCTCGTTCCAAAAAAGTGCTCATTGAATCTGTTAATTAGATGTGGAGCTTGGTTAGACAGGCTGCAGTCTTTTCCCATTAGTCACTCCCCACTGCCTCAGCATGGAAGATATACTCATGTTAGAGAGCAGAGCCTTAAGTCATGTTAGTAACGGGGCAACTCATGGGCTGATTTAACCTGGGCCCCAAATCTTGGGCTACTTGCATAGAATCGTAGAAAATTAGGGTTGGAAGGGACCTCAGGAGGTCATCTAGTCCAACCCCCTGTTCAAAGCAGGACCATCCCCAACTAGATCATCCCAGCCAAAGCTTTGTCTAGCTGGGTCCTGAAAACCTCCAAGGATGGAGCTTCCACCACCTCTCTGGGTAACCTGTTCCAGTGCTTTACTATCCTCCTAGTGAGAAAATTCTACCTAATATCTAACTTAAACTTCCCTTGCTGCAACTTGAGACTCTTGCTCTGTGTTCTGTCATCTGCCATCACTGAGAACAGAATAGCTTCATCCTCTTTTGAACCCTGGTTCAGGTAGTTGAAGGCTGCTTTTAAATCCTCCCATAGTCTTATCTTCTTTAGACTATAAGCTCCCTCCATAGGTGGTACAATCACATACTCTGGAAATCTTCAAGAGGAGACTGGATGGTCACCTTGCTGGGGCCACTTGACCCCAGTTGTCTTTCCTGGTTGGTGCACAGGCTGGACCCAATGATCATCTGAGGTCCCTTCCAGCCCCACAATCTATGCAATAAGCCCAGTTCCCTCAGCCTCTCCTCATCAATCATGTCCCCCAGCCCCCTCACCATTTTTGTTGCCCTCCACTGGATTCTTTCCAATTTGTTAATATATTTTCTGTAGTGAGGGGTCCAAAACTGAACAGTTCTCCAGATGTGAGCTTACCACCACTGAATAGAGGAAAATAATTACTTCCCTTGACTGACTGGCAACACACCTACCAATGCAGCCCAGTATGCCGTTAGCCTTCTTGGCAACAAGCATGAATGACGTGCACCCCTGAAGGCTGGGGGAGCACAGCAACCAGCTGCAGGCAGTAGTGGGGGTGAGGTGGCAACAAACTCCCGCAGGCAGCCACAGCACTATCAGCAGCAGGTGTGGGAGGGGGTGGCGAGCACCGCTGGCAATCGGCAACCACCTGTAGATGCCACCGGCGGTGTCAGCAGTGAGGGGAGGGTGCAAATGGTGACCACCCACAGGCACCGCTCGCAGTGGTGGTAGCAGCCAATTGCAGGGAGTGCACCATCAATCTCAGGGGGTGTATATGCACCTGCGTGCATGTCCTACATGCCACCAATGGCACCAAGGACACACTGCTGGCTCATATTCAGCTTATCGTTCACTATAACCCCCAGGTCCTTTTCTGCAGAGCTGCTGCCCAGCCAGTCTGCCCGCAGCCTGTACTGGTGCATGGGATTGTTCTGTCCTAAGTGCAGGACTTTGCACTTGTCCTTGTTGAACCTCATGAGATTTCTTTCAGCCCAATTCTCCAATTTGTCTAGGTCATTCCAAATCCTAGCCCTACCTTCCAGTATATCTACCACTCCTCCATGATTTTTCCAGGGACTGACATGAGGCTGACTGATCTGTAGTTCCCTAAAACCTCCTTTTTCCCTTTCTTAAATATGGGCACTATGTTTGCCCTTTTCCAATTCAATCATCCGGGACCTCTCCTGATTACCATGAGCTTTCAAAGATGATTGCCAGCGGCTCTGCAATTACATCAGCCAACTCCCTCAGCACTCTCAAGTGCATCCCATCCATCCCCAAGGACTTGTACACATGCAGCTTTTCTAAATTGTCCTTAACCTGTTCCTTCACCACTGAAAGAGGTGAGGGCTGCTCACCTCCTCCCCAAACTGTGCGGCCTGGTGCAGTAGTCGGGGAGCTGACCTTGCCTGTGAAGACTGAGGCAAAAAAGGCATTGAACACTTCAGCCTTTTCTGCACCTTCTGTCACAAGGTTGCCTCCCTCATTTAGTAAGATACTCACACTTTCCTTGATCCTCCTTGTACTACCAACATACTTGTAGAAACCCTTCTTGTTATCCTTCACATCCCTTGCTAGCTGCAACTCCAATTGCGCTTTGGCCTTTCTGACTTCAGAACACTGCTTGGGCATGCAGGGATGATATTCTTTCCTAGTTATTTGTCCAAGTTTCCACTTCTTCTAAGCTTCCTTTTTGTGACTTAGTTTACTGAAGAGTTCCCTGCTAAGCCAAGCTGGTTTTCTGCCATACTTGCTAGTCTTCCTGTGCATCAGGATGGTTTGTTCCTGCACTCTCAGTAAGGCTTCTTTAAAGTACAACCAGCTCTCCTGGACTCCTCTACCCCTCAGACTGGCTTCCCAGGGGATCCTGCCCATGAGCTCCCTGAGTGACTCAAAGTCTATTCAGGGTTTCTGGACACTGGAGCTTGCTTGGGTGCAAGGCTTTCAGCTGCAAACCAAAAGGCACAGCCACCTCCAGTGGGATAAGAAGGAAGCTGCTTCAGCCAAGAATCATGTCACACAGTTCCTTCATAAGAGGAAATAGGCAGGGACTTGATTATGAAGCTTCCAAGTTCTAAAGCTAAAAGATTCCACCTGCTTCAGTGAGTCCCCTATGGAAATATCCAGGCTAATTTCCAGCCTCACAAATTCTTTCCAAGACATAGCAGCTAATCTCCATTCAATTTGTTATCAATTAAAATCAAGTTAGTGAAGTAGAAAATGAAGTGGTAAGGAACAGTCTCTTATGGCAGATCAAGGGAAAAAAATAACAGGATCAAATGAAGTTCACTCAATATTAGCATTAGTCCTATGCAGAAAAGTATTCAAGTAGCTCAGACTCAAAAGGAAATATGTCAAGAGACTGGGGAAGAATTTTCTCCTTCTCGCTAGAAGAGGCCAGAGGGAAGGAGATTTGTGAGTGTCAAGTCAAAACCCCAGCCCCAGGAAGTATTTTGCAGCTCAGCAACTACACATTGCTTCTGGTAGGTCATCTTCCCTTCCATGAGTTCTCAACATTGTTTCCTGGTCTCTTTCTGGAGGTGTCCATCATTCTTTTCCACCTGGGTTTTTTCCTCCCACTTCTTGGATTACAAGGGATTTATTGGAACTAGTTTGAAGAACTGAACAACTTAAATTGGAACTCATGGGAAATAAACTGCTGTGCACATCTGAAATACCTGTTGAAAAAAGAGCCTCTGCTTTCCACTGTTAGGAAACAAAGGAACAGGAAATATCTGGGGAGAGGGGAGGGAAAAAGGAGAGGGCGGCCCTCCAAAATCAAATGATTTGTGCTCCTTCCCTGGGGACTGCACTTTCATGACTGGACATGCTACTATGTTTAGTTTTTGGCTGATACCAATAGCCAATTATTAACCAGCTGTATCAGCCAATACTGATCCAATAACCGATTTACAGGAATGCAGTTGGGCAGCATGAAGAGCAGCTCCCTGCAGGTAAGTCTGTGGAGTGGAAGGAGTGTGGGGGAAGGAAAGGGCATGCGGGTACACATAAAGGCACCCATGGTGAGGGAGGGAGTGGGGCAGAGGCTGGAGGCACTGCCCAGCCAGTGGTAAATGGGACCTGGGCCTGGACCAGGGGACAGAGCTGCAGACAGCTCATCCAGGGGATCAATGTCGCTGTGCTTAAAAATGGTGGTGGCAACACCTGAACTAAAGCTTGTCAAGTGAGCTTTAGTTCAAGTACTGAAGGGGGGGGGGGGCAGATGTGGGCTGCCTGCTACGGGCTTGGGACTTTTTGCCCTGCTGCCTTTCCCTTGGGAGCCCCATGGTGCCTATGCATCCTCTGCCCACTCAAAAGTGGGAGGCATAACTCACTACCCCCACCGCTGCTGGGTGGGCAGGAGACATGCAGTCGGCATGGGGCTCCCGAGGGAAAGGCAGAAGAACAGAGAGCCCCAAGCCCACAGTGGGCAGCACTCATCCACCCTGCACACAAATCTGGGGGGACACATGCCCCCGCATGCCTCCCACAGTGGGGTTCTGTGCAACAGCAGAAAGTCACCCTCCTCCCCCCTGCGCCCCCTGGATGAGCTGCCCATGGCTCCATCCTGCTCCCTGCCCTGGCCCTGGGTCCCACTCACTCCCTGGCTGGGCAGTGCTCCCAGCCCCTGCCCCACTCCCTCCCTCACTGTGGGGGCCTCGAGCTGCCCCTCCCCATGCCCCTTCTCCTCCACAGACATACCTGCAGGGCACTGCTCTCCACGCTGCCGGGCTGCATTTCTGTGTGTGGCTGCATGCATGCATGTGGCATCCAGGGGCCACAGCCAGAAGACATATTGTTTTTATTGGTGACATTCTTGGCTACACTGGTGAAAAAAGCCAATAGCCAATAATGTTAATTTTCCCTTTATTGGTGTCGATCCGACATGCAACTAATATATCGGTGCATCTCTAGTTGGACTAAAGCCCTTGACTTCAGAAGGGCCAACTTCAATGAGCTTCAGAGATTAGTGGGGGAGACACTGAGGGCCCAGAAGGTAGAAGAGATGGGAATCCATGAGGGATGGTCGTACCTTAAGGGGGTGATCCTCCAGGCCCAAAGGGTAACAGTCCCTGAGAGAAGCAAGGAGGGTAAGGGTGCTCAGAAACCCCCATGGCTCAGCAAGGGCATTCAGGAATGCCTGAGAACTAAAAGGGGGCTGCACAACCAGTGGAAGGGAGGGGCTATCACCAAGGAGGAGTACTCCTCCTTGGCCTGTGAGTATAGGAGGGCTATTAGGAAGGCCAAGGCAGAGATGGAACTCAGGCTAGCACCCAGGATTAAGGACAACAAAAAGTCCTTTTTCAAGTACACTGGGAGCAAGAAGAGGGCACCAGGCAATGTAGGGCCCCTGCAAGTAACCATGTGGCTACGCCAGATGAGAAAACTGATATTTTTAACAGTTTCTTTGCCTCTGTTTTCTTGAACAGGGACCGGGATATCCCTCCTGCCAGAGGTAGGGACAATCTCGGGGATAGCTCTCACAGGCCTTGGGTCAGTACAGAGCTAGTTAGGGATCTTCTGGAAGGGCTAGACATTTTTAAATCTGCAGGTCCAGATGCCCTTCACCCAAGGATGTTGAGGGCGCTGGCAGGGGTCATCATGGAGCCCTTGGCCTGGCTGTATGAGCATTCATGGTCACCTGGCCAGGTGCCAGGGGATTGGAAACTAGCTAATGTGGTCCCTATTTTTAAGAAAGGAAGGAAGGAGGACTCAAGTAACTATAGGCCCGTAAGCCTCACCTTGGTGCTCGGGAAGATCTTGGAGAAAATCATTAAGGAGCACATCTGTGGGGGGCCAGCAGGGGAGATCATGCTCAGGGGCAACCAGCATGGGTTCATCAAAGGCAGGTCCTTTGAATGTCCAGGTCATTGCCTTTTATGACCAGGTAACTAAATCCTTGGATGATGTTGTCACCGTGGACGTAGTCTTTCTAGACTTTAAGAAGGCCTTTGACACTGTCTCACACCCCATTCTCATTAATAAATTAAGCGACTGTGGTATTGATGCCTACACAGTTGGATGGGTAAAAAACTGGCTGATGGGGCACACCCAGAGACTGGCAGTGGACGGGTGAGCAGTGGGGTCCCCCAGGGCTCAGTCCTCGGGCCCGCTGTTTAACATCTTCATCAGTGACTTGGACGAGGGGGTTGAAAGCACATTGTCCAAGTTTGCTGACGGCACTAAGATGTGGGGTGAGGTGGGCACACTTGAAGGGAGAGAGAGGCTACAACTAGATTTAGACAGACTACAAAAGTGGGCAGATGAGAAAAGGAAGGGGTTCAACATAGATAAATGCAGGGTGCTGCATCGTTATTGACTCCAAGATGAACATGAGCCATTAATGCCAGACCACAGCCAGCAAGGCCAGCCAGACCTTGTTGTGCATCCAAAGATGCATCTCAAGCCAGTCCACAGAGGTGATGCTCACCCTCTGTGTGACATTGGTCAGGCCACAATTGGAGTACCGCATCCAATACTGGACACTGAACTTTAAAACAGATGTGGCCAGCCTGGAGACAGTTCAGAGAACAGCCACCCATTTGGTGAGAGGGCAGCAGGACAAGCCCTATGAAGAGAGGCTGAGGGAACTGAACCTGTTCAGCTTCGGCAAGAGGAGGCTGAGGGGGGACCTGGTGGCTGCCGACAAACTCATCAGGGGAGATCTTCAGCAAATAAGAAGAGCCCTATTCTCCCCAGCACCACCTGGGGTGATGAGGAACAATGGTGATAAGCTGATGGAGAATAGGTTTAGGTTAGATATCAGGAGGCAATTTTTTACAGTTAGGGTGGCCAGAATCTGGAACCGCCTTCCCAGGGAAGTGGTCCTTGCCCCTACTTTGGGCAAATTCAAGAGGAGGCTGGATGATCACCTGTCTGGGGTCTTGTGAACTCAGCATTCATTCCTGCCTGTGGCAGGGGGTCAGGCTAGATGATCTGTTCAGGTCTCTCCTGACCCTCGCTACTATGAAACTATGAATCTGGGCCAAAGGCTGCCAAAGTCAATGGAAAGTCTTCCTTAGCTTTGATGGGCTTTGGACAAGGCTCTGAAAGCACATTCTCTGCAGGTACAAGCAAGCTTGTTTCTGATAAGAGAAACTCTCCCGTATGTTAGCACTGTTATACAGCAAGCATCAAGTAATGGGAGGATTAATGTATACAATGTTAAAACAGGATGAGGCAGAGGATATTCCTGTCCTGGCTGGGGAAGGCCTAAGGGTAGGAACAGATGCTGCATTAGTTCCTAGAAAAATTCTACCTGTGTTTGTCCTGGAACAGAAATATTCCAGGATTAGCATGTATGCACACTGCCCCCCTAACCAAGGTTTAGCAAGCAGCTGAATGCACTGCCACTTTTCTGCTATTGATTCAACAATGAGATTCTGAGATGACAGTTCAGGCACACTTTGAGATGCCCTGGGATAAACTGTTAGTACTTCTTATCCTGTGAAACTTTTTAGGATTTATCCTGGGACAATGGACACGGATGTCTGAACAACTGCATTTTGACCCAGGGTAAAATTGTTTATCCCAGGACAAATGCTATGTCTTTCTGTGACATAAAAATTCTTCCCATTTGTAATCTGTGTGATTACTTTATCCTGATTAGGATGCCTTTTTGATTCCTTGTTTGCACAGTGTCTAGTGTAGGAGGGCCCTGGCCTATCCCTGAGGATTCCAGATATCATAGTAGTTCAATAAATAAGTGATAATAAATTATTGCAGGCACCATCATTAGCTTTTTGCTTCAAAGCCAGCTAACAATTGCTTTCCCCATTCCTTTTTCTACTTCTTTTGGAAGCAACAATGAGGATGGATGGATTATCAACCCTGAATAGGAGGAGGAGGGCAGCACTGCAGGATGCAGTTGCAAATCATTCCATCTAGGAAGAATAACTACGCAACAAATGATAAATAAGCTCCCACCTTGCATCTTGCTTGCTTGCAGAGCCAATCAGCATGCAAGAGCTAAGTTCATGTGCCTTTTCCACATCCTTATGCCAAAGAAACAAATGTTTCACAGAACATGGTATCGGCAATGTAACTTCTGCCTCCAGCCCAGTGTCTGCAGAGCCCTCCTCTTCATTACAGAAGCTGTGAGGCCTCACAAACATTCTTGCACCCTGCTGCAGAGATAAGCACTGCTTTTGTTTCAGAGGGTTTTTTATTGTGCTCAAGTCCATGACATTTTGAATCTAACTCTGGGCCAACTTTGGGTTGAACAACTGAGCCATCCAGTAACTCACAACTACCAGAGCAAATTCCAAAACCAAATATTTCATTTGGAAAAAAACAAACAGTCTGTTGCTAAGCAAGCAGTGTACTTACCTAGCATAGCAGTGACAGAACCAACAGCCTGAAAGCAAGGACATGAATAATTAAGGGTACCATAAATCTTACACAGCTGGTCTGCAATAGAGATGCTGGGCTTCATTCCCCTCTCCTTGATGCCAGTTTTATGCCAGTGCCACTCCACTAGAGAGATATCACTGTCAGGATGTTTTTCCTGATAGCCCAAAATGTCCTTTTCCCCAGTTTCATTCCCTAAGCCAGTGGTGCTCAACCTCTGCCCCATGGGCCCAATACTGGGAAGCACCGTGGATCCATAAATTTGGTGGCAGGGGAGCTGGGACAGCATTAATTGCTGCAACTTCCAGAATAACAGCAACTAATGCTGTAACCATCGTCCCCCCTGCCAAATTTCTGGACCTTAGAAAGAGCCCTGCAGGCCAGATGACAGCCCTGCGGGGCAGTTCTACAGCCAGTTCAGATACTCAGGGGTGGGCCAGCAAGCAGGTCATTCCACAGCCAGACCCAGCGTGAGGGACTTGATCAGCATGCCAGACTGCGTCCACAGACTGAATCCATATGCTGACTCCACGCTAGATCAGAACCATAGACTGATCCTGCCCATGATATCTGGCCCATGGACTGACCCTGCACCACTTGTCTGGCTCACAATGCCAGAAGATGAAGCACCACTGTCCTAGGCCTTTTCTGAAGAGATACGAACACTCAGACACTCTGAACTCTAGCAGTCATGGAATATACGGCCACTTTTCCACATCATAGCTGCTAAAGCGATATTAACCTATAGGCTTCAGCTTCTAATCACTGGAGACCAAGAAGGAACTGTGTCTGAGCAGGTTAGCCTATCACTGCCCATGTGGTCATTTAGGCTAGGGCAAAGGCAGCCAAAATGGATGCTGGCCAAATCATGCCTCTATATGCCCTTGACCTAACTTACTACATAAGCCCGATAAGCCAGCAGGCTTGAGCAGCTTTTTGACCACAGGGCCACAAAGAGAGTCAAGTTCCTTAAAAAATGAGGGCATTCAGATATCTAACTACCTGACCAAAGGGTGAGGCCAGATAAATGTCTCAATGCCTCCATTTGCACCCACAATTTTCCTACAGGCACCAAGTGGGGTGCTAGTTAAGCTCAGCTGGGTAAACCAGCTGCTTATTGAAATCCAGGGAAGGCCAAATTTGTGGAGCTGGGGTCGGGGAAGAGAGGGCTCTTTACCAGCCTTTACAGCACCTTGCTGCTTTGTATGCATCGCACTGCATAGGTCAGGTCCCTGAAGATGCTCCCTTCCATTTTGGCTTGCCCTTGTGAGCAGACAAAGACTCCACCCTTCCCATCCCTGAAAAGGCACCGCCGGATGAGGCATCCTTGCAGAGAGTTGGCAAGAGACTGGGCCTCCTTGTCTCTTTGCAGCTCCTGTTGCAGACTTTTGAGCTCAAAGTCATTCTGGAGAGCATTCAACCCATTGGTTTGTGGCCGGCTGTAGATAACTTTGGTCAGCATGTGACTCAGGCTATGGGCCTGATAGGACAGCTTGTACATCGATTGATCGTCTCCCTCATTCTCACTGCCGGTGCTCAACTCGCTATCACTAGAGTCTGTGTCAAGGGTCATGGCTTCCCCCTCCTTGGCTGTATAAAGGTTCCCATTGAGCTCAGCCTCCTTCTCGCAAGTCTGTTCAAGCGCTGGTTGAGTCCTTAAGGCAGGAGGTAAGTTACTGTGGTCCCCACCTACCACAATCTCACAGGTCCTTATATTCCCCACTGGAGAGTCCCCCCAGTCTTCATGTTTTGACCTGCTGCAAGGTGAGGAATCTGGGGCCTGTAACAGAACAGAGCGGGACTTGGCCAGCATGGTCAGGTGCTTGCAGGCCCAGTTCCGATCAGAGGTCGGGGAGCCCTCCACAGTCACAGAGGCATTTTCACTGCCAATGAACTCACAGTTCTCAAGGACGCAGAGGGCCACGCTGTGGAAATTGATGCTGCATTGATTGAAGGTGCAGAACTTCACCTGGCATGTGCCTGGCGCATGGATCTGTAACTGCCCATTCTCGAAGTTGCAGTTGTCAAACTGGACGTGGCCAGAGGTTGTCTAGAGAATAGTGATAACAAAAAGTAAATACCCAGCGCAATCACCATTTCCGGAGAGACTTGCAGGTTCCTCTACTCTTTCCACAGAAATGTTCTACCTCTTTACATGTAGTAAATCATGGATTACAGATTACAAAACCCACAAAAATTTACCCCAGTTGGCTTCTACCCTCAGCCTAGAGATCAGTTAGCTTTGTACTTCTAACTAACATGGCATGCTCCATCTGTCACGGTCACCAGATTCCCCAGGTGACATGCTGCAATCACTGGACCTAAGCAACATCTGTGCTGCTCTTCTGAGCCCTTTCAAAACTATTGATGTGCACATTAGGCATCTACCTGTCTGCAAATGTAAGGTAATGAGTTTTACACCAGGCAGCTTGGTAAAGCTTAATGGCCTGTAATATTCAGAAGATCAGAACAGAATGATCTAATGGTCCTTCTGGTCTTTAAGAATATCCCAGGGGCATCTGCTGTACATGCTCACAGGCACAACACATGCCATCTACCCATGCAGTAGGGCCCAAACATTTTGCAAGGGCATCAGATGTTGCTCTCTCCCTATCTGCTTCAGCACTGCAGGGGAACCCTCAGCCTTACAAATGTAATTCCTGTTTTATTCCCCTTACATCAAGTGCCATGTGAATGCAGTGTTGGGTCACTGATGTCTGTAACAGTCATATAATTACTGGACAGGAGGGGATCTCAGTAACCTATGCAGGATCTTCCCTGTTTGAACTGTCCCACACAGGAGCTTGTCCAACCTGCACACAAAAACTTCCAGGAACAAAGACTCCTTGGCCTCTCTAAGGTGATCTGTTCCAGTGCTGACCCCCTTCACAGTTAAGAAGTTCCTTCGAATATCCAACCTAAATTTCCTTTTCTGTAATTTCAGCACACAGATATGTAGAACACTTGATCACTAGTCTCTAACAGCTGCCTTTGTAGCTGAAGACTTATCAAACCCCACCCTGCCCATTTTCTCTACGCAGAATTATCCCAGTTTTTTCCACCCTGCAGCTGTTCTTTCCACTGCTTAAGAGATATTTTAACAGTAGCCCACACAGACAATGTTTTATTGGGAGCCTCAGCACCACATATGTCACTAGCAGAAGAGTTTTTCTCTACCACAAGAGGCATGACAAAGCTCTCTGCTTGTCCCCAGAATAGCTACAAGACCAGCACAAGTTTCCCTGTCCTGCCCTGTCAATGAAGTGAACCAGAACCCAGAGGGGCCTGTTAAGAAAAGCTTAACAGTTTGCCTGGAATCCTGCCCGATACCTAATTTGACAGGAAATCTTCTTAGTCATTATTTTGTTTCTCTTCCTTGATTATCCCTTGATTCCCAGAGGTATGCTCCTAACAGACAGTGCTTAAAGGAGGCAAATCAGGGCCTGGGGACAGATGCTCTGAAGTCATGGGAATTGTTTTGCATCAATTGCCATGATTTACAGCAACACATTTATTTTAATGCTTCCACATTCTGAGGCACAGGAACCACACACATTGGAAGTGTGCTTTCTGACATGCGTGAGAGGGCCAAGATCAACAAACAGAGGATTTGTCTACACCATGAGAGTGGCATGTCCTGGCATGGCCCAGACTGCATCCTGTCACCTACATGCCCCAAACCCAGAAGAGCACACATGAACCACTTTGGCAGCATCCCCAGCAGCCTCTCCCAAGCATGCCAGAGACAGACATGACACCAGCAGTGATGGAGAGGTGCCCCCAAAGGTCTTCACTGGTTCAGCGCTGGGTTCAGAGAATGCATGTGGGAGTGGGTATGCCAAGTGTGCTCAGAAATGGCTCAACTGGGACACACCTTCATGGTGTAGACAAGCCCCAAGGGCACTACAGTATTTGAGCATGGGATGGCTGAATCAAGCCCTGCATGCTTATTGCTTCTTCCTTTCCTTTATGGAAAAAATTATACGAGACCCCATCAAGTCCATTTCCGAGAAAGAAAGTCGTTCAGCAAAAGCTCTTGTAAGACTTAAAATCAAATATATACTACGAGGATGCTTTCACATCAGTCAGAAGCAATTTTGTTTGGAAGGAAACTTTATTCACTGCCTGCCACCCAAATACTGTAGCATCCTGCTTCTGGGTAAGAGCCAGAAAGTAAAATTAACCATCAACTCAAGTGAAATGGATCTGCCTCCACTGGCCATGCTGAGAAAAAGATCAAAAGGCACTGGCCATCATGAAGCAGTGATGAGAAAGTGAAACCTCCCTTTGCTTGTTTTTAAACAAAAGCTGGTCAGGAAGCTTTTCTTTCTTTCTTTTAATTACTATTTTTCATTCCACTGGTTTTCCTGTTAAAATATACATGGTAGTTTCCTTCTTAGAATTTTACAGTTAAGCTATAAAATTAACTAATTTGAAAAAATAACTACATCCCATAACTCCTGAAAGGGACGTTTCCATTTAATCGGTAGTTAAACCGAGTCTTAAAATGGCTGTGGGTCAGATTCTCATAGATTTTCCTATAAGAAGCAGTTCCTTACTCTCTTCAAATAGCTCCGCTAGGTTCACAGAGGAAATTAATATTCAGCCTGTGCACGGGTTTGGGGATCAGGCCCACAGCAACTCATGCAAAGTCAAACAGTAAGTCAGGTCAGAGCCAAAAAGGAAACCTGAGTGTTCTGACTCCTCGGGTTCCTCCACGAAGTCCAGACAGCAGTGTGCTAACAGGGCCTACATAACACCACATGCCCCCATTCCCCTGCCCAGGAGGGCTGGCATTTGAGTCCCTCAAAATACATTTGGACTCACCTTGTAGACCACTGGGGTGAACCAGGCAGGCATAAACACTACATTACACAGGCGAGTGGTTTGGCAGTGCTGGTCGACGCTGACTAGCAGGGCAACATCCCCCAGCTTCCCCTGCCCCACGATTTCCACTGGCACCTTCAGGACAATTTCACTTTGCTCTTCATACACCCCAGGCAGCAGCACAATCCGGTCATAGGGGTTGGCAGCAGCCAAGGCAACCCGGAGGTTCTCAAACTCATACCCAGGCCCTACACAGAGGACACGGCGATCCTTCTTCCGTCGGAACAAGTAGAAACAGTTGGAAGATTCAAGGTCTTGGGTGTTCTTGGACCAGGTTTTTGAGGCTAGGTAGTGCTGTTTGAAGGCTTCTCTCCAAGACTGTGGCTCCACGTCAGGCTGGTTGGGCCAGTTTGGATGCCTGCACTCAATGCAGCCCAGACACAGCTGTCGCCATCGTGTATTGTCTAAGCTAAGAATGAGTTCATACCATGCCCTGCACACCATGCTGCAGCGGCCCAGGTCAGGAAGATGCAGATAGGACAAAATCAGACGCCACAGCTCCACTGGGAGACCACTGATGTCCATTGTCACCTAGTGATGGTGGGACACAAAGAGGGGGGTTAAACAGGTAGGCATCATTGTCAAGCTTGTGATGGTTCTGCAGGGCCTGTGTCCATCTCCCTTTCTGCCAAGCTAGATGGAAATGGCACGTTCTGTTCTTATTTGCTCTGCCCTGATCCCACAGGCTGACAGTGTTAACTCTGCAATTCTCCCAGGCCATGCTGCCTCCCCAACCCCCCTCAAAAAAAACCCCAACCAAAAAAACCCTCTTTCTTCTGGAAACTGAACCCTGCTTGCCTGGCTTGTGGAACAGAGCAGAAACTCTGAGGGAGAGCTGAAGTTTCAAAATCCCTTGCGACTTGCAAGAGAGATCAATGTCCCTTTGTGTAAGCCCCTTCAGAACTGCCTTTTCTGCTACATCCCCCAGTGCTGGGTGGCACTAACACAGCTGGTGTCCAGCACAGCAGAGCGAACCGGAGTGGGGTGACCCCCTATGCCCGATTATACCAGTGTAAAATGAGAAAGCAATATAACCAGTTTGGAATGGTGACCTTTTATACCCTCTCTGAACTGCTGTGAATGATCATAATACTGTATTTACCCAAATCTAAAACCCCTTTAAGATGATCTCCCAATAATTAGACTCTAGACATGGAAAACTGTAAGTCTGTTATAATTTTCCATGACTAGAAGCTAATTTTTGAAGGCTTGTCTTAAATCTGTTCCCCCACCACTGTGGTAGGCAATGTGGAAAAAAGCAGCAGCAGGTGGCAAGAGACCAGAACCCTGCTCATTGCCCTCCTTCCCTGTTTCCCCCTTTTGCCTCCCCCATGCTTGTGCCTGCCCCCTACCACTTATCCCTCCATGCCACTTGAACCCCCCACTTGCCCCCTGCCCTTGTGCTTGAGCCTGCCTCCCAGCTGCCTGTCCCAACACCCCCCATCCTCCCACTGCCTACCTTCTGGCAGCTCTGGCTCTAGCTCTGGGGCAGTCAGCGGTGGCAGCCCAGGCTCTGGCCCCAGAGAAGCAGTGGGGGCTAGGGTGGCCATCACAGAGGACAGTCCTGTTGTCCTCTGTCCTTTATAGATATAAAACTGGATGCCTTTATGTCCTCTATTTTTTTCTTGAAGAAAAAAGTACAGGCACCTCTTTTTACCCTGCTACCTTGGGACACCTGTGGGTTCCAAAAGCCGAGAACAAGTCTTTGTTATCTCTGTAGTGCAGAGACTTTGCAGGGTGATTAAAGACTTTGTTATTTAACCATACGCTTGAAGGCTCTTGAGATTTTGTATAATGTAAGCAACGCCTGTGACATGCAGGCAGATCTAAAAACCTTGGTATAAACAGCTCTGATTTTCAGCCTGGGAGCCTTTAACACTCATTAGATTCTGCAGATGCATCTTGGCACCTACAGAACTCCCTAGGTAAAAAGTATCCCTTTTCATTCCAGTACTGTGACATGGGGAAAAAACGGAAAAGGAAATATACTAACATATAATTTCCCACTAACATAATAATTTCCCCTGCTTTAGAATAAATCGAACAAGAGGAGCAAGAGCACTCAACTTCATATCCAGAGAAAGGGAAGCAGTTTGGTATCACCAATGACAAAGTATATCTGCCTTCAGAAAGTCACAGCAGAAAACTGCGAAGGGAGAAATAAAGACCAGGGCTTCCCAGGGGTGTATTCACCAGGAGAGAGCAAATTAGTTACGTTTAACCTGAGCTTCTACTCTGGAAAGCAATGATGCAAAATAGCACCTTGTTACCAAGAACTAGTCTCGAAGCCAGGTCTGCTTATTTGAGTGATGAAACTAAGCTTTTGATAACTTCCAAGTCTCACAGGAAGCACTGAAGTTGAGGGACTGAGATGCTATCCATTCTCTCTCGTGCATTGTCAAACAACTTCTTCACTCCGAGCCAGATTCTATTCCACGTATTAGATCTCTAAGTGGACTTAGGTGCCGAAGTGCGACCTTATTCTACCTTACTTGAGTTCCTGAAAAACCGTCAATACAAAAGATGGGTGGGTCCCCTTCCTCCTTGCTGCTTTTTGTGCCTTACTGTTAAGGTTATGGTTATGGTGTATTACAGAAGTAGGTGCATTAATGCTTTTTCTTAGACGTCTGATAAGCTCTGGTTGCAAGTTCCAATCAGTGTCTGGGTGCAAACACACTGGCAATGACAAAGCTGCAGAAATATCATTAAAAGCAAGACAACAGAAGTGGTTTGTGTATGACTGTGGTAAAGTTTGGTTGTTAACAAAGGCCTTTATTACTGGCAGGCATAAGACAAAATGGACATAACCTGAAGAACACAAGATAAAGTTGCAAGGCCAGTAGGCAGAAACACCTTTGTATACAAAACTATTGAGGGAAAAGACATGTGCAGCTTCACAGTGCTTGGTTGCTTGCTTTCCTAAGTTGCTTCCTTCAGAACACAGCCGCATCGCACTGCAGGACTGCCCACTTACATTAATTGGCTAAAGCAGGGAAGCTGTATTAAATGAAGGGGTGGGGGGGCAGGCTTGAAGAGAGAAGACTGAAGCTCCCTCTCTGGTCACCCAACCAGTCCCTATGCAGGAACATCTATAGCTTTTGAATGTGGAGAAACTTTACATCTGGGGACCCCTCTGTAAAGGCTGTCAACGCAGCTGCACAGTTACATGCCCAGCTAGCATTCCCATGGAACAGAGGCAACTCCTACTGAGCATACACAGGAGAAACAGGGCTGAAAGTGGTTGACCAAGTCCCAAGTGTCTGTCTTTATTTCTCTTATTTGGGGCAAAGGAAGGGGAGACTCTCTGGACGCTCAGTGTATCCAGTTCAGATTTTGTTTTCTGGGCATGGTGGTTCCTCTCAACCACGCCTCACAGTTGGAAACCAAGCCATTATTCCATTGTTTTGGATTCTATGATCTGAGGAAGGACAACCTGAAGAGCTCTGCCTCTGGACTGAAACAGACTCTAATTAACAACATAATCCTATAAAACAGACATTTCTAAATGTTATGATCCGTTCTTATCCAGGGATCAGCCAGTAGGAACTCTGAGGAACTTGTCTTGGGGTACATTCTTGTTCAAGCTATAACTGAAATTTCTCTACCCAGGTAGAGGCAGCCATATGACACTCACTCAAACCATAGACACCCACTTTTATTTTTGCCCAGGGTGAGGGGGGGGCTTCCTTTCTCTCCCCCCACCCCATATGGCATGGCGGGAGCAGAGCCAAGTGGAGTGCATGGGAGCTCGAGGGCGGAGGTAGGCTGCCCACCGCAGGCTCAGGGCTCCCTCCCCTGAAAGCCCCATGCCGGTTGTGCCACCATGGCAAGGCACCCCCTGCCCAGCCAGCAGCAGTGGGAGGCACAACTCTGCACGTTCCCTGCTGCTGCTGGGTGGGCAGGGGGTGCCTTGCCATGGTGGCACAACCATCATAGGACTCCCGGGGCAGTGCAGCAGGGCGGGGAGCCCAAGCCTGCAGCGGGTAGCCTGCATCCATCCCCACCCGATGCACAAATCTGGGGGGGGGGGGCACATGCTCTACCATATCCCCCTCCCCAGGAGGGCACAAAACAGCAGGAAACTTCCCCACCCCATGGACAAGCTGCCCATGGCTTTGTCCCACTCCCTGTCCCGGCCCTGGGCCCCATGCACCACCTAGGATGGGCAGCACCCCCAGGCCCAGCTCCTGCCCCACTGTGAAGTCTCAGTCTGCCCAACCACCCACAGACCTACTTGCAGGCAGCTGGGGGAGTGGCTCTCCATCACTGCCAGGGGCTGTATTCCTCGCCATGTGTATGTGTGCACACATGCACATGGCTCTCCCCAAGTCCGGGTCCCTGCAGCCCCTTGCAGGTTGGAATTGTGTTTATCCAGCCTTACTTCAATCTGCACTGTTATCTTACACTGCAAAACAAAATGCATCACTCCAAGCCAACATCACTCCAAGCCTCACAAAACCAACATAAACAACAAACATGTATTCTCAGCCAGCATGAATGTGGATAGCAGAAGTTCTCACTTTAATATTAGCTATGAGGCTATAAATGTTATTTACTGTTGACCAGTGAATCCATCATGAATCATCTACCCACACTTAGCCCACAGTAATGCAGTGCTGGTTTTATTAGTTATAAGTAGGACAGAAGTACCTGGAGGCCCCAGCTGAGATGGAGGCTCACTGTTAGGAGCTTTGCATAAACAAGAAAAGGAAAATCCTTCTAGCCCCAAAGCTGACATGAACAGAAGGACATAGACATGAATAGAAAGATAAGTAACCTGTCCAAAGACATATCAGCAAGTCAATGATGGGGTGGGGAACAAAACCTAGACCTAATGGACTACACAGCCTCAAGCAGCTTGAGTGGTTCATGTCAGTGGTGCTAACCATGATATCAAGTGGTTCTGTATTTACTCTCCCTTCCAGTGACCTACCTACCAGAAGGAATTTATCTCAGTTCACAAGGGGAAAAAGAGCTCATGCTAAAATATGAAAACCAGGTTCTGCTCAGACTACAGAATTTGCCTGGCTTGGGGTGATGTCTGAAGCATGGCAACTCTAAGTTCATAGCACTGAGGACAACCCAAGCTGCAGTTCTGGAAATCAGGATTATTGTTCACGACTTTTCATTGGAAAGTTTGTTTTATGACTTGGGTTATTTGCCTTTGTCCAAGCTGAGTAAATCTCACTTCTCTTTCTTGTCTGCCTCATTTGCTGGGTCTTGTGACTTACAGCAATACCGCAAATACCTCAAGGGAACGTTTGCGCACAAACACATCCAAGTTTCCAGTGAAGCAGCTTTTAAATTTCCAATGAAATATTTAGAATCATGTTTTATATTTTCTACCTAAACAGTATATGCTGGGTCATGGCTATCCAACTGGTAGCTTGTGGGCCACAAGTGGCCCGTAAAGAGTTACGTTGCAACCCCTAGGCTCCCTTCCATCACTGTAGCTGGGACAGCTGCCAGTCTCTGGGCTCATCCCCTCCTCCAATTGCTACTTCCTGCCTCTGCCCCAGGGGATGAGGCAGTGTGGCAAGTGGCACCAGGAGCTGAGGATGAATACAGGGTCATGGATAAGGACAGTGGAGACTGTGTGGGCACTTGCTGCATTTTGGGAGGGGGGGAGGAGTGAGCTACAGGCCACTAGGACCCATGGACAACTGGTGCAGCCTGCACCATATGCAGCCCCTCCCAGGGGCTTAGAAGTAGGACAACCCTGTTCTAAGTCAAAATTGCCTCATAATATGGTTTAACATTTCTGAAGGCAGTAGAGGTTGGGAGGAGTGGGGGAGGTAGAGATGGCACTTGCCTTGTGCCATGCAGCCAGCAGAGGGCAGAACTCAAGAGGCTCTAAACCCAAAGAGCTCCCCACCATTGTGTGGTCATTCTCCCAGCGTATACTTATACTACCTCCAAAATATCTGGGAATTGTCAAGCCATGGGCAAACAGCACCATGCATGCCAGTCAACTCAATTCGCAGCCATAAATGCAGACCTGGATTCAGGGCAGCACAGTGTGTTCTTAAATCTCTCTCTGCTTAAGAAAGTGCATGCTTAATAATGAAGTGGTGACTTACATGCTTTTCTGAAACAGGGCTGTGTTTTCTTAAATTGAAGGGGACACTGTCAAGGTGCTATCTCCTCAGCTTCAAAAATGAAGTTAAAAGTAGGTTCAGGCCCTAATTTCACCCTGAGTCTGTCTGCCAGTTTTTGTGCTCTTACTGTTGAATGTGTACAAGGATTTTATTTGTTTAGTGAAATTCCCACATCAACAGGGGAGCCTTACTTCTCAAGGGAAAACAGCAAAATGGGCTACAGATGTAGCACTGGGAAAGTCATTGTGTAAACAAAGTAAGGAACAGACTCCACTCTTTCCTCTCTCCCCCCGCCCCTGCCTCTCTTTAAGCTGGAGTCATTGGCGCTGCCACTCAAAGGCAAAATTAATACATGCATATGGAAATGTAATTTTCAAGTTGACAGTGTCCTTGCAGTTAAGTTGAATTAATCACTATCGATGCGTTGGAATGCTGAACACAGTTGAAAATGACCACTTCTGCCTTATGTATCTCAGGGCTGCTAGGGATAAAAGAGGGGGAGCCACTGGTGGCTTCTGCTGCTGACAACATATAAGGCTTCATTACAGCAATCTGGCTTTTTTCCTGCAAAATTTCTAGTTCTGAATGACACTTCTTCTAAGAATGCAGGCTTAGGACTATGCCTATTATTATTAGGCAGGGGGCTGGACTCGATAATCTCCCGAGGTCCCTTCCAGCCCTGATGTCTATGAAATCTATGAAATTATTATTATTATTATTGGAAGCAAGCAGAGGGGCAGAATTGTTTTTTTTTTTAAAGGCAGTTAAACTTTTCAAGGCTGTGTTTTTTAAACATAACTGTGAATTGAAGCTACAGAAATGACACAGGAGGAGATGCCATCTAGCCCTACATTTCCAAAAGATCTCTCAGACATCTGTACCCATCAGCAAAACTCAGCATGACTAAGAAGGGAGAGCTTTGAAAATAATGCACCCCTAACAAGGGACATGAGTGACTTGTGATTGGTTGACAGATACTGGAGGTTGTACATGCATTCGCTTTATGACTGGGGAATGGCTGGTATAAAAGAAATGCCTGCTTCTGTTAATCCTCATGATATTCAAGTCTCAAATTTGGGGGTTACAAATCTGCCCTCCAACGCACGTGCCATTATTCCAGTTGTACCCATCTCCCTTAGCTTTTTTGCCTTAACTGCAGTTGATTCAAGTTTTGCCACTGACTATGTGAAGAAGTGGCAAACATGCTACACAGCTCTACATGAGCTGCCTTCTACACCAGAAGCATCATAAACATTTCCATGCAGTGCTGTGGGTGGGCTAATTAGCCCTGCCCCTTAGCAATGCTAGTTAGTCTGCCCAAAGCATGGTAAAATGTGGCTACCCTCTGTCCAGAAGCGTTAACTGAATAAATTATTCAAGGAATATCAATAAAATCCACTGGGTCATCTGCTTGCCATGCAGCCAGCCCCAGGCTGCTGGGGTTCTAAATCTGCTTGGTGCATGACTCAACTTTGGCTTCAACTTCTGTCCCCTTTGATGTACCACAATCTGTTACAGGAAAACTAGAGACACATCTTTCCTTTACAGTCTGGGTCTTCTTCTCCCATCCATATCCTTCCTACACTGCAGTCTTCTCCATAGCTTTGAGCTCTCCTTTCTTCCCTCACTTCTTTTGATTCACCAAAAAGCACCTGTTGGTACCACAATTCTTCCTTCCAACATGTACCCTCAGCCACACACCTCTCATTCATATGCATGGCCAGGATGTTTTGCCAAAGACCTAATAAATCAGAGAAGATTAAACCCACAGAGAGTCATGAAACTGCAAGGTGAGAAAACTTCCAGAATCCTGGCTGCAGAGAAAGAGGGTGCTCCCACAAGTCAACCATGGGGCAGCAAGTCATGCTGCAAGAACTGACTCAGCCCACCCTGTAGCAGGCAACCACGTGACAAGGCAGGAAGCCCACTGCATGCCTGTCACCACATGAAGCTGAGAGAAGCTCCTCATTGAATGTCCAGTTCACACCAAGATCTCACCAGCATCCAAAGGCATGGTGCTGGCAGTCAGAGGAGGTGAAGGACTGGCACAGGTGGGGTTCACGGCACCAGCAGGGACTGGTCCAGGCTACGGTTATCACTTCCCAGACAGGCAGAGGCATGGGAGAAAAGAGCTTCTACACTCTCTGCAAGGACAAAACTTTCTGTGTGTGCTGCTCTGCAGTCCCTGTCCAGCACTAAAGATCTGACTGACCAAGTGGGGCGAGTTGCCCAAGAGGGGAACAAGATCTCTGCTGGCACGTGTTCAGTTTCTGCTGTTAGGAGTACAAAGCCTGCCATAAACCTACAGGCTGTTTTCAGTTCCCATGAATGATTTCTGGTTTGCACAGGACCACAGTTACATTCCAAAGGCCCATGGATGTCACCCTGGCAGAAGCATTTGGACAGTACTGCATAAAGCAAGCTGTGACAGGCGTATCTCAGCCATCTGCAGACCAAACTGGAAAAGATCCAGCCAGCAGCAGCCCTGACCATGAACCTAAGGGAATGTGTACAGATACACTTGCAGGAAAGTGCCTGAGCAACAGACCTGGATAAACAAGAGAAATAACAAACCCTAGGTAGAGCAGGTAAGAGCCATTCAGAAGATAGTGACCCCAAGGCCAATGAAGCAGGTTATAGCTTTCACAGAACTTGTATGCTGACACAGGAGAGTTATCCTACATTCTGCTCTTTTCTTTCTCCTTGAATAGATCTGACACCCTTGCAGCAGCAGACTGGAGGGTAAGGCAGGCCTTATCCAGGGAATCAGACTAATGATTGCAGGTCTCTGCAGAAGTGCCACATGTAATGAATCCAGAACGAAGAGCTCATAGATAAACCAATTTTATGCTCATGTCAAAATAGCAACTGCAGAATTTGAGACAGTAGGAAAGTGGGAAGAACTGACAGTTGCTCTCCTTAAGTTTTTTTTCCTCCAGAGGTGGATTAAAAAAGAATCTGACAATTGTACGTATAGCACAAGAAGGGTCCATACTGACTGGAGGCCTTGCATGCTTCCATAATATAAACGCATATTAATAATAATGACATGAGTACTGGGTAGGCCTAGACAAGGGTTCATCCCCAAGCTGGTCCTTGAGCAATGAAGTCCAAGAAAAACACATCCCATCAAGTTGAGCCAGAGTAGAAAGAACAAGAGAGGAGGACCAAAAACTACAGGGACAATAGGAAGTCCTATTCAGATAGAGACATGGTCTGTTCCTTGTGGCAACAACTCAGGATGGGGAAGATTGAGAACTAATCTAAGGTTTGAGAAACCTTGGTTCAATTCCTTACCCTGCCACAGACTGCCTGTGTGACACCAGGCAAGTCACTTAGCCACTGAGAATTTAATGGGAATAACAGCAAATATTACCCACCGCAGAAAGGTGCAGTGAGGGCTAATGCATTAAAGGTGAGATACTCAGGTACTACGGTAGTGGCCACAAAACTGTCTTAGACAGGACCTGTTTTATCAGTCCCCCTCTGGAAGACAACCCCTTCTTCCAGCACTGGTTCACTACAGTGAATGATATGGATCAGATGGACAGAGTACAAAGCAGCACAGCAATATCAGTGGGTACGGTAATTACATGCTGGTTGTGGCACTGAGGACTCTTAGCAGTACACCTGAATGGTGGGAAACCATCAGTGAACAACGGAGGCTGGGCAACAACGGGGAGAGAAAGTGGGTAGGACAGGAGACAAACCAAACTGCTCCCCGTGGAAGCAGAGAGACTATCTCCAAGCACAGAGGATAACTGTGTTCCTTCGAAGGGTCTGAAACAGCTCATGATCCAGCTAGCACAGAAGGGCTAGAGAAGACTCCAACCTCTCGCAGCTCTCTCTCCCTGCAGACCTGCCTCAGGGTTAGCTGGGCTATACGTGTCCTTGGGGCCTGGCTGCACCCCGAGGCAGTGGCACAATAAGCTCATTGAGCACCGGGGGGGGGGAGTGGGGGGACTGAAAGGGAAGGCTAACCTTTCTGAGTTTCTGTAGCAGCGTCAGCTCTGCTCTGGCTTGGCAACAGCAGCCCCGCAGCTGGGCTCCTTGGGTGCCTATACACATGCTCGTGGATGGGGGTGTGGAAAGGGGGCGTTTTAGTTAGACCAGTTGGTTCCTGGAGAGCCACTCCAATTATAATGCTGCAGCATCACGTGTATTAAGTCCCCACATGTTTAAAAGTGGCCACAGGACTTTTTAACTAAAGGTTATTCAACAAGCGTTAGTTAAAGCACCCCAGTGGCCATTTTCAAACTCATGAAAGCTTATATACACGATGCTGTGGAGATGCTAGAGTGTTCTAATTAGGATATGGCGCAGACTCAATTAATTGAGTCTGCTCTAATTAAAACTCAGAGCGGATTCAATTAGAACACATTGGAACACGTGTATAGGCACCCTCGGGATCCAATCCCAATTTCCTATTTGCTCCCACTCTACCTATACATACACAATGAGTACGGGGATGCACCTGCTGTGACAAGGGCTACCTGGAGAGGCCGGGAGCACCATTCTGCTGGATCCACTTTCCCCCTAACCCCCAGATAAGCTGCTTGGCCCAGCACTGCTTGGCCCAACTCCTATGGCTGGGCAAGAGCAGCACAGAGCTACCCCTACCATGGCAAAGACATGGGAGGGGGAGTATTCTGGTACCTCCTCAGAGTCAGTGCCCAGGGCTAGTGCCCTGCTCCCCACACCCTGGTGCACCAGACGCATCCTGCCTCATGAGGCACAGGAAACATCCCTCCCATACAGTCCAGACCAGAGGTAGGCAACTTTGCTTGGCAGGTGGACAGCAGGGGAAGCCACAAGGGGTCCAACCTTTGTTGTGGCAGTGCCGCCGCCCCAACCCCCTCCCTGCCGTTCATCTTGAGGCATGCATGCACCTACTGCCAGCAACAAGCTGAGCCGGGGCTCCACAGACCTCAGTACAGCTGCTTGCAGCCTCACCACTGCCTGCTGCAAGTGGCCCAGGCTCCATGGCATGTGGCAGGGGCCAGCCCAGAGCCTGGACTGGCTGTGGCAGGCAGCCAGGAGGCTGCAAGCAACTGCACCAGGGTCTGCAGAGCCCTGGCTTGGCTTGTTGCTGGCAGTGGATACACCTCAGGGTAGCTGATGGGGAAGAGCCCAGGGCTGCACTGCCACAACAAGGACTGGGCCCCTCACGGCTCCCCCATTATCCATCCTTGGCACGCCAACATCTTACAAGTTGAGGTTGTGGGTGTTTTTGGCACTCTGCCCAAAAACATTGCTGACTTTTTTTTTTTAAAGAATTTTTTCGTGTTCCCAGCGAAATCAAGTCCAAATTCATGAGTCAGTCCAGAACCATAAGTAAACCTACAACCAGCAAACATCCTCCACCCCCACCAGGGGCTTCAGATATTTCCAATATCTTTTGGCAGGCATCCTATATGCAGACCCCAGCCCAGAGGCTTGGGGTTCAGATGCCCCCAAGTTTTGCCTGCCCTCAGCCATACGGCTGCAGGAGCAAGCCAGGGAGGAGCCTCTCATTTCCATAAAATAAACATTAAGCCCCAACACCTCAGCAGACACTAAACCACACCAGAAGAATAGTTATCCTCAGGAACACTCAAGAAAAACTGCCTCCAGGGATCCAGATAAATGGCGTTTCCCCTGCCAGGTAAATATGGTCCAGACTATACTTGAATAAGGAGGACCTAATTTCTCAGTATTACGACACTACAAAGAAAGTCTTGAATCCACCTGAAAGTTGGGGTGCACCAAATGAGATTTTTTGGGCAGATACTGATGGCTGATTTTTAATGAGCCATAATGGCCGATACTGATCTGATTGCCAATATGCAGCCAGGCAGCTTGGAAAGCAGCATGTGGCTAGTAACTCTGTTGTGGGGGAAAGGGTGGGGGGAAGGGGGAGAGTGGGGCAGATAGAGGTCCCTGTGGTGAGGGAGTGGGGCTGGGTACGCCACGGGCAGGCTCTGCACAGCTAGGACAGGGCACAGGACAGAGCCGCAGCTTGTCCATGGACCATGGGGAGGGGGGCAGCTCCTGCCACTGCACGTACCCCGGGAAGGCATGCGGAGGCATACGGCCCTGGATCTGCAAATGAGGTGAGGGTGGGCTGCCATTGTGGGCTGGGGCCAGAGTGGCAACAGGCTATTCCCAGCGGGGGGGGGGGCCAGGCTGCACACAGCCACGCTGGGAGGGCTACAGGGACCCCAAAATTTGTCATAGCCCCCCCAACTCCCTCTCCCAGCCCTGCCACTGCCACTTGCCCCAAGCACCCTTCCCTCACAGACTTACCAGCCAGACCCGACTGCTCTCCACGCTGCCAGGCTGCGCTCCTGGCCACCTGTGTGCTGCGCTGTGACTGTACTCAGGCACGGGGCATTTATCAGCCACGTTATCGGCCACATCAGCCAAAAAAACCCATTGCTGATACTGTCAATTTTCTTTATATTGGTGCCAAACTGATAGGGGACTGATGTATCAATGCACCTCTACCTGAAAGTCAAACCCAAGAGGCTTAGCATACGTATCCTTATATGAGGTACACAGTATTCAGTGTCAGCGCTCTCTAATACAATAAGAAAGCAGAAACCAAGCCCCCATGGAGGACCCTGTCTCCATGAAAATCAAACTGTTGGTGAGGGGAAAGCAGAAAAAGTTTTGCCATACATTTGCTACCCTTCCCATTACAAATTGGGCATGCAGAGTATTTGAGTATTTGCAAAGTATTAGGGCAACTAATACTTCCAACTGACTTCTAACCCCAAACTACCCAATAAAAGAAATGAGCATGCAACTGTAGAGAAAACGGAAATATCTTTAAACCACGAACAAAGGCCAACTTCTTCTACGTTGGATAAACTACCTAAATGACCGTTCTCTACATCAAATCAAAACAGCACTCAGAGAAACAATAGAGCACTGTTACTCAAATATCTGAATGGACAAATGAAAAACCACACACTGCATCTGAGAGCAAAACACGACAGAAAACACACCTGACAACCAAAAAGAACGCTTTTAAGTGCATATATTAGCTATCAAACAATTTCTAAATACAAGGGCCCTCTTACTATAAGCGAACATGAGAAGAAACCGGCTTTGTGCAAATAGTTTTCTTCGCTGAGCTATGCCTTAAAATGGTTGCTGATCAACTCATTGTCTAGGTGCCTCCCCAGGGTGAGAGCAACCTTGCCATGGCTGGAGCCACACAGCACTAAGGTTGTGTAACTTTATTCTCATCACAACTCCCAGCCCTCGGCTTTTCCAAGTTCGTTCTGAACTGGTTTGACTTCGAATCTCGGACTCGGAAGACATGAGGGCTGGAAGGGACCTCAGGAGGTCACATCAAGTCCAACCCCCTGCTCAAAGCTGCACCATCCCCGACTAGATCATCCCAGCCAGCCTTTGTTTACCAGGGACTTAAAAACCTCCACGGATGTACCGCCACGGCGAGAAAACAAAGGCGGCAGGATCAAAGCCTGTCCCCCGCCGCGCCCCCAGCAGCTTTGCACCAAACCCCGCTGCCCTGGTTACACTACACTCACAAGTTTGGCTGGGGGGGGTTGGCTGCCTTTTTTTGTCCCCGCCAGGCAAACAAGGAGGGAGCGAGCCCTTGTGAGCAGCCTCCCCACCCGTGGGCGGCTGCCGGGAAGGGCAGGGGAAGCCCCGGGCGCGGAGGCTGAGGCGCCGGAGCCCCAACAGACCAGCCCGGGGGCAGGGCAGGGCAGGACACGCGGCCGCGCTCTCGCCTGCTGCCCGTGCCACTGACCGCAAGGGGCCCCTCCGGGGGGCGGCGCGGCGCGGCCCCTTGCCCGGCTCCCGGCGGTGCTCCGGCCAGCGGGCAGCGAGCCTGGCCGCCGCTCCTCCCGTCCGGCGCCCCAGCCTGCAGGCCACAGCGAGGCAGCCCCGAGCCAGAGCCAGAGCCAGAGCCTTTCCCTGGGCAGCTCCGGCGCGCGTCACATGACGGGGCGGGGAGCGGGACCGGACCTGCCTCCCGGGCCGGGGAGTGTGCGCCCCGCGGGGGGTGGAGCAGTGTGTGCCTGGGGGGCCGGGACACAGACACCCCCCGTCTGACACACACACACAAATATATCCAGGTCTGACATACCCCCCACCCCCCCCAGTCTGACACACAACCCAGGGCACATACAAACACACATACAGGTCTGACATTCCCCCCCAGTCTGACACACACACACACAATCCTGAACACACATACACACACGCATCCAGGTCTGACACCCCCCCCCGCCCCCAGTCTGACACACACACAAAACCAAACACAACCCCCTCCCCCCCCCCCAGGAGGCTGCTTTCAGCTTGAGCTGCCAGTTTGCCCCGGGGCGGGTGGCGTGACCCCTAAGCGCTGCTCAGTGAGATGGGAAGGCAGTAGGGATGGAGCAGCTTAAATCAGGAGGGCTGGATATCTGCCCTGCCCCAGCCGCTCTTGTTCTGCTAAGCCAGTCGCTTGGTGGACAGCATGTGGGGCACAGTGACTCCTGCTTGCTGCCTGCTGCAGTGAGGACAAGCCCTGCATGGCTGAGTGGTGACTCTCCTCTTGGCAGGAGTGGGTGGGCCTGGCTGTGCCAGCTCTGTGCCCTCTCTGACCAGCCCTACCCAGGGCAGGGGGTGTGACAGGAGAGGGAGCAGAGCCAGAGCGCACTATGTTCTGGCCCATCTAGTCCTGCAGTTGGTGCTAAACTAACGGCAGCCCTGAGGCTGCTTTAACTTAAACCAGGCACTGAGGCTGCACCAAGGCAGTAGTAGACCATGTAACTAGTAAAGGGGCACAGTGAGCTGTTATCTAGCTAGCCTGGCTATCCACAGCAATGAAGATGCTGTGCCCCAGATTGCAACTCAGGCTGGTAAACAGAGTAGCAGTCAGGAGGCCAGTCTACACTGCCCTGTTATAACTAAGGCTGTTTCCCCCACCCACTAGATTATAGCTAGCATGGCTCTCTCCATGCTGCTGTTACTCCTTCCCTTTCCACTGTAGATATGTGCACAAATGCAGGCAATGCAAAGGCAGTCTGAGGCCATCTTCTCACACCCACACAGTCTTGTACTCAGTTTTGCTGCACATGAATATCTGGAAGATGTAGTTAGCAGTGTTAGTCTGAAGTCAAATGGAAGGCAGGGTAGGTTTGCACCTTATAGACTAATCAAATTAGTTATAGAGCAGAAGCTTTCATGAGCTGAAGAACATTTCATTAGATGCTGAGAAAGGACATGCACATCCTCTACTTTCTGTGCGTCCTTTCACAGCATTTGATGCAGTGAGCTTTAGCTCACAAACATTTGTGCATATGGGTGCTCACGCTCTCTGTCTGTCTGTCTCTCTCAACATATATATACCTTAGTAAGTCTATAAGGTGCAAATCTACCCTGCCTTCCACATGAAAATCCAGGTCAAAATATTTGGGAATAAAGGAAGATGTAGCCAGTTCTGAACAGGGATGACTTGGATCTTTTAACATACAGCTACAAACACACTTTCTAAGTGTAATCTGGTAAGGAGCAGGCAGGTCTGTCACATAGGGCTGAGCAATAGCCTGGACACATTCATCATCAATAGTCCCTCAGTATGAGGATGACAGTCTTCCAGTGAATTCGGTAAGTCACTTATGAGCCTGTAGATGACTGAAGTGACAATATGAGGTCTGCATGTTCGATTACAGACATGGCAAATCATTCTGGGAGGAAGGAGTGGACCTTGGTGATGTCAAGTCACAGCTCTTTCCCTTTGTCTCTGTCTGTCTGCCTCCATAGTGAGGTGAGTTCGTTCAAAATAATCAATGCCTTGTCATACATCATGGTGCCATTGGGGACAATTTAGTGCTTGAATTTCCCAAGTACTGATGTTAACAACGCATTTCTTCGGATTGGCCTTCAAGGTGTTCTTAAATTTCTGCTTTTGCTCACCTCTGAGGCAGTGGACCTACAGAACGAGCAGATTAAATCATTCCTACTATCCAAGACTGAATCCCCCTGTAAAGCCATTTAATCTGTATATATACATGATATTTCAAGAATGCCAATTTATGTCATTTGGAGTTGCCCTGATGTTTGTGGTATTATAATTTTTTGTTCCTTTGGGGGCTGGTCCCTGGAGCTAGCTGGCATTCTGGTGTTTAGTTTACTGCTTGCTGATCTCCACTCACATTGCACTGCTAAATTTTCAGTACTAATGTGGGTAGCGCTGCTACAGAGGGGAGGGAGCATGCTTCTGTTAAACTGCAAATGCCATGTTGTGAAGCCTGATTGTAATATTGATAAAGCCACAAGATGGTGCTAGAGGCACACAAGCTAGTAGAAGCCCTCCCACAGTAGGATCTACATGCTCAGGCACAAGCGGGGTTGGAAGTAAGGGAAGGTGTGGAGATGTCCATCGAATTTGGAAGGTGGAAGTCCTATTATTCTACAGTCATAAACTCTTTGGGGCAGAGAGGTCTTTTTGCTACTATAGCAGGGACCCAGACCCTGTCACTTGGGTGAAAGGGAAGGGGAGGAGAGGGCACGGTGGCAGGGAGCCCCTTTTAGAAGATGCAGCAGGCTCAGCAAGCTGGGCCTTGATTGACAGGGACCCCTGTGCGGAGCTGGTGACAAAGAGAGAGGGAGGCTTTCAGGCATATAAACCCAGGACCTGAGCCACAGCAGGAAGTCAGAGCCTGCATGTCAAAGGGTAAGGAGCTCCTGAAGATGCCTCCAATGGATGGAGTAACAGGCACCTAAGCTATTTCTGGAGCTGCCCAGAGGAAACTAAAAGGGAGCTGATGGCCCTGCAGTGAAGCAGTGAGCCAGAGCAGGGTAGAGTCTTTTTGTTGTGAAGCAGGAGATTTTGTTCATGTTGTAGGTTTTTAGACTATAAGACTGGCTATGGGGGAGGTCTGGAGGCCACAAAGGGGTGCCTGGTAGGGCACTTGGCATTGGGCAAGCCTAGCTGGGGTCAAGGGCCAGAGGGCTAAGGGCTGGAGAGGTAGGCAGTCCAGCCCAGGGTGAAAGGCCACAGGGCTAAGGGCTGGAGAGGCAGGCAGCCTGGCCTGGGGTCAAGGGCTGGAGAGCTAAAGGCTGGAAAGGTGGCCAGCCTGGCCTCAGAGTCAAGGGATGTGGGCTGGCCCAGAGCAAGAAACATGGAGGTCAAACAAGGCTGAGGCCTAGAGGCCTAGGCCCCAATCGGTGGGCCAGGGCTGGAGGCAGCACCATACGTAAGACTCATGGTGGCCCTGAGCAAACTTTTAGGATCTGGCCCCCTTTGCCAGAAATAATGATAATGGTGATAAAAATTACCATTTTCGGGCCTGTTTTCTGTCTGAGCCCTGGGCAGTTGCCCAATTCGCCCATGCCTGTGTCTGGCCCTGGCTGGAGGTCTGCAGCCAGAAGAAAGGGAGGCTAAAGTCAAGGAGGACAGATGCCTCTACAAGGGATAGAACGGTATACCGAGTATCATCTGCAAGGCATGGGCTTAACTGTAGGGGCAGAAGGAGGCCACAAACTTAGCCCTTAAGGTGAGTAGCACATAAAGAATAGTAGGGAGACAGAAAGAGAGAGCACCTTGGGCTCACCAGCCTCTGAGGGCAGCCTGCCTCCAAGTTTTACAACAAAATATGTCAGGCATGGAACCAGGGCAGAATGCTGGGAGGTGATGGCAAGCGCCAAGCAGGGTTGAAGCAATCACTATGGAGGTGTTATGTTGCTTAGGTGACATCTGTTTGCAGCTGTGACCTTGGCCAAGTCATATCCTCTGTGCTCAGCTTCCCACCTGTAACATAAGCATTCCCTGCTTTACAGGGGTGTGTGAGGACAACAGAAAACAACTGATGAGTGTGAGGTGTATTAGTGATGGAGACCATGTAAACTGACAGGATAAAATTTAACACCAGATCCTAGAAAAGCGGGAAGTGCTGAGGCAAGGTGACAGTTCTGTGACCCAACTCTTCCTCACTTTGACATCCCTAGGACTTTGGAGCCAAAGCAATACAGTTGTCCCAGCCTATTCCTGAACTCTTTTTTTTCTTCCCATTTTTCTGAAACAATTTTCCTTGTCTTGTATTTCCAGTCAAGGAGACCAAAAGCAGGACATCCTGTATCCCATGCACAAGTTGCCCTTATCTCAGTTCTGTTTAAGTTCAGGAAAAGCCCATGTCATAATGCTAGGTACCACCCTTTCCTCTCAAGCCACCCTTAGACAGTGCCATGCATAAGAAACAGGGAAAAGCTCTCTTAATTGTTTCTCACCACAGTCAGGTTAGCTTCATTAAATATAGACATGAGGCAAGCAATCTGTGACAGTAGAAGACATTTGTAGACCAGGGCAGGGGTGGCTAACCCATAGCACCTGCCACAAATGGCATGGGCAGCCTGTGTAGGTGCATCTACATGTGCACATTTATTGCACAGTAACCAAAATTACTATGCAGCACTGGCACACATCTGCACGTGCACACCCACATGGTGCACTAAATATGGCAATTTATGCTGACATGAGCATAAATTTGATACCTGCATCATGCATGTATCAAATTTACGCCCAATTAGTTGCTGTGTAGTAATGCAAGTGCAGATGCCCTATTGCGCAGTAACACTGTGTGTGTGGACTGACTTGGGACTAACTTTAACACCTGCACATGTAGATGCCATCTATTCCTACTTACTGCACAGTAACTTAACTGCACTAAATTTAAGGTGGTGTAAATGCATGTGTAGACATGCCCTGCATGTGATAAATGGCAGGCTGGAGAGGGAACAGGCAGAACAATGGCAGATAGGGGAGGAAGCAGAAAGCAGAGCAGCAGATTGGGCAGGGGAAGGGGATCAGAGTGTCACTCAGGGAGGATGCAGGGCTAATTTGTGGCATGCCTGCCAAAAAGGTTGACCTCCATTGACCTCCTGAGTTCATGCCCAAATACTGAGGTAGATAAATGATTTTCCTAATTGTAATGTATACCTTCTTCAAAGTGACCCCCTGGATTGAAACAGGGTGAGTTATACACAGCATGTATATCCCTACAAAAACATTTACATATTTTTTTTTCAAGCATGTATTTGGAATTGTTTCCACAACAAATTAAGATGCCTGTGTAGATTCCTATCTTTTCTATGAATAATTGTTTTCCAACAACTGCAAAAACTTATTAATTTTTTTACTGTTCTCTCACTCCTCAAAGTTATCACAAGTTTTGCTGGGATCCTCATAGCAGGAGTTACTACGTGACTGTGTTCAGCATTAAAAGTATAGACAATTTCTGGAACTGGAACTGGAACTGATAACTGGGCAATTTTTCCATTCATACCTTGAAAGAAATTAAAGTTAATCAGTAACACAAGAGACTTTTAAGAGCTGGCAAAAAGATAAAGGAAACTCATGAATTCAAGTAAGATTAGAGAGAGGTAGTACGGCAAGTTAATCTGAGTTACTTTATAATGTACCATGCTGTCCTGTCTTCAAATAAGATTAAGGTTAAAAAACCTAGCATAGTTTCCTATACTTTGTCTAAGCATTCATACTACTTATACACTATACAAACACACAGCTATAGAATTAAAATGGCCTGTAGTGTTTATATTTTTCTCTTGAAATAAGTAACCAAAAAAGCATTCTAAAATACAAACAAGTAAAGAATTAAGATTTTTTTTCTTATATCTCCATGTAACAAATAAAACATTCATTTTTTAAAACAAAGTCTACAAAAATTCCTTATATTAACAGATGATACAGTATTACATTGATATTTTAAGTGCTATATTCAAAGAAAGGAAACATAAATTGCTTTTTTTCACAATCAGCCAATTATGTCTACATGATACACATTATGCAAAAGCCAAATTTCGCTCTCACTCTCACTCTGTTCTCAGACCAGATTAACTCTACTGACCCAATCAGTATTACTTTAGATTTATACTCTCCTTTCTTTCAGTGGTCTGTGTGTTTCTGTGTTGCACCCATGTACTCTTGGCAAGATGTGTGCACATCTGTTTCATACATTTAAGCCCTTTTCGTATACACATAATTATAGAAAGAATCATTTTAACATGGGAAAAATTTCTCATCTATTCCTGTATAAAACAGATTAAATTATTTCGACCCAGAGATGGGTTCTGTTACCATTAATCTCAATTCTTGAAGTTTGGGAGCAGAATAATTGAACTCAGAATAATAATTGTGGACAAACTCACTGATTTTCATCTATTCTCTTACCTTTTAAATACTACCATTTTAATACTATATATTCAACTTTTAAAATAAATTACTTGTAATTTCCTGGAGTGAATTCTGAAAAAAAATGACCATACTTTTTGACACTATTTGTAAAAGGAACTTGTGATTTTTTTCTGCTTTATAGAATCATAGAAGGACCAGAGGGGACCTGTAATGTCATCAAGTGCAGTCCCCTGCCATGGGCAGGAGGTAATTGGGCTCAAATGAGCTCCACGAGGTGCTTGTCCAGCCTCCTCTTGAACATCGCCAAAGATGGTTGACTGCACCACCTCTGCTGGGAGTTTATTCCAGATTCTAGTTACCCAGAAGGACCTGGCACTTGTCCCTATTGAACCTCATCTGATTGTTATCAGATTGCCTCCTTCAGGAAGCACCACCGTTCCTGAACTCCCAAATCGTCCAGTTGCTCATTGCACAGGGCTTTTCTGACTAGACTCTTGAGTTTACCAAAGTCTGCCTTTCTGAAGTCTAGGACTTCTGTTCTGCTGACAGAATTCCCAGCCTTTCGGTGGATGGTGAATCTAATCATATTGTGATCACTGTCGCCCAAAGTACGTCTGATCTTCAGGTCACCTACCACGTCCTCCCCTTTGGTTAGCACCAAGTCCAGAGTGGCTTTACCCCTAGCTGGTCCCTCCACAGCCTGTATCAAGAACAGGTTATCTATAGTTGCCAAAATGTCGGTTGACCTGCTGGAGCTGGCCGAATGGTCTTCCTTACAGATGTCAGGATAGTTGAAGTCACCCCTGACAATCAAGTCTTTAGTGCTGGCTGCTTCAGTCAGTTCCCTGTAGAATGCCTGGTCACTCTCCTCTTTGTGGTAGGGAGGCCTATAGTAGACTCCCACTATCAGGTCCCCTTCTCCCGAACCCTCTTGTATCTTGATCCAGAGGGTCTCAATGGACTTCCCCCTGCAATCAAATTAAACCTGCAGGGAGGGGTCCTGCTCTTCCACACAGAGGGCCACCCCTCCACCCTTCTTTCCAACCCAATCCTTTCTATAGAGCCCGTAGCCCTCAACATCCACTGCCCAGTCATATGTATCATCCCACCAAGTCTCTGTCAATCCAATGAGGTCAAATTCCTTGTCTGCCAGAGGGAGTACCAGTTTGTCCTGTTTGTTGCCCATGCTCCTGGCATTCCTATAAAGACAGCTGAACTCCCCCTAGTCATCTCAGGTTTTCTGTCCCTCTGCAAGTGTCTTTGGGCATTGGTAGTCATCTGGATGTCCCCTGCATAAATACCCTTCTCTAGGTTACCTTGGTCAGAGGATTTATGTCCAGCAGTGGAATCGTCCTCCACTCCCCCGGACTTATCTAGTTTAAAGCCCTCCTCAGAAAGTCCACAATTCTCGTGAAGATAAGCTTCTTCCCTCTACCTATGAGGTGGATACCATCTCCTGCACGCAGACAAGTGCTGTTGAACTGCATACCAAGGTCAAAGAATCCAAAGTCAGCACAGTGACACCATGTCCAAAGCCTTTGGTTGACTTCTTCAATGCAGAAGAAGCATCTCTCTGATTGCCTCAACCTCTAACTGGGAGGATTGAGAAGACTGTTTGTGCTCCTAGTTCCTTGAGCTTCACTCCCATTGTCTTATAGTCGCTCATAATTCTCCCAGGGTTGTTACTCGTTTTGTCATTGGTGCCCATGTGGATGAGGAGTATGGGAAAATGGTTTGTAGGGCGGACCAGTTTTGGGATCCTTGCTGTCACATCTCAGATCCTGGCTCCTGGAAGGTAGCAGACCTCTTGAGCAAAGGGGTTTGGAAAACAGATGGCACCTCCGGTTCCTTGTAGCAGGGAGCCTCCCACAACAATCACCCTTTGTTGCCTCTTCAGCAGTGGCAGCTGTTCCTGTTTTGTCCTTGTTGCAGAGGACGCAGATGCCTCTTCTGTTGATGGTGTGAGGTCTGCCTAGTTGTTGTGCAGGCCTATTGGTGGAGCAGCTGATATACATTGTGGCTTTGGGCCTGATGTGACCAATCTCCACTATCTGTCATTAGGGGGATCTCACTGAAGCTCGCTCTTCTTCCTGGTCTCCGTGGCATTGTTCTCCAGGTGCAGGGTCTAGCAGTGAGCATTGATGTCTTCCTCATGCTTCCTAATGGTTCACAATCTGCTCACCTCCTCCTGGAGTTCCCTCACATGGCCCTCCAGAGTCTTCATCATTAAGCATAGGATGCTGTGCATCTTCATCAGGGGGCAACTCGGGGCTGAGAGCCTGCTGGTGGCCCCTCCGCACACCTTCCTGTGCTAGCTCCATATGCCAGGGCCCAAATCACGCCTGCTCTGTTTGAGCTGGGCTAAGTAGGAGCCGGGGTGGGGAGAGGTGACCCTTTTTGGCTCCCCTCACTGCCTCCTGCTCCTAACTAGTGCCCTCCCACCGTGGTTCCCACTTACCTCTCGGCTGTGCGCTGGGGGGTGCAATTGGGGTATGCCAGAGAGGTCTGCCAGGATCTTTGGCTCTCAGGGGCATGACAGGCTTGCACCCATGCGTCTCTGCCAGAGAACTGTCCCATTTTCCATTATCACCATTTCTTTTATATGTCTATAAAGTTATTTAATGTGTACACTTCATATCTTGATAAATTTAAATTTCCCATAACTTTATTGTGACCACACAACACAGCAATGACTTGTGTGCATTATTGTTACTTACAAAATATCTTTATTAATCCAACTTTCTCTTTTCTTCACCACCTCTTTCTGCATGATGAAAACGACATGTAAGTTCATTGGGGAAGCAAGGATTTTTTTGGGGGGGTGAAATCTTTTAATGGACCAGCTGCGTAATTGGAATAAAGTCAGACAACCTTTCAAATACAAAGCATTCTTTTTCAGGTTCTTCAGGGATCTGAAGAAGAATACCTTGCATTCAAAAGCTATTCTAACTTTATCTCAACTATGTACTTGGTCCAACAAAAGATATCACCCCCCAAAAAATCCTTGCCTCTCATATAATTTCTGGACCTTCATATAATTCCTTGTTACAACATCTTTCTAAGGCTACCGTATAAGTTAATTCTGATACTACCATATATGTTAATTCTAATATGAGGTTTCTTTTCCACTGAAACATAATACCTATTTCCCTCTCCATATAAGTATTTTTTGCCCATTGACTACAACTCTTCAGAAATAACACAACAGAGCCATACTATAAGTATATGCATAAGATCCCATGCTACTTATGAAAACGAGTGTAGAAGGTTTAAAAGCACCTAAAAGAGTCAGCAGAACAAGTCAAAATCTCGTAGGTGCATTTGAAAGTGCCTCTCAAAATGCAGTTGTTCCCTAATGATTCACAGTTGTTTGATGGATCACTGCTTTCCTCTGATCCAGCATGACATTCTGTATCAACCTGAACTCTGCCCAGCTGGACTTGGCAACAACCACTGGGAATGGTTCAGTATATGCAGAGAGGTAACAAGTAGCTATGAGGAATGATTCCAAGCATGGTACTGTGGTGGTATGTTCCACCAACTCCATTTCTGGCATCTAACTGCAATGTAAAAAGAATAAACAATCCTGGGAGAGAAGATAGGAGTTGTGGTTTCCTTCTCCCAAGGGTCTACTCTCATCAGATTCCCAAGGGCCTACCCTCATCAGATTCCCTCCTGTTTCTTGTCCTCCTAGCCCCAGGTCTCTGGGCCTGCCCAATGGCATAGATTCAGAACAGGAAGGATGGGAGTGTGCTCTCATCTCGATTACTCTAGCCTGGTTGTAAGGAAGATACTACAGACTTCAGTCACTAATTTAAGCATATCTATTCTGTAAGGAAGTTGTAGTGAAGTAGGTTACTTGGATGCCCTTTTCACCCCTTGGGGAAGACAAGAGGCTGAGCATAGCAACGGAACTCTGAGCCTGCTTTTGCCTTGGTTACTGATTACATTCTATTTTATTTTACTGGGTGAACATTAGACCCTATGTTAAATGCTGGGCTAATAAATTTACAAAGGGCAAAAGTTCAGGGAAGAATCCATGCCCAAAAAGTCAAGCATATCTTAGACTGCAGCTGATACATCCCTGCTGGACCTCCCAGCTGTTAGCAACACCCCAATAGTCTACCCATAGAGGGATTCAGGTTGCATTGCTTAACAAAAGTCCAGTGGGTTAAGTCTTTGTTTAGATTTCCAATAGTGATTCTCTTGAGAAGAAACAGGTGTGCTCTTCTCTTTATTCGGGGCCCCCATCTGACAACAAGTTTTCCCTTTGTCCCCATTTGGGGTAGAGGGATTCCCTCCACTGGTGGCTGGTCACTTTCCTAAAGAGTCAGAGATACAGGCTTAAGTCCTTCAAGCTGAGGACGACTTCAAACCATGACCTCCCACTTTCTTGGCCAAGTACTGTCACCACAGGCAGTGTTCCTGAGCAACGCCGATTGTGGAGGTTGCACCTTGCACTGAACTCAGCGCTTGGGATGAATTTGAGCACTGTTTTCCTAACGCAGGACTCTCTTACTGGTACCCTACAGAGCATTTAACATGAGCTTGGAGGCAGCAGCCCCTTCTGCTGTTATGAAATGCAGACCACACAATGTGGGGGCCACCTGTCCTCTGGGAGCTGCCCACAGGGGTGGAGTCACGCGCTGCTGGCACAGCCTGTGTGGCAGGGGTACACGTACCTCCAGCTCAGGCTGGGAGCTGTGGAGGCCACCTCTTACTTGTACAGCTGGGGAGGATCTCAGGGGGTGCCACACAGGGGCTGCCTGCCAATGCCATCCAAGGCCTCTGGCCATATGTAATTGGATGGCCCTGGCCAGCCCCCACCAAACTGAAGTTGGCTCCTGGTTCCCACTTCCTTTTTCAAAGCTAAACTATACCCAATGTAAGCTTGTTATTCATGAATTAAATACTCTGAAGAGAGAAAATTTCATCAGATATGTGCATTTATGAATTAACAATCTGCCCCATAATCTCATCGTAATCTGATCTTCCTTTAGAGCTCTGCAGGCTATTATTTGACATATTAATTAGTAAATGGACATAGTTAATAACACGCTCCCTCTTTAGGCCGTGTAATTCATGAATAACATGCTTTTTATATGGCACAGGTTCATTTTGGAGAAAGACCCGGGAACGAGGAACCAATGTTGAGCCCCTCCCCCCAGCAGCCCGGACCGCAGAGGAGCTCCGGGAAACGCTCGAGCCCCGCTCAGGCCTGCGCGACCCAGACTCCTAAGTGCTCATCACCAGAGCGGAACCACCAGTAAGCGTAGCCGACCTCGTCCTGCGCCTGCGCGCGGGAGTCCGCGACGGGGGGGGCCTGGAGCGCGAGTGGATGGGCGGCTTCCGGGTCACGCGGAGCCCGGCGACTGTAGCGCTGGGTGCACTGGCGCCTGCGCAGTGGGGGATGGGCGGGGTGGCGGCGTCCGGCCGGGCCGGCGGCCGTTACGGCCCACGGCGGCAGCCTGCGCGGGGGGTGCCCTCCCCAGCCGGTGAGTCCCGCCCCAGCGCCCTGCGCTGCACTGCTCGGCCCAGGCGGCGGGGGGGCTGCGGGTCTCCGGGGCCCGCGGGCGGCCCGGCTGCAGGAGCTGCCGCCGCCGCGACCGGCGTCCTCTGGGCACAGGCGAGAGAGAGCCGTGGAGGCGGAGGAGGGGGACGGGGTTGCAGCCACACGCGCGGAGCTGCCCCGGCTGCGGGGTATGAGCGCCCGGCTCCCGCCCCGGCGGGGGCTGCTCAGTTTGCAGCACGTCGCCTTCCACCTCGGGTTTGGCACCGGGAGGCGCGTGGGGCCGGGAGAGGGGTCCGTCACCTGGTGTCTGCTCCCTCCGCTGAAGGGTGCCGGTTTTAGTGGTGGGGGAAGGTGCAACACCAGGGAAGTGGACTAAAAGTTGAAATAGCACCTTCAGTGTCTTTTTTTGGAGCAGAACCAGATGGCAACATCCAGCTCTGTTTCTATTATTTACCAGTTTAGAGCATGCCTCAGTGGTAATTTCAAAGAGCAACTTCACAGTGACTTCTTGTTTACCTTGATGCGCTTGCTGATACATTGAGGTGGCTTATCAATTGCAACCCATTTTGCCACTTCATCCTTCCCAGCCTTCAAATTCCTTAATCCTCTTTCCAGCAAAATACTTGTCAGGGTCTTTTTCTTCTCCTTTCCCCCCCCCACCTGTCTTATTTCCATTGATTGCAGAGCTGCAGAGCAACCAGCTAAGAGCTTGAGCCGTGTTAGTGGGCATTAACACAGGCACTGAGAGTTTTTAGTCATGTTAAACTAATGTGATTAAAGAGGACAGCCTTTTTGCCCATGTGGACAATACCTAAAAAGTCTTAACCCTGGAGAAGCATGGTACAGAGAGAGAGCATGTCATATACCATTTTTTAGAAATATTTCCTTGTATTTGGTTTGAGTGCAGGCTTAATTCACATCTGGCTCAGACTGGTATCAGCCAGAAATTACCAGCTGGCAGCTCCTTAATGTCTTGTGTGGAATGAGTCTCACCTGAGTCCTGAGGAACAAGTAGCAAAGTTTAGATATGGGGGAGGAGGCTTGCCTTCTTACTACCTTAACAAAATCATGGGGTTTTGCTTCACAGTATGTTTACAATGGGGGTAACCCTTTTTACACAAGTGTAATTGGGAGCAGAGACTCAATGTTTCCTCCTATAACGGTGCGGTTTACAATAATCAGGCATAAAGTTACTCTGGTTAAAACAGCAGAAAACACACCAGTGAGACTTGCACCCATGTAGGTATTTGTGTCTGCAGTGATCCTGGGGTAGCCAGTTGCGGACAGGCTAGCACAGGGGTGGGTAAAATGCAGTCTAGGGGCCAGATGTGGCCTGCCAGGCCATTCTACCCAGCCTGTAGGGCCCCTAACAAATTTTAGAAAAGTAATATTAATGTGCCCTGAGCTGCCTGTCATGTGGTCCTTGATGGCTTGCTGAAACTCAGTAAACAGCCCTCTGCCCAAAATAAATGCTACACTGAGCTAACTGGTCACTTCTGCATCGCATCTCAGTTTACTTTATAGCAGTATACGGAACCTGTATGACTTACACCAGTGTGAACATGCCATGTGTCTGCACCGTTAGATGCACAGTAGAGGCCTTATAACCCAGAGGTGCACATTCCCAGTTCCTCACTGGTGTTGTGTTATACAAAAAGGCAGTGGGCTAAAAATATTACCTTCTCACAGCTCCCTCACCCTTGCATGTGGGGCCTGTTGTATTGATCACTGGGACTTAGATGTGAGTACTTGTACTAGCCTGCTGCAGTACCGCAGCCGGTTCACTTACCTGTCTAAAATGGGAGTGATCATGCTTATCTTTGTTAAGTACACATGATCTGTTGTTGGAAAGAGTTCTGTATAGACACTGGGCATTACAGTGGCTGTAGGGACCTACAGGTATTGGGCAGTAAGGGAAACCAGAGGTCGCATTTCTTTTCTTGCAATAAAGCTTAACTCAAAATCTGCCCAGGTACCTCTGAGCTCTGCGGAAGTAAAACTCCTTGTAAAGCACTGCAGAAAGGAAAGGTCTATCGGATATTTCAAAAGAATATTGCCTTCTCCTCGTTAAGACCTTGCTGTGTTAATCATAGTGCTTGAAAGACAAATCGGATGCTTTATTAAACCTTGAAGAGGAGGCTGTGGATTAAGTGGAGATTCTGAAAATTGCTGTCTACTGTGTGGCTCTGTCTGCTTTGTAGGTACAGATTTATGGTTTGCACAAACTTAAGTTTGGCTCCTTAATTTTTTTGAATAGAAAATGAGAATGAAAGTGGCTGCTGGTCTACCGATTGCTGCTGATGGTGCATTTGCCAGTTAGTTGCCTAAGGCTTTGTCTGGACCTGGTACTTACACCACTTTACCATCTAACTGTTTTGATTATAGGTGTGTCTTTTTTTTTCCATTGAACTAGTTCAATGGTATAATCCCTAGTATGGTTGCAATTATACTGGTGCATATTATGGGGGTGTCTTTTGTTGTTAGCTTGTGCCTCTTTGTAGGAATAGGCATGTTGGTCTATAGAGCCTACATGTTGACATAACTAGGGACCTCCTGAATTCATAATTGCATGATATTTGCAGAAATGGAGATAAATGGTGGGCTCACTGCAACCCCCCCCCCCAACTTACTTGCAAGGAGAGAAAAGGACAGGAAGTCATGCATTCTTGGAATGGGGGGAGGGGGAGAAGGGGAGGGCTGATGCTTGGGCTGGTGCTGGCTACAGAGAAGGCTGAGGGGGGATCTAGTGGCCTGTTACAAACTAGTCAGAGGGGACCAGCAGGCATTGGGGGAGTCCCTGTTCCCCCAAGCACTTCCAAGGGAAGTGGTACTCACTGCTACCCTGGGGGTCTTCAAAAGGAAGCTAGATAATCACCTTTCTGGGGTCGTTTGACCTCAGGACTCTTTCCTGCCATGGCAGGGGGT
>NW_017728950.1:16391246-16392916 GCF_001723895.1 Crocodylus porosus | reverse complement strand
CACCTTGCCGGGGTCGTTTGACCCCAGTACTCTTTCCTGCCATGGCAGGGGGTCGGACTTGATGATCTGCTCAGGTCCCTTCTGACCCTACTAACTATGAATCCCTGAGCCCTCTGCAGGTCAAATCCAGTCTTCATGGCAGGAGGCAGCCTGTGGGCTGTAAGTTGCCAACCCCTGCCCTGGGGTGTATCCAGTCTAGCTCTGCTGACTTGAAAGCATCTAGCTTCTCTAAGCAGTCCCTAACTTGTTCTTCCACTACTCTAGGCTGGAGTGGGCACTAATTTGGGTTGGTGGGCCGCTGAATGGCTTTTGGTGATGTGTCAAAGGCCACACCTCTCTCTCCCTCCCAGGGCTGTGACCAGCATGGAAGCCTGAACCTACCTGCAACTTTAGCACCCTGCTGCTCCCTCCCGTGGCAGGAGTCCACCCACCAGCAGCTTTAAGAACTTGCGCTTCCAACACATTCATCATTTTTGACAGCCCTGTGTGAGATGATTTTTTTTTTTAATTTATGCCTCATGTCAAGCTGTTTTTGATAGAAATCTCAGAAAACCAGCACTTTAAAATTGTTCTCACTAGTTAAATATAAATTATGTTAATATACTGGGTAAGAAAATGTTTAATGGTACATAATTTGTTTTTTAAACTCAATTATTTTCTCAGACAAAGGAAATATGAGCTCTAGGTAATGAAATAAGCTGATTGCTTCTGATCACCAGGTCTTCCAGAATTTTAGAACATTTCGGGTTTAGAATTGTAGCACAAATGAGCTCAGCTGCTTGCACTGAGATTTTTTTTGATAGTTCTGCATACTTTTCCAGTGACCTGCTCCTGTTTGGTAGTTTGTCTATCTTTAAAACTTCAGCAGAAGGCACGTAATGACTATTATTTTGATGGAATTGTAAATGATTAGTAGTGTGAAGCAGTGTTTTTTGCATGATCTCTTTAATTGGGCCAGCTGTATAGGTGGAATTAAATTAGATAAGCTTTTGAATGAAAAGTATCAAATGTGGCCAGCTTGCATTTGCAAACTTGTCTAACTTTTTCCCAACTATGCAGGTGGTCCAATAAAAATATCTCCAAAAAAATTCCTTCCCTTTTGCATAATTCCTGGACCGTCACAGCTCCCTTACTCTAACAGTACCATAACATAGCAGAGTGTGGTAAGATGAGTTGTCAATATGGGTTATGATAGGAAATTTTAAAAAATTGCTTTAATTAAGTTTAAAGGGAAAAACAATTTAAAATATATATATATATTTTAAATCCACACTGGGTCTGTCACAGAGACAGCAAAAAGATTAGTCTCAATGGTTAAAACAAACAAAAAAAAGTCAGTAGTGTGAGCTGTTCCTCAGTACAGTGTTGCTTGAGAATTTAAATGCAGGGGAATGAGTTAAAAAAAAAAATCAAAATATATAGGTTTGCCTGACCTTATTGCACATATTATAATGACCAGTTTTCAAAATTCCTAATATGCAATGTTAAAACCTTGATGTTTGAATTTTTTAACTCTTATTTATAAATTACTTCAACATGGCACTAAATATGGTATAGTCTCATAGTTTGTAGGGTTGGAAGGGACCTGGCTCCCCTCCCCCCAGGACCTCAGTGCTTCTCCAACTATCCTCCTTAGCTCGTTGAAGTCTGCCCTCCTAAAATCTAGGGCC
>NW_017728950.1:16356066-16390971 GCF_001723895.1 Crocodylus porosus | reverse complement strand
CCTTGTACTCTAACCCAAAGCACTTCAGAGTGCCCCTCCCCTGGCTCCTTGCTAATTAATGAGGATGTGTATTCCTCCTTAATATAGAGCGCCACGCCCCCACCCCTCTTTCCTATCCTGTCCCTCCTGTACAGCCTATAGCCCTTGACATTGACCGCCCAATCATGTATGTAGCTTTAAAATGTATTTTATATACTTCTTTTTAAATTCTATCAACAAAAATATACGAATTGTTTCCTTTCCTCATATGTTCTTGAAAATCTGTAATGTAGCCACAGAAATCACTTTTGCTTGTGTGACTGACTAGATGTGATATTTATCTTCCACTGAATTTGATGGAATTGCTGTAAGAGTTAGGACCATGAGTCTGCAAAGGATTTCCATACAAAAATAAGATACTGAGTTTTGTGTAGGTTGATTCATGTTCTTTCCCTTTCTGGTGTAGGAAAGGAGACTGCTGATATGAAGAAAGAAAGAGAAGTATGATGGATTCAAAAGATCTTGTCCTGACAAATTCAAAGCAAAATAGAAGTCATCACATGGCAAAAGTTAGCTCGGGAAAATATTACTTCTGTGGATATTGTGCAGCTTTCACCAATATAGCAATTACCTTTCCCATCCAGAAAGTCCTTTTTCGACAGCAGCTGTATGGAGTGAGAACAAGGGATGCAGTATGTCAGCTACGAAAAGATGGCTTTCGAAATCTGTACCGCGGAATCCTTCCACCGTTAATGCAAAAAACTACAACTCTGGCACTGATGTTTGGCTTGTATCAGGATTTCTCCTCTCTGCTCCAGAGACACACAAGTGCATCTGAACTTGTGACTTGCAGTGTGGCAGCTGTGCTTGCAGGGACCACAGAAGCTGCTCTTACACCCTTTGAGCGGGTCCAGACATTGCTTCAGGACTACAAACATCATGACAGATTTACAAACACTTTCCAGGCTTTCAAGGTACTGAAAGATTATGGGATTAGGGAATATTATCGGGGTTTGATACCTATTCTGCTCCGAAATGGGCCTAGTAATGCACTCTTCTTTGGCTTGCGGGGACCTATCAAGCAATGTCTACCTGAAGCATCTACTTACAGTACTCATTTGTTCAATGATTTCATTTGTGGAGGACTGTTGGGTGCCATGCTGGGGTTCTTATTTTTCCCAATGAATGTTGTAAAAGCTCGCATGCAGTCACAAATTGGTGGGGAATTTCAGTCTTTCCCAAAAGTATTCATGAAGATATGGCTGGAACGTGATAGAAAACTGACTCATCTTTTCAGAGGAGCCCATCTCAATTATTATCGCTCCATCTTATCTTGGGGCATAATCAATGCGACATACGAACTTTTACTAAAGTTGTTATAACAAAAAAATTCTTCTATGAAGTCCCTCTGCTGTTGGGTATTGGCACATTGAAGTCGCTTATTTCCTGGGAGCCATTGGTTAAATGGAACTTTTCCATGAATAACGCTGAGCACCATGAAATCTGGAGAGTTTATTTGCAAAATGGTGCTTATACTTCAGTAGGGAGATAAGCGGTTTTACTAGTGCCTGCTTAGCTTTAAAGGTGGGAGGATTGTTGGCAATATGTCTAGATTTTAATCTAAGAAAAACAAGTTTGCTGAAATGCATTCTTGAATTACTTGGATGTTGGAAGATAAATTTACATGTACTTGAAACTAAATTAAACATTTTGCTTGCTATTTGTCTGGTCTAGCAGCTTACTCCAGATCACCCCCCATAACTTCTAACACTCCTGGTGATCAAAAATATGCTTTATTGTGCAATATGAAAGTCAGGGATACTTAGACGAGCTATTGTTCCTGCTTGATAAACTTCAAAGGGATGCTGTAAGAGAACTCCAAACTCCCATGCTATTTTGGGTTTCCAAGATGTCTTTACAGTTTGAAACTAGACTGCCAACTTCTAATGAGAGTGGTTCTCTCTTATTTTAAACCTTAAGACTCAATAAAGCCTATGTGACTATTTGCCAATTGGTTTTTGCTTAGTGTTTTTAATAAGAATGTCAACTTGTCAAGCTACCTAAGGTTAAGCAGTGAATATCAGTTTTCAATATCAGTTTAAATTGGCCAAATACAGAATATGGTCGTATGTGTCTGTGTGAAGGAATGGTGAGAGGAATGAGACAGTAATTTATCTAAAGCTTTAAAGTGACCTTCCTGTGTAAAGTATCATGTGTTTGGGAGTATAGAACACTTGTGGATTGTCTGGTTTTGTTTTGGGGGTGGGGTTTGCCTTTTTGTACTGCTTAGTTTCTTTTGGAAACGGGTATGGTGCCAGAAAAAAGACATGGCTTCTGTAACATAAACACTTACAGAAATAGTACAACTTCCATGGTTTGCAAATTACTTTGTAAACAGTTTTTTTATTAAAATATCTTATGTCCTTTTGCAGATATTTTTTGTGCATTTCATCTGGGACTGGCATGATTGATCTCTCTCTGGTATTTTTAGCCAAAATTTGCTGTACCATCTGTCATGTGTATTGTGAACGGTGCTGTAAAACTGGAGTATACATTGGCATCAACAGAAGTGAAATTTCTGGGTATAACTATTGCCTTATGCAGGATGCAGGGTATATTGTAGTAGTAAAAGAGGTGCTCAAATTATGGTGAAGAGGACCATAAAGGCACCTAATAGGAAGGAGGCAATGTTTGAAGAAGCCTTTCTGGGTATCACTTGAGGCTTCTGTGGTCATTCAATCATGTTGACATACACTCATGTAAACATTAGAAGTGTTGTCTGTAGACTTGGTATTCAGATAGAGAAGACTTTAAAGTCTTGGAGAAAGGAAACAAGAAGACTGAGCAAGAAAGTAAATATGACTATAAAACTAGTGGTCATCTTTATCAAAAGTGAGAGATTTTTTTTTTTATTTTATTTTTTAACACAAGACATTCATAACATTTTCATATTTGTGATGTGCAAGACAGCTTTCAGAAACTGGTCTGTATGGATTTTTCCATATGTTTTGAGTGGATAACACTTTTTCTTCATTTAACTTTATTTAAGCTTTCAGATGCTTTCTGACTTATTTTTTACCTCATTTCAATTGTTCATTTGATATAACCGTCCCTAGTGATTGACCCCAAACAGTACGTCTATTTTCTTTATAATCATACAGTACTTAATTTCACGCCCGAATAGCCAAGCACAAACAAAACAGATTTGTTTGATATTTTGAATGTTGTGGTCATTTGCATTTAAACGTCTGTTGAATATTTCTTACTGGTAGAATCTGATTTTGCCAGTATTTTTTTTTGTAACCTATCCTTGATGGAATAAAACAAAAATAAATCCTGGTTTTCTCGAGTGATGGATAAATTATGCCTCTTCCTAGCTATGTTTGTTCTTGTCTGAAAAGTGAACCCAAGCTGAAGAAAGAAATTAGTTGCTGCTGTGTTAGTGTCAGTTAACATGTTTTAACTAAACTTTTTTGGCAGGTGTGCCACAAATGAGCCCTGCACCTTCCCCAAGTGCCACTCTGACCACCTTTCTCTGCCTGACCCTTCACTCTGCTTTCTGTTTTATCTCCTACTGTGCTGCTGCATGCCACATGTGGAGGATACTGTGCAATAGGTGGGTCCCCACCCCTGTTTTAGCAGAACAGAACACTTGAATAGCTTTGGCCTCATGCTGGTATCATTGTACTAGCCTGAACATTGGGAGATAAAAGGAAGGGACCTCTAATTCATCCTGCTTATCAGGAGTTTGAAAACTGGTATTTTAAATGTCTCATGATAGCATTATACAACTTTGGGGTATATTCCTTGACCATTTTAACTACGCAGAGTGAATATGAATGCACTAAGTAGTGATAGTAGTTTAGTAAGACAAGGTTCTTTGGGTGAATCTGATATCTTTTGTTAGACCAACTTAAGTAGCTTACTAAAGCATTTGATAATGGCTGGAGTGTTTAATTGTTGTCTATGCAAGTCATCTAGTAATGATACCCAAATATTAAATGAAGCCATAAATTTGCTGAGAAGGGCATAACTAAAATGCCTTAAGAGCAAGAACGAGTCAGTAGGGCTGTGCAAAACAGCATCGTTCTGCTTCGACTTCCGTTTCAAGTTCCATTTCGTTTTGGAAGCACTGTTCCGTTTTGTTTCATCAAAACTCTGGCTGTTTTGACGTTTCACCCATATCCACTGGGAAGATCGGTGCTGCTGCTGGCCCCAGCCAGCAGCACCAGCCTTCTGTCACTGGGCAGGCAAATTGGGGGCTGCACCCCTGGGAGCAGTCTGGCACAATCCTTGCAGCCCTCCCTGGGGGTGCTGGCAAGCCCCTGATTTGCCTGCCGGGTGACAGGAGGCTGGTGCTGCTGGCTGGAGCCACCAGCATCACCGATCTTCCCGGCACAGGCTGCGTCCAGCCAGCAGAACCAGCCTCCTGTCATCCAGCAGGCAGACTGGGGGTTCGCCTGTGCCCTGGGAGGGCTGTGGGACCTGTGCCAGACTGGGGGTCCGCACTCCAGGGAGCAGTCTGCCTTCTGGATCACAGGAGGCTGGTGCTTCTGCCTGGAGCCCGCAGCAGGTGGGCATGGGGCAAATCAGCTCAGGCCAGGGCAGGTCCCCCGCATCCTCTGATCGGCTCTGGTGCAGGGTCCGGGGAAAATCACTTTGTGTGAGGACCCACCACTACCTCAGGATTGGGGTGACGGCAGGTCTGTGCGCAAACTGATTTCCCCAGGCCCCGCACCCCAGCTGATCTGAGAAGGCAGGGAGAGCCAGGGCTGCGCTCCCCATGGGGCTGAGCCGCATGGGGTTATGGAGCTGCTTGGAGTGCAGCTCTGGCTCTCCCCTGCCTTCCGCCATTGGGCTGCTTTGAAATTCGGAATGTTTCGACTGGCCTTGTTTTGGTTTCACTGTTTCAAGCTCAAAACAAGTTGGAACAGGGTCAAAATGAAACAGCTAGTGAAGCTTTGCACAGCCCTACTAGGCAGTAAAGTCGAAAGCTTATAGTATCCATTAGCAGTAAAAGGGCACTTGCTATCTGGGTTACATACGTTGAGGTAAGACAGAGCAGGGAAGCAGAAGTCCAGTTAAAATACGCATTTGAGGCTGGGCTCAATATTTGAATATAGGCAAATCAGACAGAATTAGGTCACTGACTTGTACAGTACCTCTAGTAACTGGGGAATAGAGCTGAAAATTGGCAAGGAGGCTGGTAGCATCATTCAATAACAATTAAACAAGATTGTGAAGCCATTGAGCCATTTTAGTCAGTTAAGTGTTTCTATATGCAAATCCTCTGCAAGACAAGCCTGCATCATGCTCAGCTGTTTCTGGTCTGTTTGAAGTATTCCTCCTTACTAATATTCAAATAGTTCAATGTATAAATGAATTGCATTGTGAAAGTCAGTCTAATAAAAATATATATCTCTGTATGCAAAAGGCAAAAAGCCATAGCAAGACCAAGCATTGGTTAAAGCATCTCTCCTCATGATGTAGCCAGTGCTTGGGTCTTTTTCAGCCCTTAGGAAAGTATTACTAGTCACTTCCAGGCACTACTCAAAGTTTTCATGCTAGCTTCCTACTGCAATTTTCCTTATAGCAGATCAGTTACTTTCTAGCCATGGTTTTCTTGTGCTGGAGTCAAACTAAGTACTCAGAGAGCAGACTTTCCTCACAGCTCCATATCCCAAAGGATGACTGGGTGCACATGGCTGGATTATAGAGTGATTGTCACCTTCATGGCTATGGGATGGAGTGGAAGAGCCAATTGTGGTGAGTAGTTTGCCTGTCTAAAACAAGCCTTTTTCACCACCCAATTTCCAGGGTAGGGTAAACATTTCATTTGAACCTGCCATCTGAGATGCATAGATATCACCAGGGATCCGGGTTTTCTGTTTCCCATGGAAAAACAGAGAAAACCATGGATTTCCTGCTCTGCGGGAAAGAGCTCTGCAGGTGGCAGAGGTCCAGTCTGCAAGAGCTAATTGTGAAAAGGGTGGGAAACCCCCAACCTTGCCTGGAGGATGAGGGAGAGGGGGAAAGGGCCGGGCCTGAGGTTCTCAGTCATCCAAGGCTTGGCTCTGGCTCAGGCTCACTTTCCTTCCTGGAGCTTAAGGTAAATGAGGTTTGTGGGGGGCTGGGGCCCCCTCTGGCAGGGCTGGGTGTTACAGGTCATCGCTGGGGGGGCCCTGGGTGGCAGGCATGGGTGACTGCCAGGGCAGGTGGGGGTAGGTCATCATAGGTGTATGGCTGGGGGCTATGGGAGCAGGGAAGTGTTGGGGGAAGCTCCACATGCAGTGCCCAGTGGTGGTGTGTGGACCAGTAATGGCATGCTGTTGGCCCTTCATGGAAGCTGCACAGGGAGCATGGAGCCCACTCGGGCCAATAGTGTGCTGCTCCCAGTCCATGTGCCATGGCTGGGCAGGCACTCTATATGGGGACTTTCCCCAACCCCTCCCTGCTCCCTCAGCTAGCTTCCCACAGGATGCCTGCCAGCCCAGCAGCGCATGAACCCGGAGCAGCATGCTATCGGCCCTTCAGGGAAGTTGCATGCAGAAGTGTGGAGCCTGCTCGGCCGATAGCATGTAGCTCCTGATCTGTGCTCTGCAGGGCAGGAGGGATCCGCATCCCCCATACCTGTGCGGGGGGCAGGGTGGGTGGGCACTGCAGGCTTGTGGTCCCCATCCTTCTGCCCTCCCCTGGGGCCTCCGCAGCTTAGCGTGTGCAGGGCTGTGCAGGAAAGCTGCTTGCCACTGCAAGCTCCATGCTGCCCTGGCCAGGCTTTCCATGTGTGCATGGGGGCAGCAGTGCAGGGTTGTGCCCATCAAAGCTGTCCCAGTTGCAGGTGAAGTTTCACCATGGTATTGTGGAGGCAAGCAGCTTTCCTGTGTGGCCCCACTGTACGCTGCCACAGTGTCCTACCATGCTGGGTGTCACACTGCTGCAGAAGTCCTGGAGGAGGGCAGCAGGGCGGGGATCATCAGCCTGCAGTCCACATGTACCCTGCTCTCACTCCCTACACAGATCTGGGGGGGTGCAGGTCCCCCTGTCCCCCAGGAGTGGGTGCAGCAGCAGGGAGGCAGCCTTGCCCCTGACCTGAGCCAGAAGGCTGGCAGCTGGCTCCATGCTCCATCTGCTGCAGCAACTGCTGCCTTCTGTTGTGGGCAGGGAGCTGCAGACCTGGGTCCGTAGCCCCATAGTGTGGCAGTTGGGGGCAGGGGCATGAGTAGGGCTGGGGAGGTGTGAGAGGCACCAGCAGGGCTGTTGTGGGGGAGTGAGGGGCATGAGCAGGCTTGGGGTGGGGGACCATGTGGGGCCTTTAATTTTAATCATGCATTTGGGGGGGGGGCTTAATCAGAGAATACTAGGATCTCTTGATATCACTGAAGGAACCTTGATGAAGACTCTCTTAAGGCTTATGGGAAGACCTTGCTGATTGTGTACTGGGCAAACACTAGTAGAAAGTATTTCTTGTGGGATGGCCTGATGATTATGCAAAAACTAGCATCCTGGAGGCTAAGAGATGCCAACCCATCCTCCTTTTCAGGATAGTAGAGCAGTCTTGATCCTCTGACTAAGAGTCACTTCATGTTTGGGATTAATTGTCCTCCTTTCTAATACCAGATACATTTCTGCATCAAGCTCTAGAGCAGGGCTGTTTAACTGGTGGTCTTGGGGCTCCCCTGATTTCTGCTGCATGCTCCCACCCTAGGAGACAGGACAGTGCAGTACAGCACAGCCTAGTGCCAGGGGAGCTGGCAGCCAGGAACATTTGTGGTGCAGTGCCAGAGAGGGAGCCCTCAGAGTGGAAGGTAAGGAAGGGTGCCATACTATAGAGGGAAGTGTACATCTGCCTGCCTGCAAGTGTTGCAGCCCTGGGGGGGCATGTGGCTCTCAGCTGTTTTGAAGTTGGACAGTCCTGCTCTAGAGAATATCAGAGCAACTCTGTTGTGGCCTTTCAGAGTTGTTTGCAACAGGAAAATGGTTCTATTTTTCCATAGTCAAAAAGCAAGTGAAAGCTAAGAATCAGCAATTTCTCAGGGTGCCTTGTATGTAAAGAGGTTGAGAACCACTAGTCTTCACCAAAAATGTGTTTTAGACTTCTGTTAATAGTATTCCTGCTCTAAAGAGCTCATCATCCCACAAGGGCACACTGACATCTAGGTTAGAGAATGAGGACAATATGCATATTAGGCATACAAGTCATTTCACTATAAGCATTCATTTTATGTTAAAGTTCAGCCCTAGTTGAAATAGCAGTGAGGGCAGGAAGCAAGCAGATATTTTTCAGCATAAAGGGCATCATGAAGTTAAATATAGTTAACATGCATTTCCTGTTGGCTTTAAAGAAAAGCACTGAATTGCTGTAATAAATGTTAAATTTATTATGCAAGCAAGAGAAACTTCACAAACAGTAAGAGTTACTGTATAGGAGTAGATACAGTATATTTAGAAGAGCTCGGATACTTTATGTATTGTATTGTCTCCACCCTTTTACTATGAAACCTTTAAGTATTTCAAAATATTCTACATGCACAATTTGCTCTTGTATTAAAAAGCCTTACATTTGAGACTGCTGAATATCAATAACTGTTCACTGTTGCAGAGAATGCACCATTAGCTAAGATCAGGAAATAGGATTTCTCTTCCACACAAAGCAAACAAGTTACTGAAAAAAATGTAAAAGAACACTGTCAGCTATTTCTGTTCTCTATTGTTTAGAGATGATCTTTCCCTTTTGACAATCTTACGACTGAAGGGCTTGAATCTATGGACTTCAGTTTTACTTTGCAATACCAAAATGTCTTTCTATGTTTGTACTATCTGAGACTTCTTTAAGGAATTATTTTTTGCCACTTGTCATTTAGCTACAGTATTGTTGGATGTACAGGAAGATCTACTGGTGAAATTAAACATCTCAAATCATGTCTAGGATGTAGCAGATTAATAGTAAAGCAGGTCAGAATTGGGTCCTTTAAATTATTTGTGTTCCTTCAAGCTACATTTTGCTTTCCCCAACCTGAACTACAAAAAAGAAAAAAAAGTATTTCAGACATGCCAGCTGAAACTTGATGAAGTATAAGCATGTTTAAACAACTCCATTTTTAACTAACTTCATTTTACCCCATTTTTCCCTTACCCAAAAGGGTAACAGTAGTTTGGTGGTTTAAAAGAACAAACAAACAAAACAAACTACCTCTAGTGGAATATTTAAAAAATGTATTTCACTTCAACAATATTGCCACTGGACAAACTACAGAAGATTTACTGGCTTCAAAATGCACTAACTGTGGTTTTCATAAACACTTCTAAAATCGATATTCTTATGGAGCTCTTAATTATGCAGTTTATCTGCTTCTGCTGATCATTCATGCCAACAATGAAACAATTACAACAATAACTAATGAGCATGAAATCATGCTTTGAGAAAGATTATTGCATATTCCACAGTCCAATTAAAATTGTAGGACTTGACTGGTGAAAAATATATTGTAAACAGAAATAACTGATTTAAGCCACTAGCTTAGCATACTAGTTATACAAGGTTGATCTATGATAGGTTAACTCATTTTTCCATCAGGAATAGATTTTACACAATTTTGCACCTTAGGCAGCTGTCAGGAAAGGTTAATCATGACATAGTTTACCTTCTGGAATTTAAAAGAACAGAAGTGTATATAAATCCTCTCTTCCATCTAAAAAAAATGCAAATCTTACATACCAAGTCACTTTGTTAATTCAGTAAGGCAAAACAACATGATTCAGAAAGACAAAAAAATCCCGTAGAAATCACGGTATCTATCATCAAGAAATCAAGAGCATCTAACTGCATTACTGAACAAAGTTTCCAGATGCTGTCAATTATATTTCATAAGTGAAATATACTGGCTTTCAGAAAACTTTCAAAGGCAGTTAAAAAAGTAGTTATCAAATTACCACAACTAACATTATCTATTTGTTCTAACTGAAACTTATTGCAAATGAGATCAAGCCACATTCCTATAGCATACATGGATGGAACATGTCTTCATATAAAAGTGAATCTGCTTCTATGCCATTCAACAGACACTACAAAGCACCCTTAACATATGATCCAAGCCCTAGAGCAGGATAACCTCTGATCGGCCTTATTCTTAATGGTCAGGCCTTGCAAAGCAGTGGACCACGCAGACCTGTTTTGACCACTCTGGATTTCTGTGCATTATAAATAGTACCTACATGTGGTAGGACAGCTGTAATTTATTTAGTAGAGTTACAATTCCCTGTACAGAAAAAATAGTGTCAAATGTTTCAGAGCAATACCTTAAAAATTGTCATGAGGTAGAATTCTTCAAAAAAGCAGTACTCAGTGCATATTCATAGACAAAGAATAATTAAAAAAAAAAGTCAAATACTCTATTTCAAGGAATTAAATAGTAAGACTATCTACAACCAAAAGCTGCAGTGACTTTCCATGGTACTTTCCTGTACTTGAAATGAATACTGTGTTCACAAGTCCAAATATTTACCAAGAGCTATTCCACATGATTCTCCCTTTTTTATATGGTTCCCAAACTGGCCTATGCAATAAAGTATTGAACAAATTAAGTAGCAGTGTTTTGGGATGCTTGGAGCAGAGCTGGTCCCTGGAAAGAGCTTTTGTGGTCTGCAAAATGAAGAGGTGTGGTACCAGTGCCCTACATCATTATTTCTAGGGGTATATTTTTTTCTCATCAATACCAGTAGGGAGGGGAAGAACGTGGGAGGGAAGGAGGTGGTGTAAATCCACATGCTTTGGCCAACAACTTTTCATTCTGTTTCCACAAATTAGCTGCATGTACAAGTCTGCATAAACTTTAATCCCACTTGTCAGGCTGTCACACTAAACTCTTCACTGTGGCCTTGAAAGGAACCCTAATTTAATAGTTTTACAATTCAAACACTGATCTCTGTAGACTTTTGTCTAGGCCTCTCTTTTATTAAAGCCGTACTCAACTAAAAGTATTGCATAAACTTGTGTTCCTTTGCAAATAAGCACCCTGCCTCAGGCAGGGGGTTGGACTAGATGACCTTGAGGTCCTTTCCAACCCTATGTCTCTATGACTTCTATGTGGGATAGCTTGTATTTCTCAGTCAGTCAGGCTAATACACAGTGTATTTAGTATTGTCATTTCCAGTCCTTAACATAACAGATGAGAAAAACCGTGTAAGCTGTCTCATACACAGTTCACGAAATCCAATGCTTAGGAAGTTCAGATTTGCAGATTGCTTATTAAATACTATGAACCATGCATGCAGCAGAGCAGAAGGAATGTGGGAGTGATTCATATTTGCAATAATTAGCTTTTTGAATGAGACATTTTACAGGAGCACAGAGTATACAAATTAAGTGGATCTCTCTGTATTCTATATATAGTTATTCAATCCTATTTATATCTAATAGGATTTGGCCATTGTGTTGTTTTTGGAGGGTTGGGGGGCAGCAGGAGGAAAGAGGGGAGGAAGCATTTTCCGAAACAGTTCAGATTGATTTCTATCCTATCTTCCTGTAAAAACTGTTTAAACAGGTGAAAGTTTGTTCCAACATCTATTCCCTTTCCATTTTAAACAAATTTCAGACAGCAAAACATCCCAATAGTTGGCTTAATTTTTTGAATCTGCCACCAATGCAATTATGAACTTGTGGTTGTAGCTACAAGAACAACAGAACTCTTAGTACCCAAATGGTTGTTTCGCTCAAATTTCATGTTGAATCCAAGTTGGTCTAATAAAAGATATCAGATTCACCCAAAGAACCTTGTCTGCCTATGTTGAACCTAAGGAGTAGTTTCATATCAGTTATCATCTGAAGAGAAGAGGGGATGCTCCCTGTACTTTAAACTAACGGAGCACAGTATAGCTAAGCTAAATGTCATAGGGCTTCCTCAAAGCGCTTATTGCATTGAGAGTTTTGAAGAGCCATTTAGTAAGAGAAACAGCAAAGAATTACACAAATAAATTTACAAAGACAAAACTGTAACTGTTTTTCAGGTGCTGCATGATCAACTACTTGAAATCAATCCTCAGTGCAGCAGTCATTAACCAGATCACTCCACCCCTGCCCTCCAATAGCAAACATCCAATGTTTAGGCTTTTTATTACTGAATATTTTGCCAACAAAACACAAGGTTTTCCTGATTTTTTTTTTTCAATTCTCCAAATAGGTCTCAGCAGTCCCATAACACGAGTTCCATCCAACCCCTAGAATGAGAGGTGTCAAGGAAGTTACTCATGTAAAGCATAGAGCAATCCAAGCCCACTGTCAGATTTCCAGCCTTTAGTTCTATGACCTGCTCAGCGTTGCCACCTCCCATTTAATTTTTCTTCTCTGAATGTGGTGCCTTTGGCAGAAGGCTCTCTTAAGGAGTCATCCTAAAGAAAGTGTATTTTGTTAAAATTCTCTTTGACTATTGAAGGCCAAAGGAGAACCCTGAAGCTTTTTTCCAGCAATATTTCCTACCGCGCTCCCAAGAATATTTTGGCCGAATTAGGATCTTATTCTTAGGTCATGAACATATTGCAGGTTTTTTTCAGGTGGCGCAAATTAAAGTACTCTCAAGACTGAAATTAGACAAGAAATGTCCTTCCTATCAATCCTAATCCTGTGCATTTAAACCAACAAATTTAAAAAAGGTGGGGGGAGGAGGGGTTGAAATGGGTAGTATTTCAGCTCAATTTTGATAAGATCAGGCTGAAAGATCCGTTGTTACCTATAGCAGTCTTCTTCCTGTTTTCCTCTTATGTAAAATCATTCAGCTCTTGCACTAGTCTCAATCCAGCTGTGGGAAATATTGTTATTTAAATTATAGTCTAAGCAGTGTGTCAAATCTTGGTGTTTCATTCCTAGTTTCAGGCAATGGGCGCTCAGTTATACATGAAGTTAAGCTCATTCGCTTTCCACCCAGAGAGTAAAGTTATATAAACATCTGCTCACTCTCACTAGAAGCTTTTGAGCAACTGGAGGACATCATCTTTTTGATGAAGATTAGAAGTGGCATTCAGAATTATACCCTAGTGATAAGCTATTGAAGCAACTATATGAGGGTACCTACATTGCAAATAAGTAAAACTCAGCATTCACATGAATACTGCCCCTTGTCACTGAAGAGTCCAATTTGAGCAAATGATTTTTGGACCAATATACTTTGATCTGTTCCAAATTGACAGTGTAACTTTAAAGACAGCTTTACTAGTACAATTACAGTACCTTCTGTGGGCTACGCTTTGGATAAAGGAGGTGGCTAAGAGCTGTGCACATTACAAGAGTATTTTATTATGCACTTTTGTGGGAATTAGCTGGGAATCCACCAAGTTAACAGAATGGGAAATGCAAAAAGTGTTGTTATTTCTTAATTTTCAGAACGAAATACCAAAAAGGATTTTATTACCATAAAAATCTTTCCGTACTATGGGTCACAGAGAGCTTGGTGGTTGGGGTACACATAACTTGCCACTTTATGCCAGACTTTTCTAAAGGCTATTTTGCAATGCTTACAAGGCATGATGTTTATCCTTCCTATTCGTTACGGCATTCTTTTCCTACTGAATTCACTGAAGAAATGCAGCTGCATCTCCAAGCTGAAAATTTTCTATCTGATAATAAACAGTGTATACAAATTAAGAAAAAAAGCCTAAAATTTAACTACAGCAAAGCATTAGAAAAAGTAACAACACTTTTCTAGCCAGTCACCAAGAACCAAATTCATTATATTGGGAATGCAAGTAGATTTTTTGATTTTTTTGTGTTTTTTTTGTTTTTGTTTTTTTTTTGTTTTTTTAAGTTTCAGTGAAGTCTTCTCTTCTGTTGCAAAATTAATCTAGTATCTGTAAGAACAGTTTCATTACCTCTTCACTGCAGAGAAAAGTTACAGCAGCAAAAAAAGGCTGAATGAGTGGATGCAAGGAAGTCCAGTTCCTTTGTGATGAGGAAAGATTGTACCAGTGGAAACAGAGGGAGGGGAGGTTTGCTTGGTTAACTGTTCTTCCCACCCCTACCCTACACATTTTGCAGGTGGCCTACTAGAAGTCATGCTGAAAAGAAAGACCAAGCGCTACTGTGCAAACCAACCAGAAAGACTGGAGATCAATGGCACAGGATCAGCAGGAGCAGGGGACTGCATGGAAGGCTGAACACAGGGTGCAGGGCATCTGGCTTGTGTATACAGTGCCAGATGTATACAGTGCTGGACTGAACTCATTTCACTGGTATGTTCACAGACCATAGTAACTATGATCTTGTTCAAACTTACAAGATTTTAAAAAGAACACACTTCAACTAAACTGAAGTAATTATAAAAACAAATGTCTGAGAAGTTCCTGTTGATGCAAGATGTGCCTAGAACTTTGGCTGATATAAAGAAACACGTCCACTAAGGCACCCTGAGGCAATCTGACAGTGCGTTGGAGAAAACTTGGTCGTCAGTACCACATCATTGTGTGAGTACAGAGAACGGATTTCCTGCAAGGGACCAGCTTCTTTGGGCAAACAGTCAACAAGTTCACTGCACTGTGTGTCGAACCCCAACAAGCGGATCCCGTAGCCATGTGGGGAGGAAATCATTCGGCCATCAGGGCTGAAACAGAGTTCTTTGATATAACCCCGGCCTACGTTAGCTTCTTCTATGCAATGAGTCAGTCGCAGGGAACAACGGGGTGAGACAGGACGCACTGGGGCTCCCTCCTGGAATTCATAGACACAGGTCCACTGCAGAGGAAGAGACAGGAAAAGTTTTATATGAACATCAGTATCCCAGATATTTCTTCACATGGAGAGTGAATGACATAGGAACTGCCAATACACTTTGCTCATCTGGTCTTACATTCTTCAAATATGAATGCATCTAAAATATTTCATTAATATCACATAACATCTGCCAACGTTACGTTTTGTACCCTACTCCACCTTGTGGGACTGAGGAAAAGGTAATCCAAAATCTGCATTTCAGAACCTACTTTGCAGTACAAAATTACAGAATTTATCTTACAATAGTTCACCTTACAATGGTTCAAAGGCCAGTCATTTTCAAGTTCAGCAAAAGTCTGTTAGATTTCCAATAATTAGTAGGCAAGAAGCTTGTAGAAGGCATGTTACTTTGTATGCATGAAACCCATTTTAAGTAAATCAGCCAGCAGCAGGTACAGGTAAACTAGGGAGCTGTCAAATAGTAAGTATTAAAAAAGCAGCCTTTTTTGTTTCCCTGAAAGCAATCTAAAAATATCCCATCAGTCTCTGGACACGACTCAAGAAGTTTGGGCACAACCCTGCACTAGTACTGAGGTTTCACAAAGATTTTCTTTTCACTTAGAAGACCAAGACGGTCACTAGTAAAAGGCACCGAGATAATTTAAAGGTCCCTTTCTGGCCTTAAACCACAAATGAATCTATGAAGTAGCCTGCAAACTAATGACTCTAGAACTCAGCCTCAACCACTGCATACAGTTTCCCAATAAGTAGGTTTGTGACACTGTTTCATTTACATTTCTAGTTTCAACTCATCTTGGTCCATTGTGATTTTATTTTAGCTTTAGAGCCAAGTAAACATAAAAAAAATGAAAGGATGCAACTTAAGACACCAACTGATCAATGCTCTTTGCAAAGTAATGGAGACGTCCTCCACCCATACTGAAAGCACTTGCCCTAAACTTCATTGATTTCAGTCAGATATGGAAAGTATGAACTTTTTAACCTAATATAGGCAAAAGCACACCAGGAGATTTTTTTTTTTCACTTTTGTGCAGAACACCATCTAACTCACCAACACAGCATGAAAAGAGTAACTGATTCAATCCCCCAGGGACTTGAGTGATTTCCCAGAGTTCAAAGAGAATAAGATGCTTTTTCTGAGCCAGAAGCATTAGAACAAGCAGGCAACTATCTAATCTTGTTTCTTTATCAAGCAAGAGAGATCAGGAGTCCTACTTCTGCAGACATTTAATGCACATATCCAGAAACATGTGCATTTTGGCAAACACTAAATTGTTTTAATCCATTAAAGTAAGGATGTCAGACTTGTTTGCCCCACCACACTGGATCCGGGCTGCAGGGTTCCTCAAGGGCCAGATTCCGATCTACCTCCAGTGGTGGGGTAAAGTGATATCAGAGATCTGTGGGGGTTAACATGGCAGTTGCTTGCCTACTACCAAAAAACACATTTTCAACAGGGCTCCATACCCTAGAATCCACTGACATGCCTCACCCCTGAATTCCCAGCCCCACCGGATGCCCTGCAGGCTCTATATTTCATGCTCTAAAGCAGGAATGTCATTGATGCTAAAGGAATAGGCCACTCCAGAATAACTGATGCAGTACAGAGCTCTTAAGCATAGCATACTTAATTTTTTACATAAGGAGAGCGAGCTCAAATTCTAACCTGCTAACCTCTTACTTCGTGCATTATTAGATTCAGAAGCTCCTGTCATCAAATATTTAGGATGCCAACAAATTTTCTGCTAGCGGTAATCAAAATGGTTACAGACGGCTAGCATCGTCAAGAGCTATGAATGCAAAGTGGTATCCCATAACTAAAAGCATCACATGTGCAGTTCTTAAAGTCCCTAACACTCATACAGTTAGTTTGAACAATGCTGCCATGTGAGTAGCTTGGCATTTTTAGGAAACTGTCTGTTGCTACAGGAAGCATGTTTCATCCACACAATGCCTGGAGGCAAAAACTGCATTTAAAAAAGGTCTTGGGTCAACCTAGTCTCGTCTCCCCTGGTTGAAGTGTACTGATAATATTTGTAAATGGTTAGACTCATTTTTCCCCTTCAAAACATCAAGAGAGATAGCCTAAGTGTTCCTGGGCCACATCTGTATGGTGCAATGCAGCACTGTGTAGAGATACCCACGTTAAACTCTAAGCAAGCTGGTATATATTTACTCAGCCTGGTGCCACAGCGTGCAAATAAAAACTAAAACCAGTACAGATGTATCAGCACTGTGCTCTTCCCTCCCCAGGCTAGTCAACAGGGAGAAAAAGAGCCTATTAAAGAGAACACAGGAAAGAGACTAATGCAGTTTATTTGCTTCTGAGACTCACGGGAAGTTGGTTTAGGCCTCTCTACACAGCACTGCATTGTGCCATAGAAACCACCATCATTTTTAACATACATTCTTGTTCTGTTTGCTGCTTCATGGCTCGAGGTATTTCCATGGTTCAGATTTGTCTATCTTTTAGGTAGCACAGTTGAAGAGTAAAAGCCCACTGAAGCTCTCAGGATTTGAGGTCTTTCCTCATCAGGCCCAGCTTGTTTCCCCACCATCCCTTACCACACTCAAATATCAAGTTTCCCAGACTGCCTGCAGCATATCCTGAAGTCCTCTGTATGGTTAGGTAACATGCATTCAGTTTTTCCTTAATGATGGTGAATGAAATACTCAAGACTCCACTGGAGACCATATATCCCCAATATTGAGATAAAATATCAACTTTGTAAAAATATAAGAGGTATGGCACACACATTTAAGGGAATCACCAAGAATAATTAGCTTAGTCTGAATCAATCAAAAATAGAAGCACCATATTTTTACCTGTCAATAAGGCATTATTTATTATGTAGAATCTATATTTAACCCTAAGTACATCTGTTATTAAAAAAGTGTTCTTGTTTTCTTTACCTCATGGTCATCTGTGTTACTTGAGCACCGAAGAAGAGTAGCCCATCCTTTAGGATGGAGCTGCAGTGATGTGATGCAGTTACCACGATCTCTTTCTCCAGGAACTTCTGGTGTTAATACCTCAAGGCTATTTCGTGGAGATCCACCTAGGAAAATATATACCAACTCTGTCAAACAGCATCACTATCCTACAATTATTATTGCTTCACTCGTGGCCAAACTCTAAACTAAAAAAAGCAGTTTAATCAATATTTGGATCCAGCCTCATTGTCAGATATTTCCAGTGCTTTACAAAAATTAAATCTAACACCATTAGGGAGAAATGTATACCAGTTCTACAGGCGGGTAAAGAGATGCAGATGTTGTGAACTGCTAATAGGTATGAGGGAATAACAGAACTGGGGAATCGTTTGCTTTGACAGTTTGTCCTTCATAATATCTGTATAAACTAGAGGTGCACTGATACATCAGTCCCATATCAGATCAGCACCGATAAAAGGAAAATTGACGGTATCAGCAATCAGCATTTTTGGCCGATGTGGCCAATAAATGCCCCGTGCATGGGTACAGCCTCAGTTCACGCTTTGTAAGCTGCCCACCTGTACATCATCTATTGGATCAGTATCGGCTGATATGGCTCGTTAAAAACTGGCCATCAGTATCAGCTCAAAAAAAACTCTGTTGGTGCACCCCTAGTGTAAACCCATCTTGGACAACACAAATCATACAAAGCCAGAGATATCCCTACATACTTCTTACTGTACTGCAGAAGGTAGTTTCAAAGACTGCCATTCTGCCATAACTTTAAAATTGACTATGTAAGGAGCATTCTGCATAACGAGCTTACTCAGTTTCTGAGTAAACTATATTTACTGCCAGTTCTTCAAACTCACCCTGAGAGCTGAACCTCAGGCTGGAATCTTTCCCTCTTATTCATCACCACCAGTAACCAAAGCCTTTACTAGCAAATTCTGCCTCCTTTCATTTAGGTAGTTATATAGCATTGTGGCTAGAAACCTCACGATCAGGTATCCACAACACTATTCCCATTATGTTGGCAGGAACAGATTCACACAAAGTCCAGTGCAGCAAGGAAACTGAGTTATAACCAACTATAGAGCATGGTATTTCCTACTTCAGTAGGCAACTTCCCTGTAAATGGAACTTTATAAAAAAGTCAGTTAATACCCAAGGAACAGGATCTGGCCACTCACTCTATGTAGGCTCCGCATGGAGCACCAGTAAACACTTCTCTGTCACTGAAGCAAACAGAGAATGAAACTCAAAGCAGCAAAGAGTTCTGTTAAGCGAAAAAGAAATCTGACTAAAAATGCCATAAAGTTCAAGCTCACTGCAAGTGCTTCCATCCAGTCAGAGTAAACCCCCTTGTCCCCCCCCAACCAGTGGGTTTTTCCACCCCTCTTTTGCATTTGAGGAATGCCCCTACCAGTAGGCATTCACATTTGAATGGTACAACATGCTACACAATACAATTAGATTGTAATTTCCCAGGCATAGCAGTGTTTATATACTACCGTGAAGTGAGTATTCCCCTTCTGAAATGTGAAAAGAAATAAAATCAGCTCCAGACACCACTAGATGATGATATACTGGATTTGATGTAAATCCTAGTAAGACCTGTTTTTCTTACTAGTCTTATTTTAAGTAAGTAGGAAAGTACATAAAACTACTAAAAAAGCAACACTACTTTTTAGGTTTTAAAAGCCACTTAGTTATTCCTTGGCCCACCTACTCATACACATTTTAATCTTAACATACCTTCTCTTTGTGAGGTTCGGGACATGTGTTTTTCAGACAATGGACCCGAATCATTCTGGTGACATGGTGAACCAACAGTTCTTGGACCAGATGAACTGGAAGATGTCATATCTGAAAACAGCAGTACCCATATAAATTAACAGGTTAGCCCAGCTTTTGTTTTGTATGCAACTCATTTTACCCCTTCAATAAATAACTTTAATGCTTTACCTGCAAATGCATCTTGCTAGGACAATGGGGTTTTTTTGTTTTTGTTTTTTTTTTTTAAAAGAACTGCCTTCAAGCAAAGGGGTCTGATACTGAACTGCCATAAGTAGACCACAATGGATTAGTAATTAATTAAAAAACAAAAACAAAACCCAAAGTTTAAAGAGTTAATACTGTTCAAGGCCAACTGAATGGGTGCTGACACATAAATGCTTTTAAAAGTCTGGCCCAAAAGCTTTTGGCTTCCATCTTTGATTATACCCTGAAAAAAATAAGCCTAAAAGTTTAACAGGCTCGGTTTCAAGTCAACTGCCAACACTCTACGAACTGAATCTCGGATCTAAGGGACAAATTGAATACTTTGCTTCTCATGCATCTTCACTTAAAATGATGGTGGAAGTAAAACCCTTCCCTGTTCATACTTGTGCCACTCCAAAATGCAACTGAAACACGGTTTGACCTGCAGCATCTTTATAATAGATGGAGATGAATCAGAAGACAAGAATCCAATTTGGCTTACAGACTTCAGGACAACGGCATGCGAGTGGCTGTTAGAAATCAGTTTCTTTGTTCACTAGTAACTACAGCAAGTTAGTAATATGGCAACAAAAAGGAAAACCTGTTATGCCATTTTTAGAGTCAAGTTTCAGAGTAGCCCCAAACATTAAATTCCATTGTCTGGTTGAGTAAGAAGCTTGTGGCAGTTCTGCCAAGATAAAGGAACTAAACAAAGAAAGGACATGCACAGTTTTTTCTTTTTCTTCACTTTTTGGTTCTGTTATTGTAACATTGCAAAACACAAGCCACAAAACTTTTTATTGCAAAGTCATATGGTCCCAGCCACAAAGTCTGGGTTGTAAGCTCATTGTGCCAAGCAGTGCTGCCCACGCACACACAGGCTGTGTGGCTCCGTGTACACTAAACCCACCAGGAAGCAGTACAGCTACACTTGCATACCAGTAAGGGTAGACACCTTGTCTCTGCCTCTCAACAGTGCTAATCAGTCTGCTCTTAGCAACACAAACTCTAGCCAGGACTTAAGTTTCCTGCACTGGCATGTTAAAGTAACAGGAAATGGGTCTTTACCACACAGACAAAATGACTCCATTTGTCATGCTCTGATGTGAAAGCATTTCATTCCATCTCTCAAGCACTGGAAAAGGCCACCAAGGGAAGTTGTGGGATTTCCATTTCTGGATATTTTCATGAGCAGGTTGAACAGATACATGAATGGGATGATTTACTCAGGAATCATCCTGCTTTTAGCACGGAGCAGAACTTCCAGTCCTACTTTTCTATGATTAAAAAAACTGTAAATATTTAGTATAATTCAGAATCATGGGTCTTGTTAGGTATTAAGCCACAGAACCAAAGTGCCCTTGAACAACCCATCATATAAATCTTCCTAGTCACTCCTCCCTGCTTCCTACTGGTCAAGGAAATAGTCTAAAATAATACCTCTATCAAGAAATGTATGATTCAAGACATCAGTGACAATTTACCTGAACTTGATGTAGTTCTTCTGGCTCTTAAAATTGGATAGCTGCCAACCTCTAAAGACTTGTTTAAATCAAGGTCATGCAAAATCAGGAGATATCCAGAGGAGGTCGAGATCAACATTTTTGAACAGTCTGGTGTCAATCTCATCCGCATGAGAAACCGGGTGTGAAAAAACTTCTTGTGAGGACATCCATCTTCTGTGCACCTGGACAGTGAAGGAGGAAAGATGGTTAGGACTGAAAAATAGGAGCCTGAGGTCAGCATCTCAAATCTGTAAGTTAGGTTCATAAGCAGATAAAATGGGTGATGAACACCCCCTCTTTCCCAGGAACTAATTCACTTGTTATTTTTGTGCATCACTTAAGATGGACTTCAAACAGACTGGAAATCTGCACTTGCATTTCAAGTTAATTCTGCCAATTTTCAGCTTTTAAGAATCATTTTTTTGGAGTCTCAGCTCGCTCAGGATAGTTTCCTTTTAGTTCCTTAGTTTTCACTGTACTAAGGCAGTTCAAATTTGTGACAGTCACTGTTGGCTGATGAATGACCACAATGATTGTATTAAAGAACTTACTAAGCTTTCATTCCAAACAGTGTGTGTTCATCCTGCTATTCACATTTAGGAGAGTCCTGTCCTCTCACAGTTCATGCATTAATGGACATACACCACCCGTATACCTGTTGGTGTCCCAAATGATCACGTTTCCATCAAACCCAGATGTCACCAGTAGTCTGGTATTGGTGTCATACTCGATGTTCTTCACCCAGCTGGTGTGACCATGTAAAGTGCACACTTTTGTGTTTAGTTTTCTCAGATCCCAAAGTGCTATTGTAGTGTCATCAGAACAAGTTGCAAACAGTCGATTATCTAGAAACCTGTAAAATGGACAGAAAACTAACTATCAAAGTGAACTCAGATCCATGGTACAGCCAAGGCACTATTACCTCATACTTAGTTATTCCTGAACTGGTATTTGTGGGTTTTAATTTTTTGTGACAAACAATTACAAATGAAACATAGTTTACAGTAGTAGATAGGATCCCCCAAAAAACATTTTACATTTTTGCCTCAAAGAGTAGCAAGGATATTTGTTTACCTCCCAACCTCCTTTCAAAGTATAAACTGAGGAGAGCACGCAACCAGATCTCCAAAACAAAACTAAAACATGGAATGACAATTTTTATTATAGCACCAACCACTTAAAGTTTGTATAACTGCTATGAGGACATCCCTGAATCAACTAATCTTTTGCTGGAGATCACCAGGAATCCAGGTTTTCTGTTTCTCATGGAAAAAGAGAGAAAACCATGGATTTCCTCCCTTTAATCGGAGAAAAAACAGATTTTCCCTTTTAACAGAGATACCTGTGGATGTCCCACTCTTGCAAAGAGCTCTGCAGGTAGCAGGGGTCCAGCCTGCAAGAGCTCCTTGCAAAAAGGGTGGGAAACCCACAACCCTGCCCAGAGTGGAAGGGAGAAGGGGAGGAAATGAGGCTCTTGACCCAAGGCTGGACTTAGGCTCACATTCCTTCCTGGATCCTAAGGTAAGTGGGGTTTGCAGGGGGCTAGGGGGCTACAGGTCATAGCCAGGGGCACTGGCAGGGCTGGGAGGGCCACGGGTGGCAGGTGTGGGCGACTGCCAGGGCTGGGGAGAGAGCCAGCAGGGCAGGTGGGGTGCAGGACATAGGTGTGAGGCGGGGGGCTGAGGAGCAGGGAGGAGTTGGGGGAAGCCCCATGTGGAGTGCTCACTGGCGGTGCATGGACCAGGAGCAGCTGCTGTTGCCCCTTCAGGGAAGCTGAACAGGGATGTGGAGCCCACTCAGGCCAGTGTGCTGCTCCCAGTCCATGTGCCACAACTGGGCAGGCACTCCATATGGAGCTTTCCCCAGCCCCTCCCCGCAGGCGTGCCTGCCTGCCCGGCAGCATGCTATAGGCTTCTTATGGAAGTTGCACACAGAAGCGGGGAGCTCATTTGGGCTGATAGCGCATAGATCCTGGTTTGTGCACTGTGGGGCAGTCTGGACCAGCTCTGTGCCTCCATGGGTGGCTTCCTGTAGGAGTGCGGGAAGCCACGCAAGGAGGCACAGAGCCCGCTCAGCCAACAGCACGCAGTTCCCAGTACATGCACTTTAGGGCAGGGAGGAACCTGCACGCACCCAATCTGTGTGGGGGGTGCACACTGCAGGCTCATGGTCCCCACCCTGCTGCCCTCCCCCATGGCCTCTCCAGCACAGCGTGTGCAACCTGGCATAGCAGGGCACAGCAGGAAAGCTGCCTGCCACTGCAAGTTCCACGCTGCCCTGGCCACACTTCCCCTGTGTGCATGGGGGCAGCACAGGCAGCAGCACAGGGTTGCACCTGTTGCTGCTGCCTCCACTTGCAGGGGAAGTGTTGCCAGGGCATCACAGAGCTCACACAGGCAAGCAGCTTTCCTGCGCAGTCCTACTGTGCCCTGCCACACTGGGTAACACACTGCGCTGCAGAGGCCCTGGGGGAGGGCAGCAGGGCAAGAAGCCCTGCCCCCACACAGAAGGGGTAGGAGAGGCGCACACAGGTCCCCCCTACCCTCAGGAGTGCATGCTGCAGCTAGTAGCCAGCCTCGCCCCCATGGAGTCTGCAGCAGTGGGGGAGCCGGCTGTGCTCCTGCTGCAGCAGCCACTGCCTTCTGTTGGGGCACGGGACTGAGTACCTGGGTCCCTGGCTCCATAGCCCTGGCAGCTGGGGGCCCTCCCTCCTGCAGGGCTGGGGAGCTGTTGGGGGTGGGGGGGGGAGGGGTGAGTGAGGAACACCAGCAGGGCTGGAGTGTGGGGGGCCTTTAATTTTAAATCACGGATTTTGGGGTTTTTAAATCAGAGAATTTGCCAATTTTTAATCACCGAAAACCAGGGCCCATGGAGATTACACATCATCCCTGTGGCAGTAAAGCAACTGCTCACGTGAAAAGCACCGAGGAAGTTAAAATGCATCAACTCTCATCTTTTAATGCAATGTAACAGACACAAATGAGGCATGAGCACCCCATGACTATCCAGAGTTCAGATCATTGGTAGGATTTTCCCATGGCTGATTGTTTAGAAACCTCTGATATCAAGGCTGTCAAATTTCATTTAGACCTTCAGCCTTCACCTTGGCATGTGGATACCTCTACTTCTATGAACAGGCAAAGTACTGAAAACAATAGGAATTCTGGTTTCTAGACTCCCAGAGAGCACAGACCAGACAACACTGTCCTGCTCTCATCTTGCTTTGTTTCTACCTTGTCTGCTACTGCTTCATTCCTCCTCTGACTCTTCCTCCCATTACTGCTGTATAAAAATACTCACTTTGCCTAATTCAAATCCCCTTTTTAAAGAAACCCTGATATTTTCTGTGAAGCCTACTGTAATTAATCAACTTATTTAACCTTGCCTCACTGTAAAAGGCACCCATGCTACTAAGTTACCCAGGACATTTTACATCCAAGACTTTGTTTTTTGGCTACACTTCTTAGGAGTTTCTCTGTTTTGTACAGCATAACACCATGCTCTCTTAAATAGCTGAGTGAATCAGTGAAGGAGGCAAACACAAGTCAGACCTCACTAGAGCTGGCTATGTCACTAAATGTGGCAAAGTAGATTGTTTTAAAATTTGACAAAACAAAATTAGCAGCAGTCAATGTTTCAAAAGTGCATTTGTACACAGAACCTACCAAGAGGCAGCTCATCAGACATCCAGGGTTATTACACAGTACACAGGCATTTCTCAAAATCTGGCCCAAAGTTAGCAGAGAAGCAGAAGATGCTTTTTGAAAACAGAAGAATCGGTCCAGCAAACAGGTGACCAGCATAGAGTAAAATATTCACTTCACCGTTCCACTTTCATCTTACTATTTGTCTTTAAAGTTACAGTACAGTTACCTCAGACACATTTAAAAGAAAAATTAAGGTGGGGAACGGGAGAGAGTGTCCAGCGTTTTCACAAGTTCCTCTATAATCACTAGGGATCCTGGCTTTCTCCGATTTAGAAAAAAAAAATCACTAATTTTTGGTTAAAAAAAAAGTAACCCTAAATCCACACTTTCCTTGATTAAAATGAAATCCATTCATCCATCTAGATTTGAGGTTACTTTTTCTTTTTAAACTGAAAATTGGGTTGGTTTTTTTTTTTAAATCAGAGAAAACCAGGATCCTTTCATGTTCATGCCCCACAATCCTGAAAGCAAGCATTCATTTCCTGTTAATTTTGCCTTTGGCTTCACTCCCGCTTCCTTTATTCAGCAACCAGCAGAAAGTTAGTACAACTCTGGGATCATTCACTGTGGCTACAGGGCCAGCAAAGCGAGGTGCAGACAGGACTGGAAGCAGACAACACAGTAGGAGCCAGGAAGCTCTCTATCCAAGTCCTAACCTACTGCTCAGGATGTGGATACTGGCTCCACTTTCATGCCAACCACCTCTTAGCATCAGCTTCTGATGCCAGGCTTCTTTTATCTAGCTCTCACCTTCTTTAAGCCTTAGTCCAACACTTCCATCCTCTTTTTGTGCATGTTTTATAATATAGCTGCTCCTGACAAGCACACATTTTTCTTTTTAATTGACACCATACCTCATTTAATCCACAGGCTGAACTGCAAATAGTTACAACTGCAAGGCACAGATCCTGGGAGAGCATGAACTGACTACATGCTGGAAAGTGGTTATGGCTATCAATACTGCATATGCTATTTGCTTGTCCATCTGGTGCCATTTGGTGTCTCATTCTTACAGAGACAGGGAGGATCTTGAACATGTCTTTTTTTTTTTTTTTTTTTGGAGAGACACCCATCTTTTAAGGATCAAGCTTAAAAATAAATCTTTATGTAATTTAAAACTAATTTTAATTAGGAAATTAAAATTCAACAGAGACAACTCAGATCTGAGGAAGGGTACTTTGTACCCAAAAGCCTGTCTAATATCCCTCCCATTTGAACAGTTGGTCCAACAAAAGGTATCATCCACAGCAATTCTTGTCTCACACATACTTTTTAGTTATATGCTACAATAGAAGTACAATGAAACTGATTTTAAAGCAGAAATGTATTTATTTAAAGTTGTGTTTGTTTCCAAATCCTGATCTTTATCTACCCACTTCTTCTCACAGTTAAACATGCTGTCCTAACTCATTCACTGGGCATCATCATCCAGTGCATATGCCAAATAAGGCACATGTAGTGCACCCTTGTATCACTCCACACTCACACCATCCACTTCCTGGAATAAGCATGGATCCTAGTTATAGCAACAAGTCTTATCTGAAGGAAGATGCCAAACATCTTAAAGTCAAGGAAGGCAGTCAGCATGGAGCAAGTCTATGGGTCACACTAGTTACATTATGGCAGGCAGAGGGGCAATTATCCTAGCAGGTAAAAACATTTTATCCTCACACACTCTGGTCTCCGGCCAAAACCCATCCCAGCTTGAGGTGGCAATAGACAATTTGATGGTCTGCAAGAACCTGCATAGAGGGGTGGTGTCAAATGGCACAAAACTCTTTGCTCTAGCAGACAAAGGCTGGTAAATCAGGGATACAAGGTGAGGCTAGGAAACCCAAACTAAGAAAACAGGATGATTTTCTTTAGTTAGTGAGAGTAATAAGTCACTAGAAAAAGCTATTAAGGGAAGTCTGAGGTTTTGCCATTTGAAGCATCTCATATCAAGTCTACATGTCTTCTAAAAATCATGCTCTACTACAATCAGAAGTTGGTGGGCCAGTGTGAAAGTCACTGGGTGAAATTTTTATAATGCACACAGGATAAAAAATGACTATAGGGTCATTTTTGCTATAAAAATGTAGGATTTTGCTTTGCTTTAACAAGAGAAAAAGATACAACTGCTTGTCTGAAAGTAAGCAAGTGTGTTGCATGGAAGGTGCTTGCAAAAGCATCTGATAATAAGTCCCGAGTAAATAAAACCAAAAAGATCACCAGGACTGGCTGTAATGGGACAAAGAGAGCATTAGAGACCAAAGTAATTGTACTTGGTGCTATCCTTTGCAGACCAGAACAAGAGAAGGCAGAGATGCAAGATTATAAAAATAAAGGGACAGGGATAAACACCACCTAAGAGTTGAATTGTATTTCTCTTAATTACAGACCATCTAAAAATTGCACCTCTTCACAAGTCTGCTGACATGACTGACTACACTGGGAATGACCCAAGGATAAGCTGTAAGCTTTTTACCTAACTATCTCTAATGAACTGGCATAGCAATGGACAAGTGAAATGGGTGATAAGCTTCCTTGTCCATCAGCTCCAAGTTTAAGTCAGTTATTTTTGTACCTGAAAAATATACATTTATATTCAACATAATCACCCATGTATTTCAAAGCTCTCAGCATCTAGATTATTTCAAACATGTCATTAGAGGAAATACTTGGTTTGCTGAGTGTTTTTCATTGGAGAGATCATTTGTATTACCAGAGCATCTAGACTAGCCAATTATGGAGTAGGGTTCTAGTATACACAGGGCAGCAGGGTGGGGGACAATGACACAGTTGAAACAACGAGCTAGAAAAATGAATTTTGCAGATCCATCCTGAATGGGTAGGCAGGGCAAGGCTGTACTAGTCAAAAGTTGGACAAAAGGATGCTGCAGCAAGTAAGAGGCGAGGTGAAACTCTGCCACAAGTTTCACCTGGGTGGAGACATGAAAGGCAGTAATGTCACTGAGGTGTACTGCAAAAAGGACCCAAAAGATTCAGACAGAACCTGGATACCAGTACTTGGAGAGAAGTCCAAGTCAAAGATAACAAATGAGATTATGGGCCTAAATGACAGACAGGATAGAGGGGATACCCACAGTGATCAAGAAATGGAACAGCAGAATGTCTTAGCTAGAAAGATTAACTGTTTTAGGCATACTGAACTTCAACTCTATTTTCATGTCAAAATGACAGTTTCAGACAGTAGTTTAACCTTTTTAGACTCAAGGCACCCCCTCCCTAACGTCTCTGAATTACTGGCATTCCATTTCCAAAAGCTTAATTTTGCTCATTATTTTACCACAGAAAAACAATAGAGCAATTCCTCTGTTGCAAAGAACTTGGGAAGACCATAACATGCAAGAATGTTTCTGGCACTATAAATTCTTATTTGAAATCTCTGGGTTTATCTTGTGTAGGTATCTGTACACCCTGTAGTGCAAATACTGTGTTACACTCTTAAAAGGACCTTTCAGTACTCTGGTTGAGAATCACTGGGTTAAGAGCTGTGTTTGGATAGGAGGTAGCAAATCTGGAACCAACAGGTATGTCTGTAAGCTATCTGCAGAGAGATGGCAGTTGAATTAGTATTTGTGACTGAGATTACCCTGATAAAGTACAGGGAAATGAAGGGAAGGGCCCTGTGGGACACCTCACAGAAAGGGGGGGGGACAGGGGACAGGGACAAAGAGGATCTTTCGATATGACAAGCAGAACAGCAGCAGAAGCAGGAAGGGCAAAAATCACAACAGCCAGGGAAGAACCAGATTTCAAGAAGAACATGGTCAACTTCCCATAAGGCAGCTCATAGGCCAAGGAGGGGGACGGAAAACTGGCTCTGAGACTTGGCTAGGTCACTAGGAGTCAGACACTAGCACAAACAGTTTCAGTTGAATACAAAAAGTAGAAGCCAGAACAGAGATGCATGAAAAGGAAAGCGTCAGGTTTGCCTCCTGATTCAACTTATGTTGGCAGATTGGTGTATTAACCAATCAGGCCACTTCTGGTTATAAACTAAGAACTTCTGATATGAAAACCTTTGACAAACAAGGAACCCAAGGATGCCTTATTTTAAAACAAACAAACAAACAAACAAACAAACAAACAAACAAACAAACAAACAAACAAACAAACAAACAAACAAACAAACAAACAAACAAACAAACATCATTTTTAGAGTATAACGTAAATAGAATATACTTCTAAATTCAAGGTGTGGAGTCCTGGAATAAGGAGGAGGTTAGGGTAGCAGAATGTACACTCAGAGTACAACAGGACTTCAGCAGAAAGGTCCATTGTTAATGCCTCTTGGGAAAAATCAGTCTTTCCTTTTGCACTCCCACCTTTAACTGTTCATCTTTCATACAAGACTTTGGGTAAAGAGTGTCTGAAAAACAAAGCTTCAGCCCCCACTTTTAAGAAGAGAGAGGAGAGGCAGCACAGGAAGGTATCTTCATTATGCAACACATCACCAAGTTCTCTTGATTAAATATTTTTGGAAGACCTCAACATCACTCTTCTTGTGGTGAACAAGCCACAGTGTGAACCCATCAATCATTTTTCTCCAGAATTCTGAAGAGTAGCAATAAAACTGGCCACGTCAATTTGTCCCGATGCAATCTTGAGAAGCTATGAGCTAACAGAAGCTGTAATCCTGTCTACTGGCTCAGACAGGCAACACTGCATCAGCTCCCATTTGGGAGACTACCTTCACAAGTATAATAACTACATATTTAAGGTTTAATAGTTTTCCACAGAAACTTATGACTCAGGCCCCTCAGATTATCATGGGTTCCCACCTCCTTGATAAACAGACAGTAAATTTTGTGAGTTAGACTATAATACAGTGCAGTCCATCACATTAATTTAGTTCAACGTCAAAACTCTTTACTGTTTGACAAGTCCAATGGGACATCTTCACTTTGACATAAGACTTGCCAGACTGTATCAGCTTCTCACTCCATTTATATGCCATAATTCTGTCTCCCATGATGGTAGTCTCAGGTGCAAGAAACCCTGTAGTAGATAATCAGTCCCCAGTGAAGGTCACATTCTAACTCCAGAGTCAGAGACTGGTTTAAGGTAAGGGCGGGCAAAGTCTGGCCAGTGGCAGACTCCATTTCCCAGCATCCCCTGCCCATGTTGCTGCAGCTGGTTTCCATGGAAACTCCAGCAGTGACAATGAGGCCATGGTTTCCATGGAGACCAGCCTCAGCAGCACTGGCAGGACATGAGGCTGCTCCAGGGCTGGGATCCTGCAGTGGTGACAGCATGGTCCAGAGCTGGGACAGAGCTGTGATCCACTGCCCACACACTCTGGGTAGGGGCATCCAGACAGAGGATCACAGCTCTGCCCTGGCTCTGGACCACGCTATCACCGCTGCAACATCCCTTCTTTGGCCACAGAGCAGCTCCCCAGCCAGCCATGCACCCTGCCAGTGCTGCTGGGGCCAGTCTCCATGAAAACCCTGGCCCCCGAGCTGTTACTGCTACTGGGGTCTCCATGGAAACTGGCTGCAGTGACATAGGCTGGGAAATGGAGTCTGACCTCTGGCTGGATCCACCATTTTGCCCACCCTTAGTTTAAGGTCTTGACTATGAGATTTCCCTTTCCTAAACCCTGATTAAACTAAAACACCAAATATCTTTGCTTTCCAAATAAATGCCCATCTTTTTAAACCTTTCCAAGTTCTGGCTTTGTATAAATACAAATCCTTTCCTTCCTGTGCCTGGTACTTACAAAACACACCCCACAGTTACTAGACAAACTGAAATAACCAATATTCCTTAAAAACCATGCCCTCCACTGCAGCTCTCAAACCACAGTCATTTAAAGGAACAAGTGTGTATGATTAATATTGCAACCAGACACACAATACTGCTCTTCAACTTCTTACCCTGTTCTCCCTCACTCCCCCCCCACAACAGGATGCAGCAAAACAAGGTAAACAGTACACATTAAATCACATTCTGTTAGCTGGATAAAATGTGTAGGAGAAGAGAGGACTGGACTGTAAATTATGACAGCACCACAACGCACAAAAAACATCTACCATTAAAAAAATTATGGCATTTTCTTACATTTAAACTTGGCTTCCCCCCAAGATCCCTCCCCCAAGAGACTGACCTGATATTATTTACACAGTCCTCATGAGCTTCAGAGAGAGTTTTGATGTGCTTTGAAGATATGGGGTCAAAAAGTAAAACTTCAGTCTGTTCACAAGCAACAGTCAGCACTGACCTGAAGAGAGTAAGAGAAAAGGAAAGGTATTACTCATTTAATGAAGTAAAGTCAAGTCTTTAAATACTTGACAGGCATCCATTAGACCTATTCTCATCTCTGCTTTGTTACCAACTGTGCACATTTCACAAAGCCCAAAACTCTGTTCTGATTTTGCGCAGCTAGCTTTGTTCCATCGCCTTCTTTCCGTTGTGCAGTCTCAAATAAGAAGTTTAACATAGGCATGCTGTCTACTCAACTATGAAGTCATTTCTTTGTCACCTGTTCTGAAAAAAAACTGCTCTCCTTTGCAGTCTGGCAGCTGGCATAAATTGATACATAGCTGGTATATCCACTGGACAGGTCATACAAACCCTTTAATTCAATAACGGCTCATTTATAATTATTATGCTACTGCATAAAACTTGATGACAACACAAATCAATCCACAGGCCGAGTAGAGTTACGACAGTTTTGAACAAAATGTTATCTAAGGGTGTTTTGTCCCATCAGTGCCTTTGTAGTCTAACCTAGTGGGTGGGGGAGAGTTAAAATCTAGGAATACATATGGAAACTGGAGCACTGTATGTGTGCAGCTCTGTTCATAACTGCAGCCTATTAAATGGAAGGAGAAAGAGGATGTAGACAACAATATGGGTTCTAACCCAAAGTTTATGGGTTCTAACCCAAACAGACTTCTGTGGCCATTTCACAGTCTTCCTCTGCCTGTGGAATGCAAATACTTGTCTAAAGCATTTTGCAAAGCTATATCAATTTGTGCTTGAATAGTGTACTAGAATCCAAGGGTTAGACGGGACCTTAGGATCATCTAGTCTGCCCCCTTATCCTGAAGAGACAAGAGATGCTATTCCTAAAAGACCCTCTAATAGCCAGCTGAATAAGCTTGGTGAACTGACAGTAGTAGTGTACCTAGCATAGAAATAAGTAGTACATGTAGCACTGAATCCTAGAATGTGTGTCATGTTACCACCTTACTAGCTGGAGTAGTTTAAAAAGATCCAAAAGTATAAAATATAATCACCATGTACGTAAGCACCAGATGATCAGTAATGCAAGGTTTTGTTATTTAAACTATGACACCATCCTTTAGGCATGTTAACTAACATGGACCAGAGCATGTTAAGTAACCAGCTAGTAGCTGCAGCAAGTCCAACTGACTGTCCCTCTTGGCCTAGGAAACTATAACCATTCTTTCTTTTTTCTAAAATTTGGGTTGGGTGGCTGCTTATTTGGGGACTGACTCAAATCCTGTTAAAGTCAGTACAAAGAAGACATTCAGAATATAGTAGTTAAACAATGCTCCACCAGAAAGCTAAATTCATACACTAACTACCTGAATTAGCCTTCATCACAGGTTGGATGTCAAATCTTATCATTCTGGTTTGTCTCATTTAACTACACAGGGACTGTAGGACGTATTAAGGCAGAGACATGTTCATAGATAATAGCAACAAGGAAGTGGCAGCAAGGTAATTTCCAAATTCCAAAAAGCCATATAAAGCATCAAAAGTCCACAGTCTTTTAAAGAAATACGATTTTGCACTAGCCAATAGTATCCTCTATCATTACTATAAAACAACATTTTAAAGACAGGTAAATGTTACCAAGCCCAATTTAGTACTATTAAGACCAGCTTCCACTGCCTATCCTATAAGTGAATTTTAAAGTTGTTCTAAAGGGAGGGCTATGGATTTTCCTAGCATGACAGGATTCTGAACTGCTTTAAAACAATGCAGTGAAGCACATCAAAGACTGACGGCTGTCTGGTCCACCAACCCCAGGAAGCAGAATACCTGCCAGAAACTGGAATCCAGTAGCTCCTCCAATTTGTGCTTCCAGACAGCACAGGATGACAGGAGAGATGAACGTGTCCTGTCCAAACTGGGGACCTTTGTGCTGTTGTAACTACGCTGCACCATAGCAAGCAACACTGAACTGGCACTGCCCGCCTTCACTAGGTGTTTACATCACCAGCCCAGCTACCCCAGCATAAAACATTTCATTTCCATCCCTTATGCCACCAGCTCCTGCAATCTCAGCAGAAGACTGACCCTGTTGTTTTGAAAAATTGGCACAACTATACACCTACATACTGGAAACATGACAGAGGAATTCATCTGTCCCAACGTGAGAACTGCCAAGGGCTCAGTTTGGTACTTATTGAAATTTCATTCTGTCCTGCTCTGAGAATGGCGGATGAGGCAGATTAGGAGCCAGATCTGGTGTGACATAACCACTTGAGTTCATTGGTAGTTTTGCCACCGATATCAAAGGAGAACTGGAACTTGACTCTGATTAAGTTTCAATGCATCTGGGAGGCTATATTACCACTCACAGCTTGTCCTTGGCCATTAAAACTTTGTATTTGGTGGTCCAGAAACAAAATACGGTTGTGTCCACTTTGGGGGGTGTAAGTCAACTAAAATGAAAACATGCTGCAAAAAGTGATTGTTCAAATACATTTTTCTGAATTCTGCTTGTTCCACATTGTGCTGTTGTTCTAGGACCTTCCATCCTTCTTTAAGCTCATCTAACTCCCTCTTTTTAATTTTGTCTATATTTTAAAGAAGATCTTATTGTTCTGTTACCTCTAGTCTAAAACTAACGGGCTACAGGTCTATAACACATCAAATTCAAATAATTCAAAGTAATGTTCCTTTGGTTCCAAACTCCGATCTGTCACAAAAATGGTAGGTTAATCCTCCATCGATATGCCCTACTACTACTGCTGAGCACTTGCTGCTGGTAGCCTAATTGCTAAATCAGATTAAGAATCAGAATGATGCCGATCTATTGCCAGGTCACCTGCTATCAAATATATTGCTGGACTGCAGAGTGCCATAGTTCCCCAGTGCACAAATAACTTGTTTCTACTCTCAGTGGGCCTCAAATGGTAAGACATTAAAACTAAATCTGGTCTCCTCCAGCATAAAATTGAAAATGTCAAGTATCACACTTTGAGCTCTGTCCCAGCTCAAGCACCACACTTTGAGCTAATCCCTGCAATATATGCATCTGCTGAACATGGCCCAGCTGGTCATTAGGATGGGGATTCACTTGCGAGTGGTGGGGCAGGCCCCAAGACTTTTCGGTCTGCAACCAGGCATACATTTTGCAAGAAAGCAGCATCCTAAATACATGCACTATAAGCCACACCACTGTCTGGAGTCAGTTTTGCTAATCTTCCTGAAGTCAGTGGCATTACCTGCATAAGCAAGGTAAGCAGGGCTTGGCCTCACAAAAAATGAACAGATGCATACTGAGTTTCCATTAGCAACATTTTCCATTAAAAAAAGAAGAGGCAATAAACCCAACTAGGCTTTATCAAGTGCAGGAATTGATTAACTAGCTTAAACTTTTACCTACTGCTTGGGATCAACACATCCCCTATCATTCAAAAACCAGTTAGATGATGAGCAGGATCCAACACACCACATTTTGTGGGGAAGATTTCCACCAAAAACCAGGGGATTTGGGACACCCTGGAAAGAGGCTTTGTGGATTGTGCCTTAAGGATTTGTAGATGCACTACTTCTACCTGCAGAGGTTTGATCACTTGCTGGCCTTAGCATTATGCCTCGGTTACATAAGAGGCTCCCTGGGTGGGCACGCAGCGCTGCCATTCCTACCCCCCCCCCCGGCTCAGGGCAGCGGTCGGGCAACAAGCGGCTCCTCCCAGCCCCGGGCCCGACACTCGCGGAGGGGGCGGCCCGGGCCCGGCCTTACCCGTCGGGCGAGTACTCGAGGTTGAAGACGGCGCCGTGAGTGCGGGTGCTGAGCGACACGGAGTCGGCGGGCTGGATGGCGCTGTACAGCCCCGTCAAGGCGCGGTAGTTGTCCCGCGCCGGGTCC
>NW_017728950.1:16354798-16355966 GCF_001723895.1 Crocodylus porosus | reverse complement strand
GACCGTGGGGGCCTTAGCCTGGCCCCGCGCGCGACTCATCCCGCCGCCATCCCCGCACCACCCACCGCAGCACCAACGCCGCTGCTTCCGGGGCGGGGCAGAGCCTAGCCCCACCCACCGGAAACCGCCGTCCTGTTACTGGACCCGCCCCTTCCTCCCGTCGCCCCGCCCCCAAAGGCTGGACCCGCCCCTTCGCGCCCCGACGCTCCGCGTCTACAGTCACCGGCTCCGGCCAATCCCCAGCCTCCTCCCACGGCCCCGCCCCTTGGGCCCTCTCTGGCCCCGCCCTCCCCAGGCGCTGGCTGGGAGCTGCGGCTGGACGGAGGCAGGGGGGCGGGCTGTTCAGACAAGGGTGGGGGCGGGGCAGTTGCCTGCTGAGGTTGCGGAGCGCTGGCCAGCGACGTTGAAAAGTGGTGGTGACCTGGGGCGGTTCCGGATGACTGGATCAGGGCAAACAATGCCTATCATTAAGGAAGGGAAGAAGGAAGATCCAGGGAACTAGTGATCAGTCATCCTCACCTCAGTCCCCAGAAAAATCATGGAGCAGGTCCTCAACGAATGCATTTCTAAGCACTTGGAGAACAAGAAAGTGATCAGGAACAGTCAGCATGGACTCACCAATGGCAAGTCATGCCTGACCAACTTGATTCCCTTCCAGCATGAGCAAACAAAGCCACTACAAAAGCTTCATTCATAAGAGCAGGCCATTGCTGAGAGCCAAGTTAATCTTTTATGATGAACCAAGAGTCTCATTTATATTACAAAGCCTATACTGAAAGGGGCACTGGGTGTGAAGAATCCCCCTCTGTCCGCCCCTGCTTGGGTGAGTCCAACTACACCTCTGTCTCTTTCACTTGTTTGCTATCTGGTACAACCGGGTCACCCAGGTGACCAGGTTAGATAATTCCTGAGGGGAGGGGAAGCTTGCTCTCTTCCTCGAGCGGCATTTTGAAAATGATCAAGCAAAGACTTCAGGCTGCTGCCTGAAGATGCTTTATAAGTAAAGACTAGAAAACTAGCTAGTAGATTCATAGTAGCTAGGGTCAGGAGGGACCTGATCAGATCATCTAGCCTCACCCCCTGCCACAGGCAGGAATGAATGCTGGGTTCACAAGACCTCAGACAGGTGATCACCCAACCTCCTCTTGAATTTGCCCAAGGTAGAGGC
>NW_017728950.1:16332706-16354313 GCF_001723895.1 Crocodylus porosus | reverse complement strand
CTGCCTCTGTGCTTTCAAGAGGGGAACTCCCCAGCCTGTATGTATGCTGTGGATTCCTTCTCCCAAGGTGCAGCACCCTGCATTTGTCTATGTTGAACCCCATCCTACTCTCATCTGCCCACTTTTGTAGTCTGTCTAAATCTATTTGCAGCCTCTCTCTCCCTTCAGGTGTGTCCACCTCGCCCCACATCTTAGTGTCATCAGCAAACTTTGACAACGTGCTTTTAACCTCCTCATCCAAGTCGCTGATGAAGATGTTAAACAGTGTGGGCCCAAGGACGAAGCCCTGGGGTACCCCACTGCTCACATCTCACCAGTTTGAGTATGACCCGTCCACCACTACTCCCTGGGTGCGCCCCATCAGCCAATTTTTTACCCATCCAACTGTGCAGGCATCAATGCCACAGTCGCTTAATTTATTGATGAGGATGGGGTGAGAAACAGTGTCAAAGGCCTTCTTAAAGTCTAGAAAGAGTACATCCACGGCAACACCATCATCCAAGGATGTAGTTACTTGGTCATAAAAGGCAATCAGGTTGGTCAGGCAGAACCTGCCTTTGATGAACCCATGATGCATGATCTCCCCTGCTGGCCCCCCACAGATGTGCTCCTTGATGATTCTCTCCAAGATCTTCCCGAGCACCGAGGTGAGGCTTACGGGTCTATAGTTACTTGGGTCCTCCTTCCTCCCTTTCTTGAAAATTGGGACCACATTAGTCAGTTTCCAATCCCCCAACACCTGGCCAAATGACCATAAATGCTCATACAGCCAGGCCAAGGGCTCCGCGATGACCCCTGCCAGTTCCCTCAACACTCTTGGGTGGAGGTCATCCGGACCTGCAGATTTAAAAATGTCTAGCCCTTCCAGAAGATCCCTAACTACCTCTGCGCTGACCCAAGGCCTGTCAGAGCTATCCCCGAGATTGTCCCTACCTCTGGTAGGTGGGATATCCCGGTCCCTGTTCAAGAAAAAGGAGGCAAAGAAACTGTTAAAAATATCAGCTTTCTTGTCTGGTGTAGCCACAGCATTACTGTTTGCATCTTGCAGGGGCCCTTACATTGCCTGGTGCCCTCTTTTTGCTCCCAATGTACTTGAAAAAGGACTTTTTGTTGTCCTTAATCCTGGGTGCTAGCCTGAGTTCCATCTCTGGCTTGGCCTTCCTAATAGCTCTCCTACACTCATGGGCCAAGGAGGAGTACTCCTCCTTGGTGATAGCTCCTCCTTTCCACTGGTTGTACACTCCCCTTTTAGTCCTCAGGCATTGCTGAATGCCCTTGCTGATTAGAACTAAGTAATTCAGATGCATATTAAAAAGGTCCCCAACCCAAGATTTGTAGGGCTCAACTTATTCTGGTTTGCTCAAAGTGTATTTCTGACTCCTGTGTTCTACTCCCCACTCTCATCCCCCGATCAATAACGGTATCAGGTTACAGCGTGACTGGCTGTGAATTCCTGAGGGGATAGAGAGGCCTTAATTGCTCCCTTGGCTGGGCCAGCTACATTGGGCTTGGCTTTGTTTTCTTCCAGTGCTGGAAGCTAACTTTGGGTGCTTCAGGTGGGAAGAAGTCCCCTGAAATATCACCATTAGGCAAAAGCAGTCCCAAAGCTTGCAGGTTCTATGTACCCTGGGCTGCACAGAGCCCTAAGACCAGTGCCCGGGTGGTGGCAGCATACCCCAGGCTTGCTGGTCTTCTCTAGGAAGGGGGATGGTCAGCCATAGGTTCCCCCGGGGAGACTCCTGAACCATGGTTTTGGGCCTGGCACAGTGAGGTGGGTGTCTCTGCATAGTAGTGCCCCCTACTGCAATCCTGCACTCTGGATGTGCAAAAAGCAGATGTGATACACCTTGACTTTAGCAAGGCTTTTGATACTATCTCCCACAGCATTATTGCAAGCCAGCCAAGGAAGTATGGGTTAGATAAATGGACTGTAAAGTAGATGGAAAGTTGGCTGGATCACTGGGCTCAATGGGTAGCGATCAATGACTCGATGCTTAGTTGGCAGCCGGTATCAAGTGGAGTGCCCCAGGGGTCAGTCCTGAGGCTGGTTTTGTTCAATATCATCATTAATAATCTGGAAGATGGGATGGAGTTCATCTTCAGCAAGTTTGCAGATGATACCAAGCTGAGGGGAGTAGTAGATGCGCTGCAGGGTAGAGCTAGGATTCAGAGTGACCTAAACAAATTGAAGGATTGGGCCAAAAGACATCTCATGAGGTTCAACAAGGACAAGTGCCAAGTCCTGCACTTAGGATGGAAGAATCTCATGCACTAGTACAGGCTGGGGACTGACTGGCTAAGCAGCATCTCTGCAGAAAAGGACTTGGGGGTTACAGTGGATAATAAGCTGGATATGAATCAGTAGTGTGCCCTTGTTGCCAAGAAGGCTAATAGCATACTGGGCTGTGTTAGTAGGAGTGTTGCTAGTAGGTTAAGGGAATTATTCCTCTCTATTCAGCACCGGTGAGTCCACATCTGGAGTACTGTGTCCAGTTTTGGGCCCCCTATTATAGAAAAGGATGTGGACAATTTGGAGAGAGTCCAGTGGAAGGCAACAAATGGTTAGGGGACTGGAGCAGATGACTTATGAGGAGAGGCTGAGGGAACTGGGTGTATTTAGCCTGCAGAAGAGAAGACAGAGGGGGGATTTAATAGCAGCCTTCCACTACCTAAACAGAGGTTCAAAAGAAGATGGAGCTAGACTGTTTTCAGTGGTGGCAGATGACAGGACAAGGAGCAATGGTCTCAAGTTGCAGCAAGGGAAACTTAGGTTAGATATTAGGAAGAACTCTCTCATGAGGAGGCTAGTAAAGCACTGGAACAGGTTACCCAGAGAGGTGGTAGAAACTCCATCCTTGGAAGTCTTCAAGACCCGGCTAGACAGAGCCTTGGCTGGGACAATCTAATTGAGGATGGTCCTGCTTTGAACAGGGGGTTGGACTAGATGACCTCCAAGGTCTCTCCCAACCCTAATTTTCTATGATTCTATGAAGGGGAAGGGGTGAGGTGCCATGGAGGCTCCACAGCTCGAGGCAAGAGATGAGAGCAGATTCAGCTGACAGCATCCTGGCCAGAAGCTCCCCTGCATGCCTGAAGCGCTAGGATCTAGCCCTGCCACCCCTTGCATCTGCCACCTTACCAGGAAGGAGGCTCTATTGGATATGACTGCAAGGTCGTCTTCTTGTTCCTCATCCCCTCACAGTCCCAAGCAATGTTTCACTGGGCAGCATCCACTGTTCCTTGGACTTGTTGGCAGGCCTGTGAGTGCTGGCTACTGTGCTCTGCTCAGTGACTCCTCCTTGGAGCTCATGTTACTAACCCCCAACCTGCACTCCTGCCCTGGCTTGCACATTCCTTTTCTCTAGAATCAGTAGCTGCATAATTAGTGACCCTCTCTCAAGCCCAGGGAGAGGGAGGGGAGCAGTTTCTCTGTGGGCTCACACCCACGCAGCCCGTGTGCATCAAATAAGGCACGTAACGCCTGCGTGACCATTTGACACCGTGAAGAATGCACTGGGCTTTGCTGAGCCCAGCTGTGAGCAAAAACGAGCTTTGGGTTTTGACACATGCAATTAGATCGAGGGCAAAAGGTCAGGTTTTTATCTTCAACATGCATAAGACAGGACCCCTGGTTCCCACCTTTCTCATTTCCCCACACACTTTCTCTCATGTTTCATAGTAACTGGGGTTCGGGGCCTGCCTACTAAAAAGAAGTGAGAGAAACAGGCTGGAAAGGAATATTTTTGCAGTGCACTAAATTGCAAGGGCTTGGTACTAAAATAAGTACTGGATTCTGTTTATTTGCCTCCTGATGTCTTTGTCATTAGAATTCACATTTTCAAGTTTTTCCCCACAACCCCGGGGACAGAAACTTACTTTTCTAAACAGTGACCTAGTGAGATCCTCATATAATTGCTTTAAGAGAAACACCAGATGGCAGATGAATAGAGATAAAATAGCAAGAGATGGCAACATGGGTCATGCATGCAATTTTTTCCTGATTTTTTTCTTCATTGCATTAGAACTTTTTCATCTTGATCAATTACAAAAAAAGCCATTTCACCTTAGCTGTTGTTACTGGCATAGTGTCTACTCTTATAAAAATTTCTCTCTTAGGCCTTTACTACAGAGCTCTTGTTCAGCCTTGTACTGGCTTGCTCTAACTCCCCAAAAAGCCAACCAGACATTTTCCACTGAAATCACTGAGACTTGGGTCAGGCTTGCACTGATTATTCTCCCAATCTTGCTTGAAATAATGCTCCACTGAACTGATTATAATGTTACACAGGCAGCATTAGGTCCTCACTGGAGGAACAAATTAACAGGGTTGAGAAAGGCAAAGATGCTAACCCCTCTTCCCTTATCCTTATTTATACACAAATCTCAGATCATTAGCAAAATTACTGTAAGAAATTATTACAACCTACATGAAAATTGTGTTGTACTGTATATATAAAAGCCCATTCTGTATTCACTCAAACAGTATGGAGGTCATGAAAAAGTTGCTTTACAGCATATTTATAAATCTAAATGTTTCCTAGACACTTTATCACACTCAAAACATAGTTTTAAGACAAGGTTTGGCAATTGGCAAGCTGTTGAAACACCTTCCTAGATTTTTGTTCACTGAAGTGAAGCAAAGTCCATTTACCATCTGATCTCCTCTGGTGACAATCTAGTTTTAACCTGCACCTTTTACATATTCAGTGGTTGCATCTACGCAACACTTTGACTGCACAGTAGCCTGTGACTATTGTGCAGTAGTGTCACATGGCAGCAAGCGTGATGTGATGCTACTGTGTAGTAGTTTTGGCCTACTGCGCAGTCAGCATCACAAAAAAGCCATTTGGTGACACTACTGCGCAGTAACTCCTGTTACTGCACAGTCATGTAGTCCTTGTTTACACAAGGACTACATGACTGTGCAGTAACAACTGTGCAGTCAGTGTCTTGTGTAGATGCAGCCAGTAAGCCTTGGCATTTAAGAATGTGGTATGTCTCCATATCAAGCTGTAGCCATCACAGCAGTGTTAGGAAGTTTCTGCCTTTTCCTTCTCCTTGGGTATTCTGCCCATGGTGTAGAACTCTTGGTTTGGACGCAGGTCAGTGAAGTGAGCTATACGGTTAGACATGGCAAAAAAAGCAGTGATTGTTCCGATGTCCCAGGCATCTTCCCGGTCAAACCCATGTGCCTCCAGTTTTTGGAAGTGCTCTTCAGTTATGTTTTCAGCATGACTAACTGCTACAGCAAACTCCAGCATTGCTTTCTCCCGATCACTTAGATCAGCCAGTTTCCAATTCACACCAACCTGCAAGAAAGTCCAGTAGATGAGTGTGCGTATGTGTGTATGAAGGAAACATGCATTTAGATTGTAAACAGCACAACTGGGTCAAAAACTAAAGAACCTGGATTCTTCCACCAAAGCTATACTTTGTTTCACTGAGGAACTAAGACACATCCTCCAAATGACATAAGACACATTCTCCCACTGCACCATGTGTGCAAGGCACTTCCCTCCCCCTGCTCCCTTGCCACCACTACACCACGTAGCACCAGTCCCTGGGAGAGGGAATATAAGGTGGAGGGGGGAGGGGGAGCCCAGAGACACCAGCCTTGGCTGCTGCAACCAGAGTGATGGGGGGAGCAGCAGTTGGGTATTGGGGAGCAGATTAATTCCTTGCAAGCTGCATGTAGCCTGCGGCCCACCAATTAGAAACCCATGCTTTAAAGGAGTTGTTTCCTTCTAGAAGATATGTTGGTACTATAATGGCACAGTGGCAGCAAAGGAAAAACAAAGAAGAGCATTTTCTAGAGTTGTGAATGATTTAGGGTCGTTGCGTCACTAATTCTAACTTCACTGCCCCAACAGTCAGAAATGCAGGGCCACAACTCCGGCTGTGGGCAGTGGAAACCATACATAGGTCAGCACTTCTGACAACAAAATCAGGGCAAAGCTATTAAGTTATGACACGGGTCAGGAAGATGCAAGCCCACTTGCGAATGTGGGGATATACAAAGGCAGTTTGCCATCATTTTTGCTCCCTGGCTCTCCAAGCACCAAGCAAAGGTCTGAGTTATCTCTATATTTGCTGGACTGGTCAATTTTAGGCTTGCACATGTATCTATCTGTTGTTACAGAAGCAGCTTCAAATTCAGTCCTTCAAATTCAGACTTCATAGAAAAGGGCTGGAAAGCACCTTAGGAGATCACCTACTTCAACCCCTGCTCAAGGCAAGATCATCCCTATCCAAACAATCCCATATAAATACTTATCGAACCTATTGCTAAAAACTAGAGAAATAACCCTGTCACACAACTACATTGCTCCAAAACATCCTAACTGGCCACATGTAAAAGACGGGAAGGAGGGCTGTTAATGTCCTGTCACTGCAACCGTTGTCAAATACACTAAAGATCCAAGGAAGAGAACCGTGCAGCTCTCCTTCCTCCCCATTAGAGGAAGACGACCCCCCCGTCCCCAAGGCCATGCTGATCTGGTTGTGCAGTAAAATTCTTTCCTGACCCTAAATGTGGTGATCAGCTGCCTGACCCTGGGCAGTGGGACAACACCCCCTAACCAGGAATCTCTGGGTTTTAGTTCCAGAAGAACGTTAGCATACCCCAGTCAAAATCCCCACCCTTGGCTGCAGCCAACATCCAATGTTTCTAAAATTAACCCCCCTCCCTCCATGACCCCCAACCTCCCCCCACAAAAAAAACAAAACAAAACAAAACAAACCCAGACATGGGCAGTAACAGCAGGGGAAACATGGAAAAAATTCCTTCCTTGCTCGATGTAGCAACCAGCTAAGTTCAGAAGCAAGTAGTGAAAAAACAAACACCCTCAACTCTGTTCTGTACCCTGAGAACAGCAAAAAACACCACAATTCAGACCCCTTTCTATGGTCCTTCTCCTCCATAAACTTTTCCTAATTTCTTTACTCTCCTTTTATAACTAAGCCAGGTGTGGAGCTCTGCTTCATTCTTCTGCTGCTGGGCATTTGTCCTCACCAATATCCATCTGCTCTGGACTAGAGCTAGTCTCATTATCTCCCAGTGATCCATGAGTGGACAGCTCTTGGACTGTCAACTGTTGCTCTTTGAAGCACAAGCTCAGCATAGCTTCTCCTAAATCATCCCTAACCAAGGCTTATTTAACCTCTTACTGAAAATCCCCAAGGAAGGAAATTTCCACAACTTCTCTAGGAAATCTATTCCACTGCCCCACTGTTCTAACAGTGAAGAAAAGCATACTTTGCTGCAATTTCAAGCTACGGCTATACGTCTTACTCTTTATCATGAAATGCGTGTGGCAGGACTGTGGCAATCCAGCTGAGCAGTGCAAGGTGGGGAATGGGATGGTCAGGGAAAGGAGACACTACTTTCCCAGCAGGCTGCATTGCTTTGTAGTAGATCTATCCAAAGCAGTTGAGTGGGTGTGGTTGTGACCAACATGACCAACAGGCCATGTAACTCCACTGAGCAAAACTTCCATATAAAATGGGGAGAAAAGGGGATTTATTTTCTGAACTCCAGAGAGGCCATGAACGTTGTCAGTGGAGAGCCCGAACAGACAGGTTATCAGGGATGAACCACCCTCCCTCCATTATTAATCTTAGAACTTTTCTGCCACTGTAACACTGACAGCACCATCACCTTGAGGAAGATTTGCGTGGTCATTGGAGTCACGGGTGGACTAGATAACAACTTAAACCAGCCACTATGTGCTGTTTAAGTTCTATGTGTCAGCTATTAGGAAAGGACAACCCAGTCATGAGCAAAGAAACAAGGGGACATGCTTGGGCAAAGAGAACTGAAATACAATCGTACTCATGCCCTACTTTATGCCCATGTGGGACTGAAACCCTTGACATCTTTAACACCAAGGAAAAAGAGATGCACATACATTTTTCATACTTCAGAACAGTATGTAAGGCAGGTAAAGCCTCTACCAGCTAGTTCTGATATTCTCAGAAACTAGTTTCTTTAAAAAAAACCCACCTGATCGGCCAATGTCGGCTTTTTAGAGTATATTCGATGCAAAGCCCCATGTGCAGTGACACAGTATGGACATCTGTTAATCATGCTTGTAGCCACAATGATGAGCTCTTTGTCTGCCTTGCTAAGTCTTCCTGAGGGGGGGAAAAAATCTCTAAGGTGACTTTCAACAAGAAACTTTCCTTCTTGTTACAAACATACCCAGGAAAGAAAATATATCCAGGTACTAACAAGTAAGTAGTGGTGGAAGATCACTAATTAGCACATACACAGGGATGAAGGAAAGCATGACCAATTTCGTTATACAGGCTTTTTATGCACAGAGGGCCAAATCCTGCTGCTTTCACTCATATAACAGTCTTATTTAAGTTCTGACTAGGTAAGGACTGCAGACTTGGTCCATGGATAATCCTGCAAACACTTAAGCATATGAGTCAAATTACTTATATGTCCACTTTTATGGGCACAATCTGAGTTAAATGATTAAAAAGTTTGTAGAGTTTTCTGAAGTAGTTCATTTTTTATTACAATCTTTCTCTTGGGGGCAAACAGCATTACAGGGTCTGTTGGCCCAGACAGACTTTGCTGTCAAAAGGGGAAATAAGCAGGAGGCAAAACAGAAAAAACTGAGCTTCCTCTGAGGCTGGGGAATCGAGATTATATTTTATGACAAGCAAAATGGTATAGCAATCACTTTCACCAAGCTTCTGGAGAGTGTGGCTTCATTTATAATTCTTGGGAGGACTTTGAATAGCCTGGACAACCTGCTGCCAGAGCCTCTTGTTGGTCAAAGACAACTTGGAATTCAATTTGTGTTCCAATTAATACAAATACAAAACCTGGTAATTTGCATGCATCACAGAATGACAAGGCAGGTTTTAGGATTTCTCTTGGCTCAAATTAAGAGCTCATCTTTCCTGTTCACCATGACAATTCATAGCAGGAGACTTTGAAAACAGCACTTCATAGATGAAATGGACAACTTACAGGGCATGTCTACACATCCAGTAATGTGCTGTAATTGGCACTACTGTGCCTTAGCACAGATGAACACTTTCTAGGTGACGTTTAATGCCCATTGGACTAATGTAGTGCATTAGCATGGTTTTTGCCAGTGCGGTAGAATTAGTCCAATGGGCAATAAGCATCTTGTGTAGATGCGCCCACAGACAGGTTCTCTGTGGAAGTCAAATATTGTAGAGTACCATTTTTTATTTACTAAATTAAGTTTCTAGCCCTTATAGTGGGGAAGACAGCTTTCCAAATGCCAGTCAGTACATATCCATGCCCCTGAGCCCCTGTTGGCTGCTTCCAAAACATCTGCAGTGTGACAAACAGAAAACTCTCATCAGTCTTACTTTCCACTGCTGCCTTCACAAGCAACATGGGAAACTGGAAGACTAAAATCACATCACTATTGCATAATTGCTGGAGGGGTTCATTACTATCTTGCAGAGCAGCGAAAAGTACGAGGTTACATCAGTTTCTTTAAAATCTGTAGCAAGAAGGTAGGCAGGGCAGGACTAGGGAAGACTCTAGGAAGAACTGCTACAGTGAAGCAGAGAGAGAAGCTATAGGGAGAATATTCTTTTCTATAAATAAAGTTCAGTGTTAGCTAATTCTGTGGTATTTTCCAGGAGACATTGGGCCTGCAGCTAGGGAAGGAGGATGCTTCTAGAACGGGTTTTATACTTATTAGTTAACTACTGGCCAACTGCTTCTACAAGACATAAAGCATCAAACAAAGAACAGAGAGAATACTGTGGTGGGAAATGCAGGTGCGACCTCACTAGAGCACTGCCACCATATTGTTACAGGTGCCCGCCTTCCCTTCAAAACAGACAACTCTTCTGATTTGCCTCTACCCATTACATTTTTCAAGCCTTTTCATAAGTTTCTGATTTTAAGAGAACATCTTCCAAGTAAAATAAAAGTGGACACCCCTATTGCCTCAGCTCACCTCCCACCAAAAATCCAGTGTGCACAGAGGGTTTTGACAGCAATATTTTCTAAACCATTTCCATGAAGTTTAAAAAGTTCTGCACACAGACCAGCCCACTGCACATGTACCAGCTTAAAGTAGCCTGTCCATGTAGCATGAGCAGACTGGCACCTCAATCTTTAATTATAGAAGCATTCAAAACACTGTGGAAAAAGTATCACGTTATAACAGCTAGTTTGAAACCAGGGCCACCAGTGCTAAAAGCATGAGTCGCTGCGCAATGGGGGCTAGAAGCAGCAGATGTGAAAGCTTCTTATGCAGATTGGCCAGATCACATTCTGTGAATAGCGTGCTATCACTGCCTGCTGGGACATGTAGTCTCTACTGACTGCAGAACTTGTAAAATCCAGGGGTCAGGGCTTACATGTTTGCTGCTTCTGAAATTTGGCATTAAGGGTAGTTTCAAAGGGACTGCACAGTTTACCTGTCTCTTTGTTCATAATGGCATTGTAATAGGCAAAGAATGCTCTGAATTCTTCAGGCCGATGAGACATCACTTTGAACACATTAGGCAAAAATCCAGTCTGTTCAGGGATTAAAAGAGAAGACATGTCAATAGCTGTGAGCTTACTGCAGAGGACACAATGCAAATGGGTCAGTAGTAAAAATGCACTTGGGCCTACGCACCACTTGACTAGCAGCATAACCTGTTGGATCCTGTGTTTATTACAAATAACTAAGAGTGGCAGCAGCCTAGGTGTAGAGGCAGATCTGTTTCTGCTGATTCACCCTGTCAGTCAGACCTAGAGGTCCAAGAGGACAAAAAAGTGCGAGCATCTTTGGGGCAGAGGTCTCAAGAGGTACAGGAGGGAAAAATGTTATAAACAGCCTAGCTCAATAAGGAATTTTCATATCTCTAAAAGAACATGACTGGTAAATTCTACCAGAGGTCACTACAACCATAGCTGGAAGAAGCAGAAAAGCCCATTTCCCAGTTGGAAAAAGCTAAGATGGATGGGTCAAGGCTCTTGTAAAACCTAGCCAAGGTCTTCCTTCACTGAGGTGGCACACAGTACAGGGAGGGAGAGAAGGGAAGCACCATCAGGAAGGTGGTTCTATAGCAGTGGTGCTCATCCTTTTGAGATTCAAGGCAACTCTTGTTACACTCAAGGCATTCCTTGGAAACTGCCAGCTCTTAGCTTTCACTTATCTTTTTGACTACGGAAAAATAACAGAGTAAGTCTTCTCTTGCAGAGAACTCAGAAAGACCACAGCAGGTCAGAATGTCTTTGACATTGTGGATTCCTATTTGAAATTTCTGGATTTATTTTGTGGATGATATGTAGACGTTTGTACACCTAACAGTGCTAATATTGAATGTCACCCTAAAAAGAATCCTGCAACACCCTGCTTGAGAATTACTATTCTAGAGAGTGAGACAGAAAGAACATGCCTGGCTCTGATCCAGGAAAGACATGAACTCAGAGAGTTCTCAGAGATCCTCTCCAGTGAGAGAGGTTTTCACAGCAGGATCTTCTTACCTTCCTCTCAACTTCCTCCATGAGCTCCACTATATCGAAGGGCATGTCCTTTTTATTAGGTATTGAGTACCTCCCAATTGGTCTGGTGGGGTTCTCCTCCTGTGTACTGTATGCATGGCTTGCAGCTACAGCTTGGACTCTTCCTTGAAGACCCCCCAGCAGAAGGTGAGGAAGAGCCTAAACAGAGACAAGGGAAATGTCTGGTTAGCTGGCAGGTTCACTGTTATTCCAGAGGTCTGTGTTTTGTGTCTCTGTCCTGATCCTCCATGAGGAGCCACATATGCCACTGTTATTAGTGCAAAAGAGTATGAATCTATCATGGGAAGACTGCATGGTCTACAGCAGCGGTTCTTTACCTTGTTGACCCTGCACCCCACTTCCAGCACCCTGCACAGCCCATGGTTCACTTAGCTCTTGACCTACATCTGCTGTCCCATGACCACTCCCCAGGTCCCTGCCCAGTTTCACAGCCTTCCACCCTCCTGTTTTTCAGGCAGCAGGGACACCTGAGATAGTTCTACATATGCTACCTCTGCAACTGAAGCAGCAGACCACATTCACAGAGCAAACAAGCCCATCCACAACACCAGATGAAGATGCCCAGACTGCTTCCTGTGCATATGCTAGCACATGTGGTGCAGCCTTGTGCCATGACCTTTGCAGGAGTTATCAGCTGTCAGGTATCCACTCTCAGCTTCACAAGAGCAGGCCAATCCAAACCACTAGCTTCGGTAACAGACCATCAGACAAGAAGAGCCGGGTTCCATTCCTAGCTCTGGCACTGCCCTGCTATATGAAACCCAGGAAGTCACTTGTTCTTTTTCAGCCTTTGTTTCCTCTCCCACCCTGCTTAAATGATAAGCTTTCCATGGAAAAGATCGCTGCTCACTATGTGCCTGTAGCATTTCCAGTACAATGGGGTCTAGCTCTCCACTGGGACCTCTTGGTGGTTCTGTGTTAAGACTGACTCTATAATGATGCCTGTGTGCCACCATCTCTTTTTCCTTTTCCATGTATACGCTTCATGCCTCTGAAGTACAAATAACAGAGTTGTTCTTCCATATTAATAAAATAACCATACCACTGTAGTAGATTACAAGAAAAAAAGCCATCAAATTATTTACTCAGTCAAAGTGCACAGTGTCAGGGTAGGAGTTAAATTAATCACTAGTAGAAGTGGGCAGAACTCCAATGAGTGGCTCTGGATCCCAAGATGGAATCCTCGTGGTGCCCCGTGCATCATGCCCAATAAAGTGAATTGAATGTTTCCCACCTTGTGCTTATGATGACATCTGAGTGTTAGAGCCTTTCTCATGCATTACATGAAGGTACCAAGTTATTTCTAGATGCTTTTGATCAAAATATTTGTGCAATAGAGCAAGGGGCTGGCCTGAAAGACTTCCCTGAATAACTAACAACACTAAGGGCTCCTCAACTCGGGGTTTTTTTTCTTCTAAAGCCATCTTTGTTCCACATGCAGCAGCATCACCATTTTATAAACAGAAAACTGAGAGATCAGGGGTTAAATCATTTGCCAAGGTCCCTCAGTCAGTGGCAGTGGCAGGAATTTCTCCCACTGCATACTGACTGTTTTCCCCTTTTCTACCAGAAAAGAAGGTTAACCGCCTACCCCTGCAGCCTAAAATGTCAACTATTGCCTTCATTATGTAATCCAGAGTCACCCCTATACCTTTCTGGAGATTCGCTATTAATCACTATTTCACTATTAATCACTATTTTGAAATAAATATTAAATTGCTTAGACTGGGTTGGCAGCCTATGGCCAGTGGTTAGATCCAGCACCAGTGGCTCCTGGCTGCATCACTGGACCATGGGAGCATGGGGCCTGAGCTGGTACCTGTGTGTGTGTAGGGGGGGGATTGTGTGTGTGTGTTTTTGTAGGATGAGGTCCACACGCACACCCCACCATACACATGCATCCCCCTCGCACTGCCATACATGCAGACACCCACACCCCCTTACATACCCCAGACGCCCTTCCCCACAAACACAGGCCCCCACAATCCCCATACCCACCCACACCCCACATATTCACACACACCCTCACAGGCTCCCCCATACACCACATAACCACAACCCCCCGCAAACCTATACCTACCCCACCACAATATACAAGAGTAAGACTTCATTTTAAGTTATTATATACAATCACCTCTATGTATATACACAAAAACATGTAATCCAAAGCAGAAATATTTTTTTAAATCAAATTAATTAATGTTGTAGATGCTTGCTTTTTAGAATATAGTTGTGTATTTTTCTGGTTCAGAGATGGCAAAACCCCTTGCTGAAAGGAGTACTTCCAGGGGGCAAGGGGAGGGACTTCTGGTGGCAAAGGTCAGGGCTTAGGGGGCAGGACTTCTGGTCACAAGATGGTGACCAGAGGCAGGGTACCCCATGTGGCCCTTGACAGCTTGCCAAAATTTGATAAGTGGCCTTACACCTGAAATAATTGCCCGCCACTGCTCTAACTCCATGCACAACTCCACAGGACACCTCCAACCACAATGGACCATGCAGCCCAAACCCAGTCAGCATGGGATTAGTACTGCTTGCCCATGATCACACACCTAATTTCCATAAAATCAGGAAGGGCAAAATTCTCCCCTGCCTGCTGGCATTGGAAATACTGCACAATAGGAGTTAGCAACACAGCCCACCAGCCAGATCCAGCCTGTGAACAGACTGCATATGGCCCACAGCAAGGTGGGGGGAGGGAAAAGAATTGGCTGTACATGGTGGCATGGGCACCTTTCTGCCCTGTGCCATGCATTACTCTGTTGCATGCCACTGAACTCCTCTGCCACATCCAGCAGGTGTACTCTCTGCCAAGGGGTGCTCTGTCAACCCTGTTACTGCAGCCTCCACTTACCCACACTGCCTAATTCTTCACTCCCTATCACCACTGGTGATGGAATATGGCAGCAAGGGTAAGCAGTGCACAGAGCTGGGAGGGCTTGAGGACTGAAGGGGGGGGTGTTGCTGCAGAGGAGGGAGTTGTGGAAGGAATCAGCAGCCCATGGTGGTGACCTGCCATTCTTAAAGGTTGCTGACCCAGAGGTTTCTTAACGGTTGGTGCTGCATCCACAAGGCCATGCCCCTGAGTATTTGCAGCATTGGACTCTTTGTAGCTAACTATTACCTTAAGAGACCTTTTTCCATAATGAAAGCCTATGTAAGTCAGAGAAGAAGAAAATGTATCAACCCACTGATCATTTTGTAACCCATCCCTTACTTTATTTAGGGACCCAACTGGATTGTTTTCAGAAGCAATCCACTTCCAGGGCTTCATTCTTGCTTCTAAAAGTTTCCTTCTCCTATCCCTTGATTCATTCATAGGTTTTAATTCCATTTATTGAAATTAAAAAAAAGAGTGAATTTCAGAACAGAATTGAAGCAGGTGGTGGATTATCCTAAATTCATCCCAGTGTGGATGTAAAATGCCCCCTAGGCTTCCTGCACATCTCTTGGCAGGAGGGTGCTAAGCAGCACCTCCTGCATGGGGGACAGCACAGCCCATGTCCATGTGCTACAATCTGTAGCAGTGTCCTGAAGGATGCAGCCAGTCAGCCTCTGATTTGGGCCCCCTTGCAGGGGAGCAGGGAGAGGCCAGGGCAGGGAGCAGCAGCAGGGTAGCTGACAAGGGAATGCAGGTAGGGGAGGGGACAGCTAAGCCAATCCTCTGAGCGGGGAGCAGAGCTAACAGGCTTATTCTCACTACTCCCCAGATCCCTTCTCTGGAGAAAATGGTATCCTTGACTCCTTCTTCACGAGACTTTCATGTTTCCTGCTTTCTGGGAGAGGAAGGTAGTGTTAGAAAAGGGAGTCCAGACCTACCACTTATGAGCAACTGGTGCCTCCCAAGTCGGGGGGCACCAGATCACTGATGGGGGGGATTCCCCAGCAGCCGATCGGAAGTGCACTTTTGGTTTCATGGCTGGCACTTCCAAGGGGTACACGGCCCATTTAAGGGGGTGCATGTACACCTGTGCACCCCCTACGCATTGCCAATGCTGCCACTGTCATCTTGAGGGATGTGGGCCAAGGCCCAGGCCCACCAAGAAACCTATTGGCCTCCTGCAGACAGGGAGGCTACAGAAAACGTGACAACTGATTACTGGGGACAAATAATTAAAAAAAAAACAGGGATGAGAGTGCTGGTCAAAGGTTAACAACATGAGTGCCAAGGGAAGACACTGAGCAGAGGCAGCACCCAAACTGTAGGGACAGGAGACAGTCCTGGGGCCTTTAGAGGACAGTTGGTGCAACAGTAAGGAAGGAAGGGTACAACTGGCAGCCACTGGAGCAGAGATCGGTTGCAGTGGGAATGGGCACCAGAGTAAGCCGGAGCACTGTTCACTGAATTTGGGGTCCATTCGGACTTGGCCTCCCTCACACTGCAATGCACCGATGGCTCGGGCAGGGCCTCGGGCAAAGCCGCGTCCCCCCTTGGCAGGTCTGGAGACCGAGGTGAAGACCTAGGCTCCCCTGCATGGCAGCGGACCTCTCCTCTCCTGACCCCAGCAGTGACTTCACCTTCACGGGGCAGAGCCACCTGCAGCACAAGTCACCGGGGGCACCCGCGCGCGTCCGGACCCATCCCGGACACACTTGACACTCCGGTGGGCGCGGAGCCGCCGCCTCCCGCCCCGCTGCAGGGCTGGGCCGGACCAGGCCGGACGCCGCGGGCGACTGTGGCATGTCCCAGAGGCCTGAGCGCCCCCCGGGAAGGGCCGCGGGAGCAGCCGGGCCTGGCCCCGCGCCTGGGCTCCTGCCTGGCCCGGCGGTGGCCCCCACGGCGCCATTCCCCGGCTGGCCGGGTACTCACGGGGGCGGCGGCGCGGCGCGGCGGCAGGAGGCGGCGGAGGAGAAGCCCCTGCATGGCGCGGGAGCCGCGAGCGGGAGGCGGGAGTTGGGGCGGAGCGAGCCCCACGGGCCCGGCTCCCCGCCCAGCGCTGCCTCCCGGCCACCGGCGTCCTCCGAGCGGGCTGCGGGGCCCCGACCCCCTGGCTTTTCTGGCCATGCCCCTGCTGAGGCTGCAGGCCGAGCGGCGGGTGCAGAGTGGTGGCCCCCCAGGGCTAGGCCCTGCGCTGGCTGCGGAGGAGGAAGTGAATGAGGGGCCCGTGAGCTAGAAGGAGGCCCTGTCTGTCATCGCAGGGGCTCTCGCTTGAGTTGAAATGTTTTTGCAGCTAAGAAACTTGCCCCAGCCAGGCAGGCGGTTCATTAACAGACTGCAATGGGAGTCTGAGCCGACCTGCCACAGGGTTAGTCCGCTGAACCAGCCATTCTCAGTATCAGGCCGGGAATCCTCCGCCTACTGAGCACCTCAGGGGAAGACCCCCTGATGATAATTGCCAGAAGCCCCCTCCCTGAGACCCCCTGAACAAAGCCATACCCTCTCCCAGCAGGTGAACAGTCCAGGGCGGGAAATATTTTGGGTCGGTTTCCTAGGAGCACTTCAAGAAATCCTGCCTCTTACTTTTCTGGTGACCCCTTCCCTTCCAAGCTATTTGAGAGACATTTCAGACTGATTGAAGTGGTGGGGAGAGAATGCAAGAAAACATCCCAGACCATTGGTTAGCTCCATGTGCCGATCCAGTTAAATCTGTTTCTGGCACTATGGCTTCAAGTTGGGATTTGTCTTTTGGCAACTGAGGTTGTCCCACCTGCTAGGGTTGTGTGACCAGGGGTGAATTCTGTGTTTAAAAGTTTACATGACAGAGATTCTTACTATGTAAGAAACAAGCAGGAAGAATTGGGAGTCCTCTCACAATCCTGGAACTATGACATGATTGCAATAACGGAGACTCGGTGGGAGCGCGCATGATGGGACATGATCACGGGTATAAACTGCTCAGGAAAGACAGGCAGGGGAGAAGAGGAGGAGATGTGCTGGATATAAAACATCTCTATGATTGCTTGCAGCTCCAGTATGAAATGGGAAATAGGCCTGTTGAAAGTCTCTGGATTAAGGTCAGAGGGGAGAGCAACAAGGGTGATGTGGTGGGTGTCTGCTATAGACCACCAGACCAGGAGGATGAGGTAGATGAGACTTTCTTTAGACAACTAGCAGAAGTTTCCAGGCCCAGGTTTCATGGGGGATTTCAGTCACTCTGACATCTGGGGGGAGCAGTACAGCAGTACACAGGAAATCTAGGAAGCTTTTGGAGAGCATTGGGGACAACTTCCTGGTGCAAGAGTTGGAGAGACCAACTAGAAGCCCCAGTCTTGACCTGCTGCTCACAACCAGGGAAGAATTGGTGGGAGATGTAGAAGTGGATGGCAACTTGGGCAGCAGTGACCATGAGATGATCAAGGTTAGGTTCCTGAAAGAAAGAAATGGGAGCAGCAGAGTATGGATCCTGGACTTCAGAATTCATAGATTTCATGGACACTAGGGCTGGAAGGGACCCTGAAGGATCACTGAGTCCAGCCCCTGCCCCAGGGGCAGGAAGTCAGCAGGGATCATAGGATCCCAGCAAGATAAACATCCAAATGTGTCTTGAAGGTGTTCAAAGTGGGTGCTTGAACCACCCCCGGCAGCAATCTATTCCAAACCTTGGGGGCTCTGATAGTAAAGAAGTTCTTCCTTATAGCAAACAAGTGCTAATTATCTGTCCAAGCTTCCACTTCTTGTAAGCTTCTTTTTTCTGTTTAAACTCACTGAAGAGTTCTCTGCTAAGCCAGGCTCATTGCTTGTCTTATTTGCTATTCCTTCTGCACACTGGGATGGTTCATTCCTGTACCCTCACTAAGGTTTATTTAAAATACAGCCAGCTTTCCTGGAGTCCTTTCCCTCTCAGACTGGTTTCCCAGGGGATTGTGCCCCTCAGTTCTCTGAGGGAGTCAAAGGGTGCTTTTCCAAAGGAGAGGGGAGTTCAAGATGAGTGGCTGATCCTCAAGGAAGCAATCCTGGATGCACAAGCAAAGTCTATCCCATCTTGGAGGAAAGGCAGCAAAAGGGCATAGCAGCCCACTTGGCTCTCCAGGGAACTAGCAGACCTCCTGCATCTTAAAAGGAAGGTCTACAAAGGATGGAGGACTGGAACCACCACCAAGGAGGAATACACTGCTCTGGTCTGGACCTGCAGGGAGCAAACCAGGAAAGCCAAAGCTGCAATGGAACTCCAGCTAGCTACAAATATCAAGGACAATAAAAAGTTATTTTTTAGATATGTGAGGAGCTGGAGGAAAAGCAAGGGCAACGTTGGACCCCTGCTAAAACAGATGGGACAACTGACAGCCGATGCCCAGGAAAAAGCAAACTTGCTAAATGGGTACTTTACGTCAGTTTTTCACCAGTCCCATGGGCTGCCCCTGCCCACTGTGGGTCAGGGAGGCCTGGGTGAGGGAGATTACTTACCGTCCATAGAAGCTGACCTCGTGAAGGAACACCTTGACAGGCTGGATACTTTCAAGTCAGCCAGCCCTGATGATTTACGCCCAAAGGTACTCAAGCAGCTGGCAAGCGTCATAGCTCAGCCCTGGCACAGATCTCTGAAAACTCCTGGTGCTCTGGTGAAGTGCCCAAAGACTAGAAGAAGGCCAATGTGGTGCCTATCTTCAAAAAAGGGAGGAAAGTAGATCTGGCAAATGACAGGCTCATCAGCCTGACCTCTATCCTGGGGAAGGTCTTGGAAAAGATTATCAAAGAGGCCATCCTATACAGGCTAGCTGATGGCAATATCCTGAGGGATACCCAGCACGGGTTGTTGCGGGTAGGTCTTGCTTGACCAATCTCATTTCCTTTTACGACCAGATGACCCATCACCTGGACAAGGGGGAAGAGATTGATGTCATATATCTCACTTTAAAAAAGTCTTCGATCTGGTATCCCATAGTCGCCTCTTGGCAAAACTGGCTAACTGCAGCCTCAACCACACCATGATCTGCTGGCTGGGGAACTGGCTCCACAGTAGGACCCAGAGGTTGGTAGTTGACAGAAGTCAATTGTCTTGGTGCGCTGTGACCAGTGGGGTCCCTCAAGGCCCTGTCCTAGGGCCTATACTTTTTAACATCTTCATCAATGATGTGGACATTGGCGTCAGAAATGGGCTGGCCAAGTTCGCCGACGACACCAAAGTCTGGGGTAAAGCATCCACACCTGAAGACAGGAGCGTGATCCAGGCAGATCTTGACAGGCTCATGAAATGGGCGGACAAGAACCTGATGGTGTTTAACATTGAAACATGCAAGGTTCTCAACCTTGGGAAGAAAAACCTGCAGCATCCTTATAAGCTCGGCAGTGCTACACTGGCTAGCCCTACGGACGAAAGGGACTTGGGGGTCATGACTGACCACAAGATGAATATGAGCCTGCAATATGATACTGCGGTTAGTAAACCAAGCAAAATGCTGGCTTGCATCCATAGATGTTTCTGAAGCAAATCCCAGGACGTCATTCTCCCCTTGTACTTGTCCTTGGTGAGGCTGCAGCTGGCGTACTGTGTCCAGTTTTGGGCTCCACAATTCAAAAAGGATGTGGAGAAGCTTGAGAGAGTGCAGAGCAGCACCACACGCATGATCAGAGGTCAGGAAAATAGACCTTACAATGAGAGGCTGACAGCCATGGGACTCTTCAGCCTGGAAAAGTCCAGGCTCAGGGGTGATCTGGTGGCCACTTAGTTTATCAGGAGTGTTCACCAGGATATGGGGACTGGCCGTTCACTAGAGCGCCCCAAGGGATGACAAGATCAAATGGTCACAGACTCCCCCATGACCGATTCCAGCTGGACATAAGGTGAGGGTACAGGAATGAACCATCCCAGTGTGCAGAAGGAATAGCAACTAAGACAGGCAATGAGCTTGGCTTAGCAGAGAACTCTTCAGTGAGGTTTAAACAGAAAAAGGAAGCTTACAAGAAGTGGAAGCTTGGACAGATAATTAGGAAGGAGTATAAAAGTGTTACGTGGGTATGCAGGGGTAAAATCAGGAAGGCCAAAGCACAACTGGAGTTGCAGCTAGCAAGGGGCATGAAAGGTAACAAGAAGGGTTTCTACAAGTGTTACCAACACTAGGAAGATCAGGGAAAGTGTTGGTCTCTTACTAAATGGGGAGACAACCTAGTGACAGATGAAGGGGAAAAGGCTGAAGTACTCAATATCTTTTTTACCTCAGTCTTCAAAGGGGAGGTCAGCTTCTAGACTACTGCACTTGGCAGCACAGTTTGGAGAGGAGGTGAACAGCCCTCAGTGGTGAAAGAACAAGTTAGGTACTATTTAGAAAAGCTAAACATGTACAAGTCCATGGGACTGGATGCAGTGCATCCAAGGGTGCTGAAGGACTTGGCTGATGTGATTGCAAAACCACTGGTCATTATCTTTGAAAACTCATGGTGATCTCAGGAAGTCCCAGATGACTGGAAAAGGGCAAATATAGTGCCCATCTTTAAGTAAGGGAAGAAGGAAGATCCAGGGAACTACTTACCAGTCATCCTCCCCTCAGTCCCCAGAAAAATCATGGAGCAGGTCCTCAAGGAATCCATTTCTAAGCACTTGGAGAAGAAGAAAATGATCAGGAACAGTCAGCATGGATTCACCAATGGCAAGTCATGCCTGAACAACCTGATTGCCTTCTACCATGAGATAAGGGGCACTGGGTGTGAAAAATCCCCCTCTGTCCACCCCTGCTTGGGTGAGTCCAGCTACACCTCTGTCTCTTTCACTTGTTTGCTATCTGGTGACTAGGTTAGATAAATTCCTGAGGGGAGGGGATGCTTGCTCTCTTCCTCGGGCGGCATTTTGGAAACGATCAAGCAAAGACTTAAGGCTGCTGCCTGAAGATGCTCTGTAAATAAAGACTAGAAAACTAGTAATTCAGTCTTCTCTAGGAAGCGGGATGGTCAGCCATAGGCTCCCCTGGTGAGACTCCTGAACCATGGTTTTGGGCCTGGCACAGTGAGGTGGGTGTCTCTGCATAGTAGTGCCCCCTACTGCAATGCCGCACTCCGGACGTGCAAAAAGTGATATACCTTGACTTTAGCAAGGCTTTTGATACTATCTCCCACAGCATTATTGCAAGCCAGCCAAGGAAGTATGGGTTAGATAAATGGACTGTAAAGTAGATGGAAAGTTGGCTGGATCACTGGGCTCAATGGGTAGCGAT
>NW_017728950.1:16320814-16332606 GCF_001723895.1 Crocodylus porosus | reverse complement strand
AGCAAGTTTGCAGATGATACCAAGCTGAGGGGAGTAGTAGATGAACTGGAGGGTAGGGATAGGATTCAGAGTGACCTAAACAAATTGAAGGATTGGGCCAAAAGACATCTCATGAGGTTCAACAAGGACAAGTGCCAAGTCCTGCACTTAGGATGGAAGAATCCCATGCAGTAGTACAGGCTGGGGACTGACTGGCTAAGCAGCAGCTCTGCAGAAAAGGACCCGGGGGTTACAGTGGATAATAAGCTGGATATGAGTCAGCAGTGTGCCCTTGTTGCCAAGAAGGCTAATAGCATACTGGACTGCATTAGTAGGAGTGTTGCCAGTAGGTCAAGGGAATTATTCCCTTCTATTCAGCACTGGTGAGTCCACATCTGGAGTACTGTGTCCAGTTTTGGGCCCCCCATTATAGAAAAGGATGTGGACAAGTTGGAGAGAGTCTAGTGGAGGGCAACAAAAATGGTTTGTGGGTTGGGGCACATGACTTCTGAAGGGAGGCTGAGGGAACTATGTTTATTCAGTCTGCAGAAGAGAAGAGTGAGGGCAATTTGATAGCAGCCTTCAACTACTTGAAGAGGGGTTTCAAAGAGGAAGGAGCTAGATTTTTCTCAGTGGTGGTGGATAACAGAACAGGGAGCAACAGTTTCTAGTTGCAGCACAGGACATTTAGGTTGGATATTAGGAAAAACTTTCTCACTAGGAGGGTGGTGAAGCAGAAAGGTGGTGGAATCTCCATCCTTGAAGGTTTTGAAGGCCCGGCTCAACAATGCCTGGTCAAAATGATCTAGTTGGGGATGGTCCTGCTTTGAGCACACCGTTGTACTAGATGACCTCCTGAGGTCCCCTAACCGTAATTTTCTATAATTATATATGGGTTAGAAGTCGTGTTTTGTGTCATAAAGTTTGCCTTGCTACAGTTAATGGAGAACTAGTATTTTATTTTTGTTATGGGCATCAAAGAAAATGTTCCATGACTAATGAGCTTCTATCTCAATCAAATATATAATACAGAAGCACTAGTTCATCTGGCCAGCTATATCAGATGTTTTCCTAACCCCTCCAGGGTGTCTTGTCAAATCTAAGTGAAAGTCAGGCACAAAATTAGTTTGATTACAGGGAAAGTTTTTTTTTTATAACTTAGGGACTTGATAAATAAGTATGTTTCTCAGCAGCAGGCTGATCATGGAGTCTTAATGTGATATTCCTGGGAACTGGAGAACACCCTGGTCGCTGTGTTCCCCTTTCTTCCATAGGAAAACACTAACCTCACCTCAAGTGGTGCTTTCTATAATGGTTATAACTCAAACAGGGAAAAAAGTTCAGAGCATGGGACTTCCATAAACTCTACTCATGACATTACTACCGTTAATCCATGCCATACTGATTAGCAGCAGTATTAACCTCTCAGATGGATGGATGGTTATGACAGACAGTGAATCTTTATTTATTTTAGTTTTGTTTTTCAGGTATAGAAGAAAGAAAGTGAAGGAACACTGGAACTTAGCATTGGTTGTACTGGATCAGAGCACTGGCCCAGGTAGCTGATATTATTTTTCTGGTGATGCCAGTATGCATCGTGTCTGAAAGAGAAGACCTGTCTGGAGCCAGGAATATCACTGACCATTTTTTCTGCATTTGCTCTTTGCTGTCTAATGTGTTATTTGTTGCATGTGTTTTCCCTGTTCCTCACTTAGTAGTCCTGCATTTCACTCATTAGAAAGTGCTGGCTGGCAAATTTTTGCAGAGCTTGTTTAGCAGCATTTCACAGAAAGTAGCTATCTGCCCAGGACCACTTTGAAACCACCAGAAAACAACCTATCCATGATAAGCATGAGGAGAAACTTACATGGACTGCATGATATAACATGTTGCAAGAATCCCAAACCAGTTATTTTGGCTTGCATGCATATTTCACATAGCAGCTAAATCAACCTATTTTTGTTGTGAAATCTAGTTCTGCAGAACAGGAGTTGAAAATGTAGAGCTCCTGGGCCAGATCCAGCCTACCAAGTGATTATATCTGGCCTGAAAAGCCAGGATGTTGGCAGCAATTCAGCAGTAGGGAGAATAGGTAGTGCATTTGGTGATGTGGTAGGGGGAAAGGGTAGTAAGATAAGCATTTTTCAAGTTGTAATCAGTGGCCCACTTTTGCACTGAGCTGCATTAATTCAGGCTGCCATTGCTAAGAGTTTGTCCACCCCTTATGTAAAGGGCAAGATTACAAATTGCTTAGAAAAAACCTACACTGTGGCCACTTGTCACCTCCAGGGAGGATGGTCCAGCTAGGCCAGGGCTTGGTATTGCTGTCTGTTTCACGCCTGCAGAGCTTCAGTACAGCTTTTGTGTGCACACTTCTCAGCTGTCTCTGATTTCTGTGTCTAAACCACTCTGGTTGCAGAATGGAAACTGGTGGGGCGAAGTCCAGCCTACCTGGCTGTCATATAATGTTGGTTCGCGTTTGGCTTCCTCATTGTACAAAGGGTATTAGCCTTCTCTGCTGTCCAGGGGTGCTGTGTGGGATATTTAATGTGTTACTCTTTTTTTTGTCTCTCTGACCAGGGCTCTTCTACCTATTTCAAGACACTTCTCGGAAGTCATAATTGGTTCTGTACCTCTTTCAGGGCTCTCACGACTTGCCCATCCTGAGTCCCTGTGCTTATACCGCTCTGTGCTCTCTCATGGTTTATATGCACCCTGCCTGGAGAAGCCTCCTTTCTTTTGTGAACTAAATGATCCTTCCATCCCTCTCCAAAATGTATTTCCCCCATAAGTCTCAGCTACTACCTATCACTGCTGTAACGTGTCACCTGAGCATTAGCAATACAAAGTAACAGAAAAGAATAGTATTTTGATGGATACAGATATGTGCATTTGTGTGTGTATATAAATGCACATGGACACATGTATTTATGCATGTGTGTTTATAGTAGCATAAGAGTGATGTTGTGTGTTTATATACATATACAATACATACATGGGACCATATTTTCAAATAAAAAAATTAGGTAATTCTTGAAATGACTTTTTATTTAGTTATGAAATAGTCCACTCAAAAGTGCACTTTTAAATGTGTGTTTGTATAGGAAACCCTCGCTATTCGTGGGTTTGGCATTTGTGGTTTCAAATATTTGTGAATGCTGAACCCACATTTTAAATACGCTTACAGGAGTGCCTCAGGAGCTCTGTGCTTGCTGCCGCCAGGTTCCCGCCACTGCCTTTGGAGCCGTGCTCCCCATCCCCAGGCACCAGGGGCACTATGTTCGTGAAAGCAGACTGTGTTCGTGAACGCAGTGCCTTATTCAAGGATTTCGCCCTTCCCTGGGGATACGAGACCATATCACCTGCGAATGGTAAGGGTCACCTGTACCAAGGAGAACTTTGGTTCCATTCTTGGCTCTGATCCCTTTTGCTATTTAGGCAAACCAAAGCTTAATCTTAGTGCCTCAGTTCCCTATTTTTAATACAGGGATCATACTGTTCCCCTTTGTCTAATTTTGTCTTCACCTTATAAGTTTTTCAGTGATGGAGAGTGTGGTGGAGAATGTGTTCATATAGCGGCTTATGCAACAACAACTGATACCAGTTTAGAGGTCAATGAACCACAGTCATATCTGTAATTAATGACTGCATCAAAAAGAAAAGAAAACTATGTGCTCAGAAGTTAGCAAATACATGAACTCAGTTTGCCTGTGCAATTGCAGGAAAGGTTCTGCACAGCCCCAACAGCCCTGGGATGGAGCAGGCTCAGTCACTGTGTGAGGATGGTGTGTGTGCAGTCCAGGTGTCGGGAAGAGCTGTGTGGTAAGGAACATGGTTAGTCTGGTTTGCGCATGGGAATTCGGAGGGGATATATATGCTCAGTGCAGATAGATACTTGGAACAGTTTAGCAGCCAACCAACTCAACTCCTGACTGAATGTGCCTGAGAAGGAATTTTTCAGAGGCTTATACTATGCCAAATTTAGACTTTTTACAGTAACATCAAATAGCATCATCCTGGCACCAAGATAAAATTATGCTGCCAAATTTCAAGTTTGCTCCAAAGTAGGGAGGCACTTAAGCTTTCAATAAAAAAGTCAAAATAATTGTTTAATGTGATAAAAATAATAGATTTAATCTGCTTCTTGGAAATGGTTGAGGAAAGACAGATGTACCAAAGTTGGCATCCTCCTGCAAGCAAACACCACAAGTGATAATCATTCAACATCAGCTTTGTTGGGCTGGCCATGTCATCCAGGTGTCTGATTCCAGACTCCCAAAGCAAGTTTTATTCTCCCAGCTCAGCCAGGGTGTGCACTCAAGAGGAGGGCAGAGAAAGTACTTCAGGGGCATCCTCAAGGTCAACTTAAAAAATGCAACATTGATGTCAACTGGTGGGAGACTATTGCCCAGGAGCACCCCAAATGGAGGAAGAGTATGCTGCATGGATCCCAGTACTTTAAAACCTCATGACATCAGTAAGAGATGGAAAAATGGGAGTGGCAGAAAGTGTCATGGGCCAAATCAAGAGTCCAGCGCCACCCACCCCACATGACAACATGTCTGAGCTTCAGTAGTCTGTTGATCTCGGTCAGGCCTTATCAGTCATCTTCAGACACACAGAGGCGATCAACAAGAGCCACTTCTACACAGTGATCTCTGGTAACGTCTCTGATGGCCAAAAGCTCCCAAATCAACAAAAACACCAAAGTGCACAAAGATAAAGATACGGACGCTGTTTTTGTCACACGAAAGAAGGTGCACAGATAAGATAATCATGGAGATGATCATCCTTGACTGTGAGGGTTTGCTGAAGAAAAAGAGGGTTTTTAAACAAATAGTGGAAGGTAGCACCCAGCATGAAAAAATTCAGCCTGAATGGAAAAAGTTTGAAAGTGGTATGAACAATTTTTAGAAAGGCTGTCTAGTGGGGGCCATCTGAACAAGGTGTGTCAGCTCTGCTTCTAATAACAACAAAAACTTTGCAAACAGAACAAATGCCCCATAGCCTCAAAAGCAATGCAAAGGAAAAGGTGGTTAAAAATAGTAATGAGTAGAAATAATGCTAGGGTTTGTCTCAGGTGAAGGAAGAAGCCAAGGGGGAGAGAACTGAGATGCCATGGTGATGAACAAGGCATAGTTAAGCAAAACTAAATCTGGGGCTTCACAGACACAAAGAGCTCTTTGACTTACTGCCTGCAACTTTGCAGAAAATGTGATGAAAGATTGTTTATTTTATTTATTTTGTTACTGCATGCATGCCTGCCTTTCCAGGAGTCACTGAGCAGGTAGGGCAGTGGTTCCCACCCTTTTACACTAGAGGCACCCATCCATAGCTTTTCTAAATTGGGCAGCACCCAATTTCAACTGCTGATTTGTATTCATTACAGTGCTTACCTCCTGGCAGTCGGAGCGGGGCACCTGCCAGGGGGAGACAAGCACAAGCCTGCATGTCTCTGCTCACACTCATGGCACCCTTGAAGACATCTTGGGGCACCTCAACTAAGAAACATGGAGCTGGAGATAGGCAACACCTTGAAGACAAAGTAACTCAGAGGCGGGCGAGCTCGGGAGGGGCGAAGCGGGTGGAACTACAGTTCCCGGCGTGCAGCGCGCGCGCACCGCCTGTAGCCGCGTACGGACGTGGTCCCGGCCTGGGCACCAGCGGCAGGGGATTTTCCCACCTGGGTGAGCCGTGCGGGGCAGGGGCAGCGGGGCGCTGGGGCTGGGGTTGGGGTTGGGGTTGGGAGAGAGGGGAGCCTCGCAGCCCTTCCCGGGAGAGGAATCACGGGATCCCAGTGCAGAAGGGCTGCAAGGAGAGGGGGCATCACAGAGGACAGTCTGATTTTCTGCTCCTCTGTCCTCTTTTGATATGAAACCCCATGCCTTTAAGTCCTCTATTTTTCTCTTCAAGAGAAAAATAGAGGACATAAAGGCATCCAGTTGCATATCACTAGAGGATAACCGGACAGCCCTCTCTGATGGCCACCCTACCCGCCTTGCTTCAAACTGGCTCTCTCCCACAGAGAAGGGTAAATGGCCAGGCCTGCTGATTGTGCAGTGTGCACTTCCTCTCTTGATTCCTCATTGTGTCACTGTCTTTGCTTTCAGCCAAAAGCCAGCCTGATAAATGTAGCCAGTCAGATTTGCTGCTGGGACTGTGTGTGTTCCTGGCTGGAGTGTTGCAGGTGGTGCAACTCCATGGAGTGCAGCTTCATGCTGATTTATAAGGTTTCCCATATGCCTCCCAGGGTGCAGTAGGCCAGGAAGCCAGAAGGCAGGTATGGTGTGCCTGGCCTCTAGAAATAAACATGCTTGGTGCTGGCATGAGCTGTTCTTTTTACACTCTGACCCCCTTCTCTCTATCGGGCATGTTCAGGGCCAAGACAAAAAATGAAACCTGCAGAGCTGGAGACGGAGCACAGCGACTCCATGGCTACATTAGCCCAAGACTGGGAGTGTGGGGCAGTCTGCCCGGGAGATGGAGGGCACGAGGATGTCTGTGAAAGCTTAAGTCTCCTGCAGATCGACACTGGCTGGGACAGCCCAAAGGACCTTCCTGTGGGATGTGAGATGTGGAGCTCGGTATGTACCTTGCAAAGTAGGGTCCCTGGTCTTTTCAATACTTAGGTGAGGCACCCCTGGCGGCCAAGGGGCTTGTGTTGCACAGGTGGGTCTCGTGGGTGTTCAAGGCCTAATATTCTTAGTATGCAAGGGTCAAATTTCCAACAGGCCCAGTCATTGTAGTGTGAACCCCCACTGCTGGCACTGGATCTATTAAAAACAACTACTAAAACAAGCCATTGTGTTCGCTGTGATCCCAGGGATTTTTAGCATGCGAGTGTATTGTTAGAAACCCAAGAAAACAGAAGAGGTTGAGCCCGGGATGGTGAAACTAAGTGGCTTGCTTTATCCATGTAAGCAAAAATGGTCAAAATAGTGGGGAATAGAACAAATGGTTAAAGGAAATTCAGTCTTTCTAAGCTTTATTTTGACTATCTGAGTTGCAGAACTTGGTTAAAGAAGGCAATGGGGATGTTGATTTTTTTTTTTTGTTTTAAAGATGTGTGGAGTGTCGTTTGTGAATGTCGTTTGGTGAGGGCAGAAAACAGCATGGATCCTTTCACTCAGGAGAGTGGGGCAGGAAATCTTGGAACAGGAAAATATTTTAGACTGAGGCTTGTTCCTGCTGTCTTTGAATGGGATCTTCTTCAAAGAACAGACTTACCCAGTGTCCTTTTGCTTCTTGACTATTACTGTTTTTAGGCTGTAAAGCTTCTCAAAGTATTTTTTTTTTCCTTTAACCCACAACAAAATTTTGGTTTCTAAGCTCAGGGTACTTCAATCCCTCTGAAATATTTGCCTGTACAATTTTGCAGGCACAAGGAATTTCACACAAGGAAGAAACTCAAGTGGCACACACAGGTCCCTGGACTGAAGGCTGTGGGTGAATAAGCTCACAGGTGCTAAATGTGGCTGAAAATGATTGCTTTTTAAAACAGACTCTAGTTTGCATCTCAGTTTTAGAAAAGTGGTTTAAGTTGATAATATTTAGATCACTTGGGCTCTGTGAAAGTCTCAGTCCTTTTTTGTTCTCCTTTTGTGTTAAAAGAGGAATGTTCTAAGGAAACAGAGACACTGGGAAAGAACAGTTACAGCAAAGAAGAATAAGAGAAAACAGGAAAGAGAGAGAAGAAAAGCCAAACATGGTGAAGATAAAGGTACAAACAGCCAGAAAACAATAGGGCTGGGTCTTCAGCTGGGGTGAGCTGGCTCCTGTGCAGCAGCTTAGAATTTGTCTGTGTGTGTTGATTGATTTCAGTGTGGAGTTAACTCAGAATGGTGACATTTGCAGTAACTTCTCACTTGGGTGAGAACAGCCACACCTAAAATGCAGGGGGATTGCTAGCATGAGTGGTGTTCTCTTATAAGCAGCGGCACACAAGTTATAGTTTCTGTATGGAGGTGGGGCAGAAATTAACTCTATAGTAAAGATAGGTCTATAAACTTGCAGAGGTTCATATCACACTGAATTCCCAATACTGAATTGGGATGTTGCCTCTTAAAGTTCAGTGCATTCAGATTTAGTCCAAACTCGTGGTAGTGTAGCTTTAAATCCAATTCTTTGAAAATGCTCAATCCACAGAAAAAAGTGGTGTCGGCTTTTTATAAATGAATCTCCTGACTAGTTTAGCATGTGTGAAGCAGAGGTGGGGTGAGGGGTGAATAAGGGAAGCTGTCGCATAACTCTGGATCCTCCCCAGAGTGGCGGCACTTGTCTCATGCATTACTGCCTTCCCTCTGTGGTCTGGCCCTGCCCCTCAGTGTCAGACACTGTGGTCTTCCACAATGGTCTCTCTTGGACTGCTGTGTTCCCTGTGCTTCCCTGGCTGAGATCAGTTTGATGATTGTAGAAGACCGTGGCTGCTGGTAAGTGGGGGAAGGGGACACCGGAGAAACAGAGGGGAAGAACCCAAAGCAAGCAAGTAAAATTGAGATAAAAGAAAAAAAGATCCAGGGCAACACTGAAAAATACAGATGAGAAGGAGGGGAAAAGCACCATGACAGGGGTCCTCCATTGGCTAGTTGAGTAGGGACCAACCTTCTTGGCAGATGTGCCACAAATTAGATCCACATCCTTCTGAGAGCCACTCCAATCCCTTTCCCCTGCCTCATTGGCTGCTCTGCTTTCTGCCGTATGGTTTCTACTAAATCTGTTGCTGTTTTCTGCTTTCTGCCCTATCTACCACTGTGCTCCTGTCCCCTCCCCAGTCTGCTGCCTGTCACATGGAAGCTGCCTATGCCATTTGTGGCATGTATTCTGCAGTTTGGTCACCCCTGAGTTAGTCCATCTCCAAGGGCTCCTACTAAAATGATGGAACCCAGTGATTTATGGTGATGTTGCAGGTACTTGGGATAACTTGAGCAAATCAGCTCTCTTCCCCAGTCTTGACATATGGCTTTGCATTTCAGGTTCAGCTGAGCAGCACAGCAAGCGTGTTTTAAAGGCAATTACAAGGGATCGGCTTTTGGAGGCCAAGGAGTGTGGGCCTCGGCTGTGTGTAGACCTGAGTATGACTGGCCACATGACCAGGAAGGTAGGAGTTGCTGCAGGGACCTTTGCTTGGAGTTGAACTGTATTGTGAGGCTGGCAGGCAAGGTACCCTGCAGTAATTGCCAAGTCTCCATGGGGGCGGTAGGACTTATCAGAGTGCAAGCATCTAGATCCACTTACAGGATTTGGACCTGGGTAGTGACGGACCTTTGTAACTATGTTTCTGAAAGGTGATTTTTTTTGTGTTGTTTTCCTATATGGCAGTGTGCTTGCGACTAAGTGTTTCATTTTAAAGGATGTTGGAGGGAGAGGGGAAAGCCCCCCCAGGTTTAAGCCATGTCAGGTTATTCTAGGGATAGAGACTGGGGTTGGGGCTAGTTGGTTCAGAAACACTGACAAAATCTCTTGCCAAATGTGGTGGTCCTGCAGAGCTTTATTCTTATGTTGCAGGGTACACAGTTGCTAGACAAAAACCCAACTATTTGTTACACAAAGCACGGTTGGCATAGACCCACTGAAAAAAACTATAAGTTCCCCTCATTGGTTTGTGGGAGGCTACTAAATGTATAACAGTTGAATACCTGGGACAACTGGTGAAAAAATAAGAATGAGAGTGAAGGTCAAAGGTTAATAATGAGGATTTCAAGGGGGGACACCAGCAGAAAACACCAGCTAACTAGTGCCCATTACTCAAACTTATCTAAGGAGCCTGAAAGACTTAGAATACACAGAGTTGGCTAGTTCTCTCAGCAGAAGGCATGGACACTGCTTCCCATTGACACCCTGTGGACTCGTGCAGTCTCTGCTGGACTCCTGGGTGGCTGTGTATGTGGGTGTGATGTTCCCCCTCTGAGTACGTGATAGGGCCTTGAGTCACTTAGCCTGCTTTGTAACTATGCAGTGTGCTTGAAGCACCTGGTTCACAGTATTGCCTCTTGTGAGGACCCAGAGGCGAGCTGCTGTGCCACACTGGGCAGAACAGAGCCTTGGCAGTCCTGCCACCATGCTGTAGAGCATAAGTTTTCACTGCCCTCAAGAACTTCCTTTAAAAATACCTGTTAGCAAATCCATTTGACACTGTAGGTGCTCAGCTCCCTCTACACTATCGACCACATCCATGGTTTGATGGGATATCTCCTAGCAGAGCCCTGTAAGCTATTGAGAAAATGCTGCGAGCAGGTGTATTTTTATCATTTGGCAGGAAGTAAGTCGGCTTGCTGCTCAGATAAGGAGGCTGTACGGTTCCAACAAGAAAGCTGAAAAGCCATTTTGGATCTGCCTCACGGGGTTTGTGCCAGGCAGTCTGGTTTATGATGAGTGCTTCAGAATGAATGATGGATTCTCCAACTATCTGGTAAGTACCTGGAGTCAAAGCACCTGCTGGCATTTGAGCAGGAATTCTGCCCAACAGTGTCTACTGTCTTCTACCACCTAGCAAAACATATTGCTATAGTGACTTCTAGCAATGTGAACTAAACAGGAGTTCTTCTGAAGACAGCACCACAAAAATATAACCTTCCTCTTCCTCCTCCCTACCTTTCTATATACCCAGCAGATTACCAACTGACTGAGTCTTTCTATGGCTTAGTTAAAATTATGAAACCAGGGTGTCTTATTCAAAGCCAGAGAAAAGGAGAGAATTACATTCCAGTCTGATCATAGGTTGACTGTAGAACTGCTGCAAAGTAAATGAAAAGAGAAGGACATTGGGTATTTTTTGGTTTCTGGGACAAGACCATCCAACATCCCCTGGTTTTGGGGTTCCTGTACCCTCTCCCAAAGCATCTTGCTATGGCAACAGAATGAAATGGATCCTTGAACATAGTTTCCGTGTTCTAAGATTTGACTCTATGCTTGATTATACTTCGACAAGTGATGCCAAAATATGGCACTGTAGGGGCCCTGTGCCTCTTGCATCTTAGACTTTGGATTAGCTTTGTCAACTGACATATAAACGTGTGCTTTTTCTAACAGCTTTGCCTTGCTAACTCAGCTAGAATGTGAGAGTTGAGCTGGGTACTTGTCTTCTAGCCTGTCCTTAAAATAACTAAGATTTTATATGGCCAAACTGTGACCTCAGTTAAATCTGTTAAACCCACCGTCGTCTTATAGTTTCTAGGGTTGGAAGGGACCTGAGTAGATCATCTAGTCTGACCCCCTGCCATGGCACGAAAGAGTACTGGGGTCAAACAACCCCAGCAAGGTGTACATCTAGCTTCCTCTTAAAAGACCCCCAGGGTAGGAGCCAGCACCACTTCTCTTGGAAGTTGGTTCCAGATCTTAGCTGCCCTGACCATGAAGTAGCGTCTCCTGATATCTAATCTAAATCTACCCTCTGCCAGCTTGTGACCGTTATTCCTGGTCACTCCTGGTAGTGCTGGGGGGAACAGGGACTTCCCCAGTGCCTGCTGGTCCCCCCTGACTAGTTTGTAACAGGCCACTAGATCTCCCTCAGCCTTCTCTTGTGGAGGATGAATAGGTTCAGGTCCCGTAGCCTCTCCTTGTAGGGCCTGCCCTGATGCCCCCTGATCATGCGAGTGGCCCTCCTCTGGAGCCTCTCCATGTTGTCCACACCCCTCTTGAAGTGTGGCACCCAGAACTGGATGCAGTACTCCAGCTGCGGCCTGACGAGTGCCGCATAGAGGGGGAGGATCACCTCCTTGGACCTGATCGAGATGCATCTGTGGATGCATGACAAGGTGTGGTTGGCCTTCATGACTGCATCCCCACACTGTCGGCCCATGTTCATCTTGGAGTCA
>NW_017728950.1:16234145-16320803 GCF_001723895.1 Crocodylus porosus | reverse complement strand
CTGCTTGTTTCCCATACTACGAGCATTTGTGTAGAGGCATTTGAGGCCTCCTGTGGATGTGTGTACTGGCCCCCTACTTTCAGCATTACTCTGGCTCCTGTCACTTACCTGTGTATATGTTTCGCTCATTGGTCTAGGCTGGGCTGTACTTGTGGGTGTTGCTTGGTCCGGTAGTCCGATGATTCCTCCACCCTCGTCTTCCCCTTCTCCCAACAAGCCTAGTTTAAAGCCCGCCGAAGGAGGTCCACCACCCTAGAAGAAAACACGCACTTACCTTTAGGGGAAAGGTGGAGCCCATCCCATCTGAGCATGTCTCTTGTCGTGATGTGCCCGTCTCGGTTGAGGAAGCCAAAGCCCACCTCGAGACGCCATCCTTATTGCGACCTCTGTTACTCCTGCAAAACGCTGTTGCCATCAGTGGAACTGCAGAGGTGCAGCTGACCTAAACTTTGTTACCGAAATGACTTCCTGTACAGATTGCCACACAGCTGATTGGCTGGACTAGAATTCACATTCTCTTGTCCAGGGAATTGAACCCACCCACAGTACTCTGTAATCTTTTTTGAGCCATGACCATCTCTTCTGTGTTTGTGCAGTGTCTGACTCAGGGAAGATCGCGTCCAAGGCAGGACTGAAAAAAAATTACTTTCGTTCCTACTGAAACCTTTGGAGAGAAGGGGTCGGGGGTGGAATATGAAACTGAGAGTTCCAGCTCGGATGATATTCTAATTATTGGCATGCAGTATTTTTTGTTGTTAAGATTACTGCTGAGACCTTTCCCTCAATACATACCTGCTAATATTGGTCAGGAAAGGACAGGGGAATTATGTGAAAATAGGGAAGCAATCTTGGGACATTATTACCACGGGCATATACGTATAACTAACATTGTTTAGTTTCTTCTGACAAACAATCTTAATCTCAGTTTAAATGACCAAGGGCATTGCCAGTTTTGATACCTTGTCTGCCTCCTATGGCAGTTGAACTTTAGCTGTTTCCCCTATCTTATATTTTCCAGATGGATACAACTCAGGAAAGTTACCTTGATCTGTTTCCTTTAGAGACAATTGTTTTTCTTACTCCAGACTCTGAGACTGGTAATTATTTTGCTTGTTCTTAAAATCTGTAATTAATGTAAGAAAATGCCATGGTTTAAAGCTGTTCTTAAATCGGGTTTTAAACTACTTCAGACAAATCAGTTTCTAACCAGTATAGCTGAGGTCTCAGTTCATAACCCATTTCCAATAATCAGTATTTAAGATATCTGAGCAGTGAATTAAACATCAGAATTAAGGTGCCACATGCTCTTTGTCTAACTCAAGTTACATTTTATGCTATGCATTTTGGAGCAACAGACTCTCTAACCAGCTGTCCTATAATGGTTTAACATGTTAGGTTTTATTGAATTGAATGAGAAATTAACAAACTTGTTCAACAGAACAAGGAGCAATGGTCTCAAGTTTCAGCGAGGGAAGTTTAAGGAAGATAAAAGGAAAAACTTTTTCACTAGGAGGGTAGGAAAGCACTGGAGCAGGTTACCCAGAGAGACTGTAGAATTTCCATCCTTGCAGGTTTTTAAAACCTGATTAGACAAAGGCTAGGCTGGGATGATCTAGTTGGGGATGGTCCTGCATTTAGAGGGAGTTGGATTAGATAACCTCCTGAGGTCCTTTCCAACCCTAATTTTCTGTGATTCCAATACAGTCACGGCAACATCCACTGTGTTAGGTACCTTGATATCAGATTGAAATGTGCTGCAGAATTTTGTATTGAAAATACAGAACTGATTTACAAACATTGAGGAGTGAAGGGGGATGTAGGTTTTGTCAGTGAACAGAGGAAGCTTGAGCTTGGGACTTGTGATCTGAGAAGTGCCATGGGAAGGAGGCTGGAATTGTAGGGTAAGTGAACTAACCCCTTATCAAATCCATCAGCAGTGAAATGGTTAACAACCATGCTATTGTGGCTTCTATAGATTTCTTCATTTTTGGACAACTTTTGAATTACTCTTTCAGGCTCTCTGAAGACTCGGGCAGACTTTAACGTCACACCCTGCTCCCCACCAAAGCAATCTTAGATTTTTGGAGCACAGGTTTGAAGCAGGGGGTTGACTACAAGAATAGTATGCAGTATTAGCCACAGCTTGAGGTCGCACATTTGAGTACTGCAGCTTCACTACTTCCAGGCGGGTTTGGGGTGTATCTTCCTGTGGCACTTGCCTTACCTATCTGTGCTTCATTTTGCTTCTAGTCCTTGAGGATGTCAATTCAAGTAAAGTGTACATCCTTGGGGGGCTAGTGGATGAAAGCATTCAGAAGGTAAGTGTACCTGAGACTTTCCAAATTCTGTCTCTTCAGAGCCTTTTCCTAATCAAGTGCTGCTGGAGCTGTTGGGGACAATATTGCATGCAGCCTGGCCATTTTCTTTTCTTTGCTTGCAGCATGATCAGATCATTGAATGCATCTTGCTCTTTTACCCTTGAATTTCTAAGTGACCAACTTTTTATCTGGTATGTTGCCATGAAACCTGTGGGGCCCATTAATGGTGTCATACAAGGAGGATGGTTTGCCTGAGCCCACATGGAGGAACTAACTTGGTTGAAGCTGCTTGAGAGGAAGGAGCCAGATTCCCTTGAGATCCTCTCCATCCATTCCCAAAACATTTTTTGACAGAATTGTCCAACTCTCTTAGACTACTGATATCTTAGGGCATTTTTACATGTGCTGTGGGATGAGGTGCTGAGCATTTTAATTAGCCCACACATCATGTGTGTCAGTGTCCTTGCACATCCCCGTGCTGAAAAAATGGCGGTGAGGCACTTTGAACTAAAGCTCATTGAACGTGTTGTATTTCAGTGTACCCCACTGCTATTTTTTCAGCGCAGAGATGCTCTGGGATGCTGATACACATGATGTGGAAGGCTGCTGGAGCATGTCAATTTGTGTGCTCCAGTGGACTCAATTAATTGACTCTACTCCGATGCACTGGATTTCCAGCACCTCAGGCAAGCTCTGTGCACATGTATAGAAGCCCTTAGACTTGTGAGTCACTAAGCACATCATACCAATTGAGTCCTTGTGGTATATTCATGCTGAAATGTAGATTGAGATCAAAGCCTTATAAACTCAAGTGCAGTAGGAATTCATCCCTTTCCACTTATTTACCTTAACCCTAATGAGAAGGGGTTGGGAGTGAGAGTAGTTGGCAAGTATTCTCTGTACTGTCTGTGTGTGTGTGTGGGGGGGCCTCATTGCTGTATGTTAAAGCATGACTGGTTGGCAGCTTCCCTCAAAGTTCTGGAAGAGATATATTAAATGCTCCAGGGCACAAGCCAGCTTCTATTCAGTGGGGGACAGGAAAAAATATTCCTTATGAGTACATTTTTCTATAGCTTCTTGTCACAGACTGTGGGTACCAGGCATTGTCAGAGACCATGCCAGACCTGTGGGTTAATCTGGTAGGATGGTTCCTATCGTGAATGGAGGTGTGTAGGACTTTTGACAGGGATGGCTCTGGTGTCTCTATTATCTTCGGCCAGATACAAAGGGCGTAAGTCCATCTCCCAAGCTATGTGTGCATATGTAATGCCCCAGTGTGCAAACAACTGTATTAGCAAGCTGTATGACTGCACAGAAGTGTTTATGTGTGATAATTTATTTCTCCTTGTAGAAGCTGACCTTGCGGAAGGCACAAGAACATTCTTTGCAGACAGCCCGGCTACCCATCCGAGAGTACATGGTGAAGAACATTAATGAGAAGAACTATCATTCTGAGATATTGGCCATCAATCAGGGTAAGGGGCCAAACTGTCCAGTGCAGTTGTGTGGCAACACCATTGCAGGATGTGGGGCCAGCAGAGTTCTGATTATAGCCCAGGGTTGCCCCATTTCCAGAAGCTAGAGGAACTTTTGTTCCCAGTGAACTGCTGGGCTGGGGTGTGCAGTCTCTGTGGGCTCCACCTCTTTACTAGAACTTTTCCACACTCCTAAGCAGCAGCCTTCTGCCCCTTGACCTTCCTAAGAGGCTTGGGGTCCCATGTTTAATTCCTGGTGAGCACTTGGTCTGCAGTGGGGTGGAGGAATGGGAAAGTAATGACTACCTGGTGACTGGTCAGCTGTCTGGACAGACAACTGGCTGCAAATGGAGGTGGCAGATTTGGGCTAGATTAAAGCAAGAAGCAGAATGGAGCACTTACAGCACTTGTTGCTGGTGGAAAAATGGTTTAGCTAAGAATTAGGCTAATGCCAAATTTGAGAGACCTGGGCTAGCACATAGGAACAATACATTGGTTGCCTCAAGTCTGCCTGGTACCCAAACTGGGGTACTGATGGTCAAGGACACACTGTCCAGGAACAGTCTTTTATGACTGCAGAGTGCCACTAGTATTATAGCCACTGTCCAGGTGGTTACAGTGTCTGAAATTCCCCTGCCCAGATGCAGAACAGGGTGCAAAACTGCTTTACTGAGCCCAGCGGGGAGGATTGGTTTGAAGGAAAGAGCTGCTGCTGTCTTACAGGGGTGGTGAGGATGAAGGTTAGTCGACATGGCACCGGGCACAGAGACCTTGACCAAGGTGTGAATATATTACCTTGTGCACAGGAGCCTACATGGCACAGAAGCAGTATAGCTGCAGATGCTTAGGCTAATGCCTCAGTACTATATTGGGTAATCTCTGCATGGCACTACCTTGAGTACCTCTGACTCAGGTGCCTAAGGTGAGTGTAGTGGAAGCTAGGTGCAGGCAGGTGTATATGCAGGCTCCATTGCTTTTATGTGCCTCTCTTCAGAAACCCAGGTTTGAAAACAATGGCCTGGGTTTATGACTGAACATTTTCATGTTTCAAAAGTGTTGGGCAGCAAGGAAACACTAACATGGTGTTGTGGCAGCTAGTGGAAACAGACTGGTATGTTCTTTGATGGTTCTCAGGAGGCCCTGGTTGTTCTGATCTGTGGTGGGTTGCCAGAATGGCAATGTGGCCTTCACTTGGATGTCAGAGTTTCCCAAAGCTGCTGGTTTATGGCAGTGAAACACCTTTGAGACTATGGGGTTGGGGAAGCGATGGACAATGCAAGTTCCTTAAGATGTCCATTCACCAGATCCAAACAAAGGCCAATGCAAAACCCATGGTCACCATGCTGGCAATAGCTTATACTTTTTTCTGACATGATTTTTTTCAAACCAGTGAAAAATGAACCCAGTTTTCCAGTTATCTCTGTATTTGGACTGACCTTTATCACTGTTTTTGACAGTCTTTGATACCTTATCAACCTACTATGAGACCAAAAGTTGGCCAGAAGCCTTGAAAGCTGGAGTTCCTCTTGGAAAAGGTTATATTCTTCCAGATGCTGATAAATGACTGAAACCACATCTGCTTGGCAGTGCACAAGAAGATTCTTTATTCTGTGATGTTAACGGGCTGTACAGACAAGAGGCAAACTCTACCTTGATTATTTCAAGCAGAGGCACCAGCATAAATTTTGTGTACAGGAAAATGCAGCACAATCTAAACCTCTTTAGTTGGATACATTCTACCTCTTTGGTGTATTGCTGGAAAATGACTTTACCTACACCCTGGGACTCAAATGAAGACCAGCTGGGACTCAAAGACCAACTGGAACTTAGTTTTACTTCTTGGTGAGGCTTGTTAGACTATTTTGTAAATGGCTCTCCATTCTGTGCTTGTTCTTTTGTGGAGTCTGGAGAAGATATAAAAACCTTAAGGGACTTATTTGCTTTACTCATGGTTAAATGTAAGCAATGCACGTTTGCAAGGTATAGTTTACAGAACACAGTAGCAAAAGTAATGGTGTCCCTTAATAAAGCACCATGCTGTTCCTGTTTAGGAACACAAAGCTGGAAGGGACTGTCCTAGGCTCACTGATATCACTGTCCTGACACACCACAAGCAACAACATCATCTCATCTTTTTCCTAAACTGGCCAAGTGCTTAGGAAGGCTTTGCTTGTACTCCTGCATGTGTGCTTCCAGGGAAGACACCCCAGGTTGGTATTTTCTCCCCTCTCCAATTCCTATCCTGCAGGCTGAGCAGGCAGGAATGCACCATCAGGAAGTTTTAGAAGCAAAAGGGAAGGTTTTCGTTTGAGCTACAATAGAACATCCAGTGCTGTTGTAGCCCAAATACATTTTTCCCACTTAAATGGAAAAGAAACCCCCTAAACAAATTAGTAGATTGACAATTGGGTATTTTCATTCTCACTAGGGTCTCCTCACTCAGCCAGAGTGCTGTACAGGAGATTCCACTTTACCTTACAACCTTTACACACAAATCAGACCAGTGTATGTAACAGAACTGACATAACAAGCAGCACCTATGTTCTGCAAAGAGCTGGAGGGTTCCCCCTCCCTTCACCTTAAATTCTAGTACTTTTCCTCCACAAATTGCACTTTTATGCTTGCCAGTGGATTTGGAGGCACCTATTGATTCTCATTTAAAATAGAGGGGGAGTTCTTATTTTTAAGGATAGTGTTCCTTCCCACCCAGAAGTGTCACCCACTGCAGCTTTGCTGACTGTGAAATCTGTTTGTTGGGTTTGGGTTTAGATTTATGTTAAGAAACTTTCATATTAGATTTCAGCTGTATCAGATGCAGTCTTTTAAGCAAAGGCCACAGCCAGTCTGCAGTGCTTAAACTGCTGTCAAACTTTGCTCTGAGCTGGTCCATAAGGTCCTGCTCCATTGGGCACTACAGGGTGTGGGGTGAATTGAAGGAAAGATACTATGCATCAGTTGTTACACTATCACTGTTGAAATGGCCCCACTGTAGCTCACAAATGATTGCTAAATCCCTATTGGTTTACAGTGCAATGGTTCTAGGATGCTGTTGCCTTTAACAGTGAAAGTCCTGTAAGGTTGCAGTACCCTATATGGCTGCCTAGGACTACTTTTTTTACCCAGAGTGTTTTCCCAAGACGGCCCTAAGTACAGAGCATGTGCTTGGATTGTGCTGCCTTGCTATAGGTTAGGGGTGTACAAAGTTCAGGTGCTGATTTTGTTTTGGGGGAGATTTCGCCCGATTTTTGGCAGCTGAATCTCCAAATCTGAATCTAATCAGGAGACCAGTTAAAAAGTCCCAATTGGTTTCAAGTTCTCCAAATCGATTTGGAAATTATTTGGAGATTTGGGCAGTCCCTCCTCGCTGCCGCAGAGAGCTGGACCCGGACACCATGCTGGTAAGTAGGGGCGAAGGAGGGGGAGAGGGGACTGGGGGGACCCCTGCCAGGCCCCATCCCCTGCCTGCATACCTCCCAACCCCCACCCCTATGGCTGCCCTGCCCAGCCTGTCATCCCAGCTCTTTTTTTTTTTAAAAAGCCTCGCACTCACTGGATGCTGCAGCAGCTGTCAGGGCTTCCGGGAGCTAGTGGCAGAGCCTCCCTCACAGCACATGGCAGTGGGTATTGCCCCCTGCCTGGCGGGAGCTGGTGAGTGGGGGCTTTAATTTTTTTTTTTTTTTTAAAAGAGCCGGAAGAGCAGGCAGGGGATGGGGGCTCATGATAGCCCCCCACGCAGTGTGGGGCAGTGGGGGCAGTGGGGATTGCCCTGCTGCAACCCCCCCCCCCAAACTTGGCAGCAGCTGGCAAGCGCTGGGCTCTTTTTTTAAAAAAAAAAAGAGACGGGAGCTGGCGCCAGTTGGGGCAGCCATTGACAGGGCTGAGAGAACAGGCGGGGGATGGGGGAGATTTGGCCGATTTGGCATTGGCCGAATCTCCGACTTGGATCTGGCTGAATCGATTCAGGACAGTGATTTGAGTTGCCAGATTGAATCTCTGTCCCCCAAACAGGCTGAATCCAAAGTGACTATTAGCCACTTCGCACAGGCCTACTATAGGTGTCCCACTAGTTCTATATGCTCCTCCTTTGCTTTGGGTTTCAGCTGGAGTTTCATTGATTGCAAAAGCAAAGCTGCCAGTTAGTAAATGTGAAGTCACTACTCTGATTAGCCTGCTGCTTCTTCAGTCATACAGCACTGGGAGGTTGGCCTCTAGAAGGCACTGTTTGTTCACTTCAAGAAACTCCCCAAGCAATACCATGTGGGGATTTAAGCTTGCCACACAGCCCCTTCCATATGATATAAACCTCAACCTAATAAGTTGTGACAGCAGGTGATATAAAGCCTTCACTTCCTCCTCCATAAGATCAAAACTTGTCCGCTGATGACATACTTTGATGTGAGGCACCAAGGGGAGCAGGGATGTCTGCATGGACACAGCCCGGGTCCTGGGCACAGCCATGTCTTCCTCTGTGACCTGGAGGAAGGCAATACCCCATTTTGTCAGATATAGATATCCAAATTGGTGGGCTTTATTGGGGCATTTTCATAGATGCTGACAACGATGACAACTGCAGGTGCTAAAGACTTGTAAAAACCAAGGCCCATAAAGGTACTTCTGCATGTGTCAGCCTTTCCTGTTCCCTGATCATCTTCACTGTAGACTGAGAAAATGATCCCTTATCTCATGGGGATGCTGCAAGGGTGCATTTGTCAACTGATGAGATGGAGATGAAAGGCACCCTTCAGGGCAAATCTGTTGCATGTACAGTTACCCTGTTAGGGAATTGGAGCTATTGGAACAGACTGAGGAATAGTTTTGCATCTCTTTTGGGTGCACTAACAGTCGCACTGAGTCCTTTCTTCTTATCAGTTGGGGTAAAAGCAGCAATACAGTCCCCTTGAAGACTCCTTTTTTGTTTTTACTGGCCATTTTCAATACCACACTTACATGGGTAGGTGAAGTTTCATTACTGACTTCTTTCATAGAGCAATAGTGAAGGCCTGGAGACAAGATTCCCCTGGAATGAGTTAGCTGGCACTGCAATGCCATCCAGAGGGCCTGTTAGGATGGCAAGGACCAAAGCTTTTGCACCCACATCCTCAGGAGAACCTTCCTAGCACTGGAAGCCCTTAGAGAAAGCATGTGGAAATTTGTTTCCACTGCTACTCCTGCATCTCCCTCTCCCCTCATTAAGGACTGGGGACTCCAAATGTACTCAGTACGCTGAAAATTCTGCTAGGTTTCATGTCTTTTTACAAGATCTCAAATATAAAGTAATTTCGATAAGGCAGGAAAAGACTTCAAGATATAAGGGAACCAGATCCCAGGCAAGAGACCTGAGGCCAAGCTAGTAAGCCACTCAATAGCTGCTGTAATCAAGATCATTATTTTTTAAATACAGAATTAAAAAGAACTGAGTGGGTGGGTTGTCTGTGCACCTCCTGACAAGCCAATAAATGCATTTGAGTCTTGTATGGGCTCATTCATTAAAATGTGAGACCGAACCTCTGAATGACTTGACTCATCTGGCTTTTAGACTTAAGATTTTTATTGTGGTAATAGGTTAAAGAGTAAACATTTGTTAGGTGAAACATATGCGAGCGTAACAGAGTCAGCATAATGGAGCTGCCATCTTCACACTAATAGCAGTGCCCTAAAGTGCTGCATGAGGCAGAACACAGCTGCCGTGAGGGCTGTGCACTGGTGTGCCAGCAGTTTTGCACTTAAATCATGGCAGTTTTTTTCACCCAGCTGTTGTGCAGCATGAACAAACTCCTGATAGCTGCAGACCACATCCTTCAGATTGACTGTCAGCTCTCTGTGCCTTTTTGTGCATAGCCCACAGTTTGTGAACTGGAAACACGTAGCTGTCAGTTGGAGGAGGTCTTGGAAAGTCTCCTGCAATGCTTCTTGCAGCTCTTCAGAAGGCAGGTCCGTTTTTAAGACTTCCTGGCAATGGGACATCAGCTTTTGAGATGCTAAACTAAGGGCATTCTTGTTTTCAGAAAACTGTTCTGCACATATCTCTTGAGGATGTCTCATCCTGTTTCCTGAGAACTTCTCAACCAACTCTTGGAGCTTTGTGGTGTTGTCCAGTAAGTGTGAGAACTTTGCTGGTGACTTTTGTGTGCTCTCTCTCAACTGAGCCAGAGCTTCAGTGTGAGAATGCAGACCCTCCCCATCTTCACTTTCCTTGGGTTTAATGTCAGCATCGTGACCACCTTCTGTGGTCTTGAAAGAGTTCTGGCCCACAGACGACAGGCTTCCTGCAGAGGGTGGTCTGGTTAAAGGCCCTGAGGAAATGGTACGTGCAGAACCAATGCACTCATTATCTACTTCGCTTTGGAGCCCACTGAAACAGCTGACATAAGAGAGCCGACAGCTGCACTTGTCTACCTCGGTTTTTGGCAGGTGGGTGTCCTTAACGCTGGCAAAATCCAAAGTAGTATCTGTGCTGCCACTTGGAGATGCTTGTCTATCTCTCTCATGGTTAAAACACAGGAACGATGGATTTGAACCAATGTTTTCTTCTGGATCCTCTGAAACCTCACAGTTGTCTATGGTTGAGGGAGGAGTAGCTGCAGGGTTTAAGTCTAAGGTGCAATCTTGTCTTTGCTCTGTAGCCTCCTCTGTGAGAAGTGTCAGACTGGCCTGGGGCTGCTCGTAGCTACAACCCACATGCGGTACCCTGTTACTGGGTTCTTTTCCTTCCACCCGCAGGTCACCAGCCATCTCTGATGGAGGGCACTCTTTCTGGGAAGCTGCCCAGCTTGAGGAGAAAGGTGTTTCCTTGCTTGGGATGCCAATGCCTGCACACACACCGTTAGCAGAACCTTGACTGCTACTCTGAAGGTCTTGGCCCAGAGCTGTGGGGTGACTTTCCATCATCCCACCTGATTGGCTGCTTGCTTCTTGACAAGGTGTTGTCTGGTCTGTCCTTGTTCCCAATGAAAGCAACGAGAAGCGAGTTATTATCCCAGAGGCCCCATCAAAGTCTGAAAGCAGCTCAGTGGCATTTGAGAAACCTAAGTGATTTTTATCTTCAGCTTTCCTTGAGGATTCTTCATTTACCATCTTGCTGGCTTCCTCCTGAAGTAAAACTTCAGCAGGCTGGCTTACTGCCTTATGGGCAAAATCAGTTGTTGTTTGGTCCAAGGTAGATGATACAAGCTCTTTGCCCATTTCTTCCTGCTCAATAGTGGAAGGAAGATCTGGTTCTGATGGGGCAGCACCTGAGGATAGTTCATCTCTGTAGCATGGTACTGCATGTTCAGTGCAAGAACTGATCAGTCCTTGGCCATGATGTTCAGAGCCAGTGTTGCCTTCACTCTGGGTTTTCAGTGGCTCCAGTGTGCGCTCTGATATTGGCTGGTCATGCTGTGCTGCACATGTTACGTCATCATACTCTGTTTTTAAAAATGGATTATAGTAGCCATCAGGGTTGGCCAGGGTACCTCTGGCTTGTTCTTCAGGAAGGTCTCTTTTGTCTTCCAACTGAAGGGAAGGACTTGCTGAACTCCTTTCATCAGGCACCAGTGCAGAGTGAAGAGGGCTGAGGTTGTTTGCTGCAGAGTCAGACAGAGAGGTGGACTCCAAACTTTCCTTCCCTCCCTGGTCACTCCGGAGACGGATGGCTGAAATGGAAGAAACAACTGAGTCAGTTATGGATTTGGTTTCCATGGTCTCAGGCTCCATTTCCATTAGGTCAGATGAATGGTTTTTTCTTTTGGCTTCCCTCTGAGGTTTCAGCTGGGCAAAGGTCTTGGTTTCCAAGACAGCAGCTTCCTCCTTGGCATCATTCAAAGAAGACACTGTGGGAGACCTAGAGAGGGGTGATAGGTGGGATGTCCTTTCACGGTAGCCTGCACAGTCAGTGCTATTCAGGGAGCCAGATGGAGCCAAGGGGAAGGAGACCTGTGATGTGTAGTCAGTCTGTAGGAAAGATCTTCTCTTCCTCAGGCTCTTGGAATATGTCAGCTCCTTCTCTTTTCTGTATTTTTCCCTGGTTGTCTGTCTTGACATCCAGCTCTCCCCCAGATGGCAACACTTGGACTTCTTTAGGAAGCAGGAGTCATCTGGATCCTCATGGGGTAGAGTACTGAAGCCTGTTGGCAGAGAAGAACATACAAGGGATGAAGTGTTTATACAAATGACAGTTGCTAATGGGGTTTTGTGGGCCAGAGGTAATAACCAAGAATGTGTTCCCAGATACACACAGCAGGTTTCTGTGTCATGTTGATGTTGGGCAAGCACTTACAATCAGCTGCATTAGGAAATTCAGAGACTGAATCTGTAATCTTTATGACCGAAATTAAAGACCGGTCCTGTCTTGGGAAGCAGAATAAAGGTTTTCCCATGTTAGAATAGCCAACTGGGGTCACTTGAAGGGTCTGGAAAATAATTGCAGGTACTTTCACAATGGTCTCCACAATTCTTGCCAGGTTAAATAAGACAGAGTTTGCAGGTGAGATACACAGGAGGTTTTTTGATAGCTATATATTTATTAAACTTGTGTGAAAATATGAATTTTCTAAGTTGTGTCTGTATCTGTATTATAAGTATATACTATGCAACTCCGTATAATTCTATAATTATGCAAAGATAAAATGTTAAAAAATGTTTCCACAGAGAAGCAGATAATAGCTTTTATATCCAAGCTGATAAATTTGATAATTTGGAGTTAACATTAGAAATATCCATTATATATTTCAGCCAGAAGAACAGAATCCTGTAGTTTTCTTACATTTGTGTTTTTTGAGGATAAGACTATAAGAACAAGTTGCTGTAAAGGAAGTAAGGGTGTAAATTTACAGTACACTGGCTACTTCACAGTAACTGCCCATGTGCACACTCTTACCCCACGGTCATTGTGAGGGTAAGTTACTTAGCATTTACACTAAGAACATGGACATGGGCAGTTAGCACAGAGTAGCTGACGTGCTGTGAATTCGCACCCCAGCTTGCCTCATGATAATTTGTTCATGTTGTTACAAGCTCAGAAAACAAAAGTATCAGACAATTGTCTACCCATACAGGCTCTTCTGACTTACAAAACATAACTCTGTAACTTCATTTTAATTAGCCTGTGCAATACATGGCTAAGATTGTTTCTATCAACACTTCTGCCTCTTTTCAGGTTGAAAGTAGGGGTAGAGCAGAGGTAGGCAACCCCTGGCACCTGTGCCGGAGTGTGGCACACAAAGACATCATGCTTTGGGGATGGGGGCAGGCTGTGCTGCCACAAGAAGGATCAGGCCCCTCAGAGGGGCTTGCCAGAATGTTACAGGTTGAGGTTGCAGGTGTTTTTGGCATTGCCCAAAAATGTAGAGAGAAGGCTGTTTGTAACTTTATCTGTGTGCTTTCACACTTTCTAATATTTGGATTGGAGGAAGGCCATGTTAAATGTAGTGTTAATTTGTGATTTCCAGATGCTTTTTAGTGAAAGAAGCAACTGTTTTCTTGCTTGCCCCGTTTGGGAGCTGGATTGTGACAGTGGCTTTCATCTTTGCCTGGGCATTTCCTTAGGTTTTAAGAGTTTTCAGGAATCACTCAGTTAGGCAAACCAGGGGGAATGGGTCCCCATTCTCTTCCACCACATGCTGTGCATTCACTCCCTCTGCCCATGCATGGATTCTTGACCCCCATGGGGCTTCCCTCCTTTGTTTTCTTTCTAATTGGGCCGGTTCACACCTCGCATGAGTTTCCCCCAGCAGTCCTGCATGCTACACACCCATCTGTCTCTGGACCATCCATACTTTGCACAGCATTTGCAGGAAGCCAAGCATGCTTGGCAAAATGTACCATGCGTGGACCATATTCGTATGATGGAGACGTAACATAGCTGCGCTCAAATAGCATGCAAATGACATATGCGGGTGTATACAGTGGTATGTTGGTATTGGTATTCTTGTGATTGCAGGAGAGCTTGCTGAAGTAACTGTGTGTGCCTACACGTGCAATTATGGTGCATGAATAAATTGTGGAGCTTATTGCTCTGCAGTTTCTTGCTCCCAGGTACACCGTTTGAACATGTACTCAGGATCAATAAACTCTGGAGTTTATTCATGCACAGCACGCTGAGCCAGGGAGAGCAACTATGACTGATAAGGGGCTGGGAAGTCAGCTTGCCAGCCCGGGACTGCTCCCTTGGCTCAGTGTGCTGTGGAGGGGCTATTACAGTACTTATTACGGTATTGTAGCAGTGACTAGAGACCATAGTAACAGTCAACCCCTGCCTTGCACTCAGTCCTCAGAATAAGAAAAGGATCCTTCCCTTGGGAAGCTGATCTGCGGGCGCACCTGCTGCAGCTTCTGTTGGGGTGAACCTGTCTGCAGCATCGTAGAACTCGTCCTCTGAACTGGTGTCCCCAAAGCCTGGAGGAGGGTCCAGGATGAGATCGTTCACCTCTGCTGTGTGCTCTGCTCTGCAGGGTCCCTCTTTTCCACCCGCCTCAGCCAGCAGATCTTTTACAGAGCCACCTCCAGGATTGTGGTTCAGGAAGTTCCTCTCCCCGTTGCCAGTGGGGGAGATGTTGGTACAGAGGCTGTAATACTCCATGACACTGTTCTCCAACAGTTTGCACTCCAGTGCAGAAGCTCTTGTTTTGTTCTCCCCTTGCTGCTCAGATGCAGGGTTGGGGGCCTGGGGTATCTGCAGGAAGCAAAGGAAGTCCTCTGCCTCTGCCTGGCTAGTTCCCTCCTCACCAGTGAGGGTGAAGTTCTTGTCTTGGTTGCTGAGTTCCTGCACAGTGGGTGTGTAGAAATGGAAGAACTCTGGTCTACTGGCAGAGCAGGCATCCAAATCGTCCTCTTCCAGCGCATCCATGGAGTCACTTGAGCCACTTGTCTTGCATCCTCTGCTTTCGGTATTGGCTGAGTCTGAAGCCTCTGATGCACTGTCTGTTAGGTTGTCACTCCCATTGCACAGGCCTTTCCCTTCAGGCCTGGGCTTTGTGCTGTCCTCTTCCAGCTCACAGAACTTTCCCTGTTCCTCCTCCTCTTCCCCTGGGGGGTCAGTGATGCTGAATTTCAGCAGGTGAGTATCTGAGCAATGCTCTGCAGAGGAATCCAATTCCCAGGAGTCTTCAGAGTCACTGCAGGCCCTAGACACATACCCTGCAATTTAAAACACAGAATCTATGTCACACAGGACCACCATCTGCAAACTACATCCACATCCCTTCCAGCTGTCAAAAGCCTGGATCACTGTTGGAGGTTTATCACCAGTGCACTCTATTGAAACATGTGGGTATGTGTGGGGGAGAGAGAGAGACTGATTATGCCTCTCATTTGCCTAACACTGATGACTGACACTATAGGGTTAACGGGGAAAGGAAAAGGATCCACGGATGTGTCTAGGGCTACTCTTAAAACCAAATTTCTATATTCATGCAGGATAGATGTGCTGATTAGCACAGCATTAACCTGTGCTGGACAATATGTATCTGTTAAACTATTGCATAGTATTTGCTCAGTTACATCAGGTCAAAGCAATAATCGCATTACAACTGGCTGTTAATGATCACTTTCATGCTAGAAGCACCTAAGGTCTCAAATGTGCTGGGTGCTGGTCTACCACGGGCAGATTTCCCAGCACCCCACACTCGGTGCTCCCACCTCTGCAGGAGCCTCACCCCCACTATCCCTCCCCAGCACACTCACCCCTGCCTCCTCTCCTACCACACCACTAGAGCATGAGAAGATTTTTCTCCTTTTCATAATACTTCCCAAGCAAATCACCTGTACTGTTGCCCAGCCTTCCCTTCCCTATCACATGTGAAAAACTAAAGGTGTATATGTGTGACACCAAGCAGTGTTGTGCAGAGATGCCTGAGCTGGCCCTGAAAAGGTCATGTTGGATACTAGAAGCAGTACAGTTGCATTGGCACTGAATTGCATCCAAGCTAATTAGTGGTGTTGGGTGCATCAGTCTGGGTGCAGCACTACACTAATGTGGCTCTACTGCTTCTGGTACCTGAGGTAATTCATTCAGGACTATCTGAAGTCACTGGGGGTGGGGAGGAAGCGAGGAGGGAGAGAGAAAATCTGTGAATGCAGGTTCACTGGGACTGGAACAAACTTATTTTGCCACAAAACCTCATTCTTAGCAGAGCTGTATGGGTAATGCAGCTTTGTTGGTTCAGCAGGGAAACAGAAATAAGGAAGAAGAATTCTGGAGGTCAAAACTAAGCTCTTGGTTTAATCAACTTAAATGTTTGTTTAGTTCTCAGGTGCCCTTCACATTTTTAAAACGAATTTAACTAGATATTTAAACAGAATATCACTTCAAAATGGGTCTCTGAAGAGCTTCATTTTAAAATGTCAAAACCAGATGTTTTGACTTGCTTTACATTTTTTCCTCAATCTTTTTCACCTGAAGTGGCTCACTAAATTTGACCCAAATTAGGCAACTGTTTTGGTCAACCCTAAACAGCATTTTTGTGCACATAAGCTATCAAATAAATTATGCTCTCCCCACCCCCTCCCCAAGTATCCAGCTACCTGATTATGAGATGCGGGTCACGCTTTTAAATACCCTCAAAATAAAACTTATGGAAATCTCCTTCCCTACCTGCTTCTTTTTGTCCCTGTCTATTATCACCTGCTAAAACCATTTCTTTAAGGTTTCTAGATGCTATACCCTCATTTATCCTACACCTCTGGGATGCAAACATCAATATTTCCAGAAATCCCAGCTACTTTTGCCCTCCCCTCTTATTGTCACAGGTCACTGCAGCCTTAACCTCCAGCTTTAACCTATGCAATGCACCCCTATGGAATGCCTTGTTCCTCCTCTTCACTCTAGCTTTCCTCTTAAAGCCTCTAAGAAGAAAATGTTCTTTTTCTCCAATAGAGATCCATCATCTCTATTTAGGTTAGTTACCTAAAAAATCTGGGTGTTATAGAAAATGTGCCTTGTTTAAAAAGTAGCTCTGTTCAGTTCCTAATTTGTTTTGTGAATGAATCAACAAGAGAAAACAAATTTGTTTCAAAGATTCCCCCTCTCAGCCTGGGAGCATTCAGGATGTGGGCCTCATCTTTTCATAGAGTCATACGATCATAGAAAATGAGGGTTGGAAGGGACCCTAATCCAACCCCCTGCTCAAAGCAGGTCCATCTCCAACTAGATCAATCCCCTTCTCTGGGGATTGGCTCTGATTTTCCCAGTTGACATCACAGTATCAGTGCACACCTCTAGCCGGCTTGAGAAACATTGGAATTTGCACTGATGAAGCCCAACTTTGCATGAAGCTACGGCACTTGGAGGACTTGGTAAGCACAGACTTCCTGTGTGGCCTTAGGCCAGGCACTTTGCTTCTGTCTGCCTCCATTCTTTACCTTGAACATGGGAAAACACTTCTTGCTTGCTGTGTATTTAAATGAGGATGGCATTGAATCTATCAGTACATGGCAGTTTTTAGTGTTCTTAAACAGTTTGCACTCCAGGCCCAACTCCTCCCAATACCCCAGGCAGGGTGCCTGGGAGGGGTCCTTGAGGCAAGGGTGTGGGGGTCCATTCTGCTTAGCCCCCTACTCCACTCCAGCTCTGGCCAGGCAAAGCAGCTGGCAGCTTCCCTGCCCTTGCTTTCTAGGGTGATGTAGGTACAATTACATGGCAGGTCTTTCTGAATCTAAAGAATAATTAGAAAAATCTTTCACAGTAACATGGTAGTGCCTACCAGCCTCTCATGAACCAGATCCTGCTCTACTGGATATGGTGGAAACATAAGAAGATCTCTCCTGCCCTAAAGCATGTACAGTCTAAGGGTGCAGACAGATATTTCCATTGTCACAGGATCTAACGGCTTTGGTATAAGCAATTAGGATGCAACTGTATTGTCTGCATGCTCCGGGGGCAATACAAGTATAGCAAAATATTTAGCAACCTGATCTCTATTTCATTTGGGGTTAAGTGAAATAAATCTCTCTCACCTGTATCACTATTGGAGCATACAGACATAAGGGATGATATATGCTCCCCAGCAGCAGCTCCCTCTCCTATTTTAAAGCACTTCAAAGCTACAACTGTAGCCTGAGGGGACTGAGAATAGTCCTGGTTGTTAGGCTGTAGTTTTGAAGAGTTTTAGGCTGTGAGTCCCATAGCTGTCACTGTGCAGGAAGGGTCACTTTTCCAGCAGGGCACCATGCACCTTAATTATGTTTTTGACTGAAGCTGCTGCATATGTTATTATCTAGGTCATGTCTTTGTAGCAGCTCTTACCTTCTTCAGCAGAGATGCGGTGTTGCTTATCCTCTCCCCACCTGAATATGGAGACACCTGAATCCACAAACAGCCTGTAGTAGCCAGCAATGAGACAGGCAAGATCTTTTGCACTGTTAGACTCGAGCAACAGAGTCAGCAGCTTTTTAAAAAATAAACAGGTTAAAATAGTTAAGCCTTGTTCACAATGTGATCTGTATAAACATGCCCTAACATAAAAAGACCTTAATTCCCCATCCTGCTCCTGGGAGAAAAAAGAGCAATAGATTTTTCTTTTATGCCTGGCACCCTATTGGTAGAAGACAGCAGAATATTTTTAGAGGAACCTGGTTTTTTTTCATTTGTGTTATATAATGGTTTCTTCCCTATCTAGTGACAGCTCCTAAAAGTCTACTACACAACGCTTGAACTTAGAACAATTTTCAGGTGACAGTCAAATTATGACAAATACAGCATGTTACAGAGACCAGTGAGATGGGGGGGGGAGGGGGGAGTCTTAGTTCACATGTCAGGATAGCATGCAATTCACAGCAAAGCAACTAGGAAAAAAATCCCAACAGTACACTTATTATAGCAGCAGCAGAACAAGCACTTCTATGTTTCAAAAATTAATAACACATTAAATTACACTGGAAAATTAAAAAAAGAAGAAAAATCACTGTACCACGCACATAGAAACAAACATAAATGCACACACATAATTCAAGTAGCAGCAGTACCTTCACATCCTGCAGGTAGATTTTTACCATGCTCACTTTCTCCGATTCTTCAGTAAGCTCTAGCCTGCTGATGTTAGCAAACTCTGCCAGGGTTGTTATGATGTTGAGCTTATTATTAATAATCTGGCTGATTCCATACTTGGCTCCCACCAGCAAGGCAACATATGATTCTCTGTCCTGTAGCTGCAGGAGGAGGGTGGATTAGCGGGCAATCTCCACTAAAATCTAAATAAGAACCTATGTCCACCTGTTATGCAGAGGTGGTGCATTCCTGTTCATTCAAGCTGGGCACTCTGTTTTAAGTTGTTCCAGCCCCAAAGCTTATCTTTTAGGAGTCCCTTGCCAGTTGTGGGTGGTGGCTTCAGATGAGCTGTTCCCAACAGCACTACAGAGCTGGTTGCTCAAGTTGCTGGCCTCTTCTACGGTTGGGGGCACATATGGGTTGTGGGCTTTGCACTAGGCACCTATGCAGTCAGTGACAGTATCATGTGAGCTACGCCTTACAGAAGCTGAGCAGCCAAGCTGCAGAGCATCAGCTTGGAGGTTTCATAGTTTCATAGTTGTAGGGTCGAAAGGGACCTGAGAAGATCAACAAGTCCAACCTCCTGCAATGGCAGGAAAGAGTACTGGGGGTAAAATGACCATGGCTAGGTGATTGTTTAGCCTCCTTTTGAAGACCTCCAGGGGAAGAGCATGTATCACTTCCCTTGGAAGTTGGTTTCAGATTCCAGCAGCCCTGACTGTGAAGTAGCACATCCTGATATCTAGCCTGAATCTACTCTCGGTCAACTTATGCCCGTTATTCCTCAGTATTCCCAGTAGTGTTTGGGGGAACAGGGACTCCCCCAATGCCTGCTGGTCCCCCTTGGCCAGTTTGTAGATGGCCACCAGATCCCCTCTCAGCCTTCTCTTGTGGAGGCTGAACAGGTTCAGGTCCTGTAGCCTCTCTTCGTAGGGCCTGCCCTGCTGCCTCCTGATCATGCCAATGGCCCTCCTCTGGACCTTCTCGATGCTGTCCTCATCCCTCCTGAAGTGCGGTGCCCGGAACTGGATGCAGTACTCCAGCTGCAGCCTGACCAGTGTCGCATAGAGGGGGAGGATCACCTCCCTGGACCTGCTCAAGATGCATCTGTGGATGCATGACAAGGTGCGGTTGGCCTTCCTGACTGCCTCCCCACACTGCTGGCCCATGTTCATTGTGGAATCAATGATGACTCCAAAATCCTTTTCTGCCTCTGTACTGACAAGAAGGGAATTCCCCAGCCTGTAGGTCTGCTGCTGGTTCTTCCTCCCCAGGTGCATCACCTTGTACTTGTCAGTGTTGAATCCCATCCTGTTCTTATGCACCCACCCCTGTAACCTGTTTAGATCTAGTTGCAGCCTGTTCCTCTCCTCCAGAGTGCCCACTTCTCCCCACATTTTAGTGCCATCCACAAATTTGAACAAGGTGCTTTTCAGCCCCCTCATCCAAGTCACTGATGAAGATGTTGAACAGTGCGGGCCTGAGGACCAAGCCCTGGGGGACCCCACTGCCCACATCCCTCCAAGTCAAAAATGACCCATCCACCACCACTCTGGAATGGAATGGAAGATGTATCCATTCATGGGATCAATGTTCTCAGCATGCCTTCTCCCTCTCTCTCCCGCCCCTCTTTCTCCCTGCACCCCCCATACCTCATTGGTATGCACCTCCAAGCAGGCAGAGTGTAGTCATGAAGACGGATGTTGTCCTCTGAAGATACCTACTGCTTTCTACACTGTCTCACAAGAAAAGGGCAGTTGGGGAAGGTGAAATGGTTGCAGATATTAACACTGTTGCATTCAGTCTGCAACAGTCCCCTAAGGAAGTTGGGAGTTCACTAATACTTTGGCCTTCATGCAGGAGGAGTGATTGGAAAACTCTCTCTGTGCAGTCACTCCTAGGGTAAGGCACTGTAGAGGTGCTCAGAAGACAGGGTGCCATGCCATGGAGAATTTAAACAAAAGTACATTTTTAAAATTTCCATCAGAACTTTTTGTGGGATTTTCTGATTTTTCAGCAAAATATTCTAGTGTCCCCCTCTGTTCCAACAAAAAAAAGTATGCGTCTTCCCCACTCTGTGAGAGGTTGGACAACCCCAAAGGAGTCTCTGGGTGTGGGTGGATGTCATGGGGGGTGCAGTCCAGCCAAACAGGATGGCCTGGAGAGAAGATGAGGAGCACAGAGACCTGAGGTATAGCACCTACAAGGCATTGCGATACCATTTGGTATTAACGCATAATCAGTATGCAATGTCAAGGGGCTGCAGGTGAAGTAAGTGGTAAGGCAAGTTTTGAATGAGGACAATGTGGTGTCTATATGAAGTTTTACTAGGATCTCCTTGTCTGGGAGTGGAGGAATAAAGGTAGTGGAGGGAAAATGGGACCAGCAGATGGCACGTCCTGGTACTACTAACAGGCCAAAGGCCTGGTGGGGAACACAAACCTCGGTAACAGGTTATACCTCAGTAACAGGTAGCACTGTAACCACGGTCTGAATTATGGGGGAGCTTGTGGGGGCTGAGACCCCCCATAAGAGACAAGAGCCCCCCTGTAAGATCTGAAAATCACAATCCGGGGGCGGGGGGGTGTCAGTCACTTAGGTGGACTTGTTAATCAGTGGACTGGTTTAACTTAGTGTTAGCCCCTCCCCCCAACATCCTCCCAAGAGTCAAAGTATAATTTGAACCCTTACTGTAATGTTTACTTCAGAAACAAGCTTGTTTGGCTTCACTGCTGTTAAAAAATCAGACATCCTGTTTTGAAGAAAGCTTGCTTTGATCAAGAAGTGGCGGGAGTGTTGGCCATAGTGTTAAGGCACAAAGTTGCTCCTAAGCCCTGAATGCTGCTGCTGTTTGCAAAGCATGGTAATGCAAGACCCACAGTTTGATGAACAGTTTCAGAGAGCAGGCTGATTTGCTAACATCATAATACACAAATATATCACACACATACCATTAACGTGGCGTTAAAGATTTTCCCGCCATACATTTTCAGGTCTCCAAGTATTTGCAGGTAGCACAGACGCACCTGTACAGCCGAGAGGACTTGCTTGGGTTTCCAAGAAAAAAAATATTGTTGAGAAAGTGACTAATAAGTCAGTGTAACAGGTCAGGTACGTCAGCAAAGGGGTTTTCATATTATTTTGTCAAAATCAAGGAGGTGCATACAAGGTACAGGACTAGAAGGATTTGAGAGGAAACACACTTTTGACCTGATGGAAGAAGCAAAATTGGCTGAGCAATGTTGTTTATTGGGTGAATGCATAGCTGGGTGAGACATTAGACACAATTTGGGCTGCAAAATTCACAAATGTGTTTTGTACCTGAGAACTTTCCTAACACCGCTCACACTGGTCCAATAAAATGTATTAGCCAACCCATTGCTTCTTGCATACTCCCTGGACCATCATGGCTTCACCAACATTTATGACCCGATATCTACCTTCTGTTCCACCAATCAACAGGCAGACAGACAAAAAACAAAGAGAAATCATAGCAGGCAGTGATTTTCTTCCATTGCAAACTGTGGAAGGGGCCCTGGATCAGTACATCACTGGTAATGTTTTGCTCTGCCTTGCTGGAAAGGAGCAAGCTCTGATTTCTCTCCTCTTTGGGAAGGGACTGGTATATGCCTGCAGAAACAGCACACGGAGCATGCTAAAGGCAGGGAAAATATCTGCAACAAAGGGGAGGAGAGTGTGAGAAGAGGAAAATAAGAGGGATACAATTGAGCCTCCCTCAAATGTAACTGCCATGGTGCTAGGACTTTTGTGGGCACTTCTACATGTGAATATTAATACAATGCAACAAACTGCACTCTGTGCATTGCACTCTGGTGTAGTGTTTACACATGCACTCGGGACCACAGCACACTGAGTTGGGGCAGTGGAGCCCCAGCTGGCAGGGGGCCCCCTGGGTCAGCCTGCCAGCTTGGGGCTGCTCTGACCCAGCTCAACGTCCAGTGGAGGGGCTGGCTGGGGCAGGAAAGTGCTTCAGTGTGAGGCTAGCTGGCAGGCAACCCCTGCACTGAAACACCCTGGTGCTCCAGCCAGCCCCATCAGCACCTAATGTGCACTGTGGTAGAGTAAATAACTCCACCATAGGTTAGCATAGTATTTGTATCTAGCAGTACTAAGCTATGATGGAGTTCATTAGTTTACTCTGGCCTAATAACTCCATATGTCTAGACTGGTGATGCTTTACTGTGGAGCTAATTAGGCAACTGCAGCAAGTGTCTTGTGTATATGTTCCCTGTGTGGAGGAAGCTAGGGTAACATGCAAGGAACCATGCTTGCACACTCTTGGCTCCCTGAAATGGGGATGGCTGGCTTTCTGCATGCTATCCTGCACACATGCAGTACAAAAGCTTTACCTTTTGTCTTGGATCCAGCAAGATTTGATTCCTCTTCATGTGAAAGCTAATGGCTTTCTTGATGTCCTTGCCTCTCATGTTGCGGAGTAGAGTTGGAGATACGAAGTTTTCTATTCCCCAGTCCTTCCTGCCATAAAGACAGAGAAGGGTGTTATTGTTTAAATCTGTACTCTGGATTGAAGCCACAGCTCTTGGGTAAGGGTCTTGGGTTTGTGCCACACAAGAAGAAAGACTAGAGCATCCCAATGGTCTCTTCTGCCATTCTTAAAAGCACTTTGCTTTGCTTAAAGGCCTGTTACATTTTAGCATCTTTTGCATTAATTGTTCTTACAAGTTTAAAATTATAAATGAAAAATTCCAAGGGAGACTACATTTATCACAGTGCTTATCACTTACTTATGAAGCACACAGTGAGGTCTTAAGTTGTTGCTTCTGTACAGTCATATATTACATGCATTTTGGTGTGTTTGACTACAAGCAGTGTTCCAGTGCCAGGGAGCGACACATGCCAGTCACTCAGGTTAGCTGGGTTCTAACAACAGCTATGCATGTCTTAAGATGCCACTGTATGGGCTATAATTCAACAATCAATCTTTTATCAATTTTCACTGATCAAGCTGGTTCTTTGGAATGACCCATACTGTACTAGCAACAAGGTGCTACTGACTTTATCTGTCTAGGGAAAGCAACGGCTCTATCTGCCATGACCATGCAGGTATTATAAATTATATAGAATTACATTTCTGAGCCATATAACAACTCTGACTGGCTGAGTGATGCAATGCCCTAGACATACATGGTGATGATTGTTCTTTCTTAAAAGCTCCTTCATGCAAAATTCTGTATTCTGGCTAGAGTAGCAAGTCTGAGCACTGGCATCTGCATAATCACCACATAGTCGTTTGTTAATAACTGTACAACAATGTTTCCAACTGGCTCCTACATGCATGTCTGTATGATGCAAGGCCAAGGTGGAGATACACCATGCCTGGTTTTGGTCTGCTTGCTCCAAGACCAACTTAGTGTAGCTGCACAGTGTTGCACATGTGCTCAGAAACACTGCACTGACATAACTACACTCCTTCAGCTGTAGGAGCAAGGCATAGCATTACTCTGTGCCATACAGATATCTCCTATGAATCTGTCGCTCCACTTGGCTACTGACCTCAGGCTTCTCACTAGGTGTATCTGTAGCAGGCAGGCTATAAACAGGCTTTAATTTTTTTTTCAAAACCCCACTGCTATCTGAGCAGTTTGGAAGGGAGATTAAGAGCAATGGGTGATTTATGGCTACCTCAAATAGTTACTCAGTTACCCCTAAATGGATCAGCATAAGCAACAGACTTGGGGAAAGAGACTGTCTCTACTCTGTGATTGGACAGTACTTAGCACCATTACAAGCTTATTTCTGGGCACCCCTTGTGTACTACCAGAATAAACACAAGCAATAAGACCAATACAGGGGATTCATATACAGCACATAGGCAGAGCATATGTCAAACTAGCTACTTTGATCTCCTACCTATTCTAGCCACATTAGGAAAGATTTACATAACACAGAGGGACTATAATGGCAGGGAATTTCCCACTTACGCTATGTATTTCAAGGACACTTTTTGGGGCTGAGCACAAGCATAAATCCGCTCTTGTATGTGCAGGGCTGCCAGGCGCAGGGCTACACTGCACTTCATCTCAACAGCAAACCTCTCCTGAAGCACATCGCTGCAGCTCTAGAAGGACACAGCTGGGTTAGCAAAGCAGGGGCAACAGATGCAGATGAGCCAACCACCTCCCAGTCACTGTAGGGGCAGGACATTGGCAGTACCCGTGTCTCCCTTGCTTTTACCTCTGGCATGGTACAGGGTGTGTGTAGTGTGTCTGGTTTTGTGCACTGCAGCTGCATGGGAAGGCTTGAAGTGGGGATTTGGGGATGCCTCCAACTGAACTCAGTGGCCCAGGAGGCCTCTTCCAACCCTGTGTTCCCCAGGAGTCGGAATAACCATGTCATCTCTTTTTAATGAGTACCTTCAGTTGCACCTTCCATGTGCCAAAGTACTGAGCTGTTTGGACATCAAAGGCAGCTGGGTGCGACGCCAGCCACATAACTCCCTTGTGTGCCATTGGCTACAGCAACAGGCCTGCCTTAACTCTGCCAGTCCAAGCAAATCTAGGCTGGGATGGACCTGTTGCCTCCTGCTTCTTGGCCCTCGTTGGGCTCATTTATGAATGGTGCACGTGGTAAACAGGTCAAATCCAAATTTATGAACAGGCTTGATTAGGATCAGTTAAAGCTGAACCTACCTAAGCTAAAATAACACATTCAGCATTTTATAATAACACACTTAGCTCTTAGCGGGCATGTCTACATGTGCCCCCAACTGCGCAGTAACCATTGTCACTGCATAGTCCAGGCAGTGCATAGGTCGTTTCTGACCCTACTGAGCAGTAGCAATGAGCTCATTGCTACTGCACAGTAACATCAGCATTACGGTTCATGCCTGCCAATGCTATCTTGCAGTAGCAATGTCACTCTAGCCCGTTGCTATGGCAATGTAGTGTCTCGTGTAGACACATCCAGTGTCCACTGCACTAAGCTGTTTTAAAATCACAGTTCTGCTTAAATGGGAGGCTAAAGGCCTCAGTTGGGGAAGTTTCCCCATCCTGTAGGAAGCATGTGACACTAAACTTTCACCTGCAGATAGAGGTACTCGAAGGCAACTGGATCCTCCTGCAGGAGGTCTAGTGGGTCCTTTGGGATAAAGCACACCCGGAAGAGGCACCGGTAGTCATGGGATTCCTTCCTTTGGACCACCTGGAACAGACAGAATGCACCAGCATTGAACAGCAAGGCTCTAATCGCCCCCAACTCAATAGTCTGAACCTTGGCTAGTGAGTGCCATGAATCAGTGAAGGTTGTTTACATAAGTGAATGAAGCAGTGGCCTCTGCTACAGAGGCTGCCTCTCTAGTCAGAGTGGGACGTTGCTGATGCTACATTTTCTGGGTATGTTTCTCTCATTCTGTTTGCTTCCCTTCCACACATCACATGGAGGCAGCTCCACTGCTGAACTTGGTTTAAAGCTCCACTTTTCAAATGCAATGATGCCCAGCTTTCGCTTAAGCTTACCAGGGTAAAACTTTGAATGACTTCAGGGTGCAGCAGACCCCTCTCTGCTAACTAGTTCTGAAGATGCCAGCCTGTATTATTTATGTGGTCCAACATAAATGTTCAACCAGGGGTTAGGAAAATAAGGTCCTCCCCAAGGTCATCTAGTCCAGCTCAAGGCAGGATCATTCCTGACTAAACCATCCCAGGCAAGTTTTTGTCAAACCTGCTCTAGAAAATTTCCAAGGATGGGGATTCCACAGCTTCTCTAGGTAGCCTGTTTCAATACTTGACCACCCTCATAGTCAGAAAGTTCCTTCAATCTCCAACCTAGATTTCTTCTGCTGCTGCTTGCGGCCACAAAGAAAAGCCCATCTCCATCTTTTCTTTAATCACCCTTCAGGGGTTCTAAGATTGTAATCAAATACCCCCACAGTCTTCTCTTCTTCAAGTTAGATAACCCTAGTTCTTTCAGCCTTTTGTCATAAGTCTTGCCTCCCAGGCCCCTAATCATTTTTGAGATGGGTGCCTCTAGCAGCAGAAAGAAATGTGCAGCTTCATATCAACCACCGATCTTTACCTGAGCAATGCAAACCCCTTTGACTGTCACCCATGGCAGTCTCCAGGGGCAGAGCAAGCTGCTAAGAATGTGTGTGTTGCATAGTGCTATTTCTGTCACCTCATCAGAACATCTGGAGCAGCAAATCAAAGCTTCGAAGCTGTCACTAGCTGAGGCACATGGAACACGTATAGGAAACAGGATCTGATAGCAATATATCTGTGGAGGTGTAAATCCCAATTTGGGTTTTACTTTTAAATGGAGTTAAACACAGTAGAGCTGTCTCTGTGTTTCTCTCAGGAGGGCAGCCATGGCACTGGGGAGCTTTTGAAATGAACTGCACAACAAATAAGTTTCATAACCTTCGTTGCCAGCACTGACCTGTTCGATGAGCTCATCTTCATGTAGAAGATAGAGCTTAGCAATGTTGTACTGTTCTTCCAAGGCCAGAGCAAAGTGCTCGATGCTCTGAATCGAGAGCTTCTCTTTTAAGGTGAGAATTATGTCCTGGCAAAGACAAATGCAGAGAACCACATTTCAGTACCGCCTACTGCAAAAGCTGAGATGCTAGGCTGAGGGAAGAAGGTGCAGGTTCTCTAATGGGAAGGGTGGGATCTGGCACCTCTCCCCAGGAACTTGTGGCAGAGCAGCAAGTTTTCTTTTGCCCCAGTCTGCTCCAGACTAGGTGGGGGTGATGGGCTTCTCAGATCTGGATGCTGCCTAGATATCTCCTTTTACTGACTTTTGGATACCACTCTCAAGCCTAAGTCTTCATCAGATCCTAATCTTGGCCTGACCAAGGATCTTTTAGCTGTGCCCTAAGGGTCCTTTGTAGTTCATTCCAAAGAGCAGAGCCAGAGATGCAGAGTCAAACCCCTTCTGGCCAAAGGGTGGTCTCTGGAACAGGGGCGCTCAACCCCTGACCCATGGGCCAGATCTGGCCTGCAGGGCTCCACTAGAGTCCAGAAATTTGGCAGTGGCAGAGTGGCAGCATTAATTGCTCTTCCCCTGCTGCCAAATTTTGAAGCCCATCAGGTTGTGCCAATGTGTGGTTGGATCTGGGCACATGGCTGAATCAGGCCACCTGTGGACCAATCCCACACCACTCATTCAGCCTACAGGGCCAAGAGATTGGACACCCCTGGACTAGTACCTCCCTTGGGTTTTCTCCTTCCTTCCTGAGTGCCCACACCACTAGACTAATGAGCTAAAACATGGGAGGCCCCCCTCCCCTGGCATCTAAAATCTGCTCGTCACGGGATTTTGCTTTATTTGGACAGACGCATGTGTACAGAGCCATGTATCTGCCTGGCCAGAGTGCAGCCTATTGTGTGTGCTGGGTAACAATGTGGATGTTTATGTATCCATACTGCACAAGGAACAGACTTGATAAAAATGGTAGTTACGCATTCAAACACACAGAGGCTGCAATCAGATATTGCATTTATTCCAGGATAAATTACTTTATCCTGGGACAAAGTGCAATCATACAGACCTCTGTGTCCATTGTCCTGGGATAAAACCTAAAAATGTTTCCGAGACAAGAGGTAGTAAAAGTTTATCCTGGGATATTACAAAGTACCTCTGAAAGTTATCACAGGATTTCATCATTAAATCAATGGCAGAAAAGCAGCAGTGCATTTAGCCTCTCACTAAATTCTGATTAGAAAGGTGATGTGTGTACATGCCAACCCTGGGATATTTCCCAGGGATCCTGTCACAAGTGCTTTGGTTCTCTGTGGTATATTAAATCTATTTTATCTTCTGTGGAGTTGCAGATTAAAAAGAAAATAGTAAACAATGCAACCCTCATACCTTCACAGTGGTGGTGCTCTCAAATTTGAAAGCCTTGGTCTGTCCATTTTCCAGGTACACCTTGAGTACATTAGGCATGCACAGAAGAGAATTCCCCTGCATAGCAAAAAAACAAGAAGAGTCAGTCCCCACGTGCTGGGCTGCAGCGAACCAGGCTGCTTTAGTGTTCCAGAACTTGCTGTGGTAACAATTTGGTAACACAAGAAATATAGGTATAAGCGAAGAACTTTCTCTATATGTGGCACCTTATGAGGCATCAATAACAGATTATTTCTTCCTTCTAAAAGTCCATTGAGCCATATGGTCCCATTTCTATTTGGGCACCCAAGAGAAAAATGCCTCATTTATGGTAGTGATAGTGAGCTGAAACTGTCTCGTCTCATATTAGGTCATATGTTTGGCTGGGATAAATCAGTGTCTCCATTGATATGAGTGAAGCCATGCCAGTTTTCCCCATTTGAAGAGCCAATCTAAGGATCCCTGGCTACTTGAATAAAGCATTGCAAACTCAGCCCACATTTCTGCTTGGACTCTCTCTCTCCCTACATCTATATAGAATTTATAGACAAATTAAAAAACATACTTGATGATTGAAGCTACATTCAACTCATGAAATGATGATGTCCACTCTTCACAACTGCTGTAGTTTACAGTTCTGTTGGCCCAGACAGGTTGATAATTTTATTCCCTGTTGGCAGGATCTTGTAGACTATTTAAAAATTAATTCTAAAAATAAAGGGCCAGATCCTCAAATGATATAAATGTCAGTAGCTCTACTGACATTGGAAACAAAAATTCAATTTACCCCAGCTTACAATTTGATCCACAGCTTCCAAATATACCAAAATACACTTACTGATACTGACCTTTCAGTAACCCTTGATGACCTGTCTTCTGCATATAGCTTGGCCATATGGATATAAACAAAATTTATGCTGGCAAATGGAGGTTTGAAAGCATTTGGACTCATCAACAATTTATGCTCTAATTGAAGTTTCAAGTTGCAGCTGCATGAGGGAGCTTTTGGGCTTTTTCCAAATGGCGTTTAGCTCAGTTAGCAATGTTCCATTAGGATGACAATAGCAGTACATTTCCTGAAGAAGTAGGCTGCACGATTGTTGGAATTGTACTAACATTTCACATATTGTAATCTTCCATCCCCACTTTCATCTAAAAGGAGGGACAGTTTTTTTGATGGGAACATAAAGAAACAGTTGTCAGGGCTGAACATTGCTCTTCCAGAAAGCAGAAATGTACTGTGAGCTTACATCCTCCAACTATTACTGGTTTGCAAACAACCTGCTTGCTATGATTTTACTTTAGAGACTCAGTCCAGTTCTGATGTGCATCTAATGACTTAACTCTTTTGCTTAATACAGAATATGTAAGTATAGGCTAATTCCATTTTTCCTCAGAGCATGCAAGGAGACTACTGACTTAGTTGTGATTTAAATTACAACATTAGTGGCTTAGGAATTTATTGACTCTTCTACCATTTATCACCCTGAAGAGTCCAGGGGAAGTGTGGGCTATAACTTCACAACCAGGACTCCTGAAGAGGAAGTAGACTGCTGTCACCTTCAAAATTAACCTTGCACTAACAGGATGCTAGCAAGATTTAACACCATGAAAGTAAGAGCTCAGAATGCTTGCAATTAATTTAGAAAGAGTTTAGGTTTCTCTATTTTGTTTCACATCTAAGCCCAATTCAGGACAGTATTTAAGCATACAGTTATTGTAAGCACATGTATAAGTGTCTTGGTAGAAAATAGGACATAAACACATGCTTAGGTGCTGAGCTGAACAAAGATGCTTTCCAGAATCAGGATAAAAATCTGGTTAGAACTTCCTCAGTGGGTGCTGAAAGCTCAGGACTTCTAGGGACAGCTGGTTGGAATGAAAAGGTTTCAGTGTGTAGGGAATCATAATTAACTGGCAGGCTAAGCAGTAGGGACAGTAGCATCCTTGTCCCATTTGCTTGGTTGACCCTCTCCTGGGCAAAGGACAAGCCATCAGAACAAGAACAAGCCTCCAAGAAGGACAGAAGAGACAGGGAAAGGACTAGTGATGCCTGGGGAGTTAGACTGCAGCTGGAGTTTGTCAGGCAAAATGACCAACCTGCTAGCAACATATGCTCTCTGTCCCACTGTGCTGTCTGGGAATCACCAGGTCAGCCAGAGCAAAGAAGGAATCAATTTTCCAGCAGCACTTTTACCTCTGAAGAAAGAAGTGGTTACTACTGTTGTTCACTGTTTTGAGGATGGGGTTGGGAGGATGGGGACTGGACTTCATTCCTGGAATCTCAGATGGCACCCTCTCTACCTCTTAGGCCATGTGTAGACAAAATTAGGCATATCTGTGCATAACACTTTAAAGCGGGCTAAATGCTTTTGCACCGCTCTAATCGTGTTGGTGTTTGCATGCATCAGTGGCATACTGCACGTTAATTACAGCCACTCTAGAAAATCTGGTGGCATAATGCACCTTAAATGACTCAGGGCACAGTAAACTCTGAGGAATTTTAGTTTGCTGCCCCTACTGCTGCAGAGTGAAGTACCAGGCTCTGTGCAGCTCAGAGGCTCTGCAGGAAGCCCTGCAGGCAGCCTGGCAGCATCCTGGGAAGGCAGTCTGCACCCAAGAAAAGTGGCGTGTCTGATTTCCCCCCCGGGAACCAGCCTGCCTGCCTGAGCTGTGCAGGGACCTGGTGCTTCGCTCCATGGCTGTGGTGCCCCCTGGGACTCCTCAAGCTGAGTGCCTACAAGCGGGTGCCGCCGGGGGGGGGCCACCACTGCTGAGAAGGAAGCACCAACCCCCCTTGCAGCCCAGGGACCACTCCACCTGCTGGCAGCTCACCCTCCCCTCCCTGCCACCGGAGAGGCAGTTATATGCTGGGTGTGTGCACGATACAGGGGTTTAAAGGGCCCTAAATTGAAGCGGTGTTTTTAAAAACCCACTTCTGCTCAAGAACAGAGGCCCATTTCAATTTAGGGCCCCTGTTTTCTCTACACACGCCCTTGATTTGTTAGGAAACTCTGTGGCTGTATCACTCCCCATATGAGAGAGAGATGGCATAACATATTTAACTTAAGAAAATTTGAAGGGAAGGAAAGCAGGGAGAACATCATGCCTGAGCAGTTACTGGCAATGACTGTTACAGCACTGCACTGACCTGCGAATGTCCGTTCACCAACACCTCCTCAGCAAAACGCACTTTGACGGGATTTGTTTTGAGCCTTGCCCGCTTCTCTTCTGTCAGGAATGATGATTTGGGCCCACCCTAAAAAACAGCGGCACTGTATTTGCAATTGATCTTACTGTGACTGAACATGAAAACCAGAGGCACGTGCAGTAGGTCTCCATGATCTAAAATGGTCGGACACAGTCCTTTGAGGAACACGTAGCAATCTAACCAGTGCCAGCCACACCATACAGTGATCATACAGCCACACCATTTCACTGGTCTTGTGCTAAATTGTAATTGATTTGAGACTGCTTCCTAGCCCCACAGGATAAAACTTGACAACCAGGGCCTGCTACTGATTGGGGACACTGAAAGGTTAACCATATGACAGTGGTATAGGGACATACTTAAAGCAGCAGCTAGCAACCACTGGCCTAGAATTCAAAGGTGTCACACGAACACAGAGATGTCTTGTTTACTTGTCGACACTGCCTAACAACCAACTGGTCAGTCAGAAGATTGCAGGTTAATGTAAATACCCCTCCATTTGCATTCATTTCAGAAGAATCCTTCAAAGGTATATTTTTCTACAGAACATGCTAAAATTATTCTGCAGCCACACCCCAGTATGAGCCATTCACTTCCAGGCTTTTGGGAAACCTAAAAAGTTAACGCAGTGTCAAGTGCCATCTCTGACAAACAGGTATGTGTTCATGCCAAATCACCGTTCTCTTTTACAAGGTGACCATACCTAAGAAGATGGGATGGGTGAAAAGGGGCACCCATCTGTCGCTGGCCACTTAATTGATTTGATATGGTGTAGAAACTCCTGTGTGTGCTGCTCTGTTCCCATGACACTCAATAAATATAAGCTCTTTTCAGAGCGGCCTTGTTTACTGGAGAAACGCCATTTATAGGGAAGGAAAAAATGTCTTTTCTCCAGCTGAACAATGTCATCCTCCAAACCGGTGGAACCTGTAGAGTATCCTGCTGACAAGAATCACACACAAAAGCAGACACAGTGGAGGATGCCCCTTTTGAGGCCCACATATCTGAGATAATGCTTCTGTCATACTTTCAAGAAGAGAAAGGAGACCCAAGAGAAGAGTGGCATATCCATCAAGGAGGCAGTACCTCTCAGCTGAGAAGTGGGGCAAATGACAACCCCAAGCAACCAAGGCTGATTTGGGTGTTTGTTGGTATCCTTAAAGTGACCTGCAAAGGAAAAACAAAAAGGGGGTTGTGCCCTGTTTCCTCTTTATGATGCATGAAGACCAGAGAGGGGTTCTCTTTCCTCCTCTCTTTCAAAAGCAATTACTTTCAAATTCTTTCTTTGCTTATTTTTAAACATGAGGCATTCAAGTCTTGTCTACCCCACTTTTTTCTGGAGGACATCATGATCAGCTAGAGCACTGGTAGGATCCTCAGGTCCAGGAAACCATGGAAGGGAAACTACTAACTGAAGAGGGAAATGGTCATCTGCTCTAAGTATTTAAGGCATTGGTAGCTCAGTTTGGTTTTAGTAACACCTGATTAACACAAACATCAAGAAATGCTAGGGAAAATATTTTTGTTGAAAAGATTTAACCCCTATCACATCTTCAAGAACAGTTAAAACCTGAGCCTGAGACCTCCAGAAAATCTTCCAGCACAACAAGGGGAGAGGAAACTTGACATTTTTTTTTTTGCAAAAATAAATCTTAGAAATATAAGCAGAAACAACCTAACCATTTGAGGGGGGAAAAAATTAAAATCTCTTTCAGGCCATCTTCACGCATCACAAGAATCCAAAAAAGCACAAGCCCATTTCTGTTCTTCCTTTGTAGCTCTGCTTGACAAACCCACATTAAAATTTGTTTGGATGAATACATCCTGGGAGGCATTACAGCCTTTTTAGGGAACTTCACGTGACATGAATCAGCTATCAGCCCACACATTTTAATACAAAACCTCACTTTTTTTTGTCCAAATCTAGGTTACATACTTAGTGCTCAGCCCCAAGGAAGACATGGGGGCTTCCTGATTTAGGAGGAAACTAGAACTGCAGAGACTTACAGAACCACCCAGGATGAGAGGAAAGAAGATCAAACATTTAGTAGCTTCAAGCAGCAAGATCTGAGATGTGTCAGGTAACCAGGACTTTCAGAATTAACACTCTCTCCCCTAAGGTGCAATAGATGATCATACAGGAGCCTGGAGAACAATGTTTAATCTTCCAGCTGATGCCAACAGCTTCAAAAGGCATGTGGACCCCACTAGAGGGTTAAGAGAGCATCCTATGAGGGTGCTGACATGAAGGACTGCCCTCTTAATAGCCCCTCAGGACACATGCCGAGCAATCCCTAGAGAAGACTGCAGGGCTGTGCTTGGAAATACAGACTTCTGCACATCCAGAAGAGGCCAACACTTCCCAGAAAGAGCTGTGAAAATGTTTCTTCCTGACATTAAAACAGCATTAAAGCTTCTCTGAAGAGTGCCAGATTCTTCAATTAATTTTCTCTGCACCCCAAGGGATGCTGAGACGCCATCACCCCCTGCAGGTGCAGGATGTTACCACATATGTACCAGGCCTGGCTGGCCGGCCCATCAACACCTCCAGTACACCCCACCTCCCAGTTCCAAACTCCAGGAGAGGTGCCTGGGCTTTGTCACTGTAACACAGCCACTTCCCCTGAGCCAGCTTTGTCCCAATGGTCCCCTGAACAGTGCCACATGGAGTCTTGCCTGTATGCGGAAAGAAGGGTGGGTTCAGCCAAACTCTGCAGCATCCTTTTCCAACCCAGGGGATCAGCAAGTGCCAATTAACAGTGCTTGGGGAAGCTCCCTTTCTGCCCTAGGGGCTCTGGGACAGTGCCTAGTAAGAAAATCCATAGTGCTGCCCAAGGGCTAGGAGCTAGATGGTGACTCTGGAGGGCAGTGGTGAGCAACAATATGAACGTACGCGTCTCCCTGACGATGGCCATTCTCTCTGGCAGGCGGCTCTGCTGAGGTCAGTGGTTTGTGGGAAGATGGTCCACATTACAGCTTTCTTAGGCAGTACAGCTATAAGCAGCATGTCTGCAGATATGGCTCTCTGAGGGGCAACATCAGGCCCCCTGTGAGTAACACCTCCTTTATGGCTTTTGCTGTAACTGCCTGCCATTAATACCCAGCCTCACAAACTGAATGTGGCCCATCAGTCTAAGCCAGTTCCAGCTCCTTCCCCCACCAGTGGACTCAGCTCTGCTCCCTGCCTGTGGGGAGCAACTCTAAGGAAAGTATTGAAATTTACCAAGGTGCATCGCAGAACTGTCAGCAGCAGCTCATCTCCGGATTCCCTGTAACAGACAAATATTATCAGCAGATCTGGGAAGCAAGCAAAATGCTGCCTTCCACCCAAGAACCAACACTGCTGGCTTCTGCTGTGCACAAAGCCATTGACCCATGGGATTTTCTGTTTTACACACTCTTGGGAGGGAACAAAGGGTTGGCAATGGTCACAGAGATGCCTGGGGACATGCCCTGTCCTTTAACCCAGGAGCACAACTTTAGCAGGGAGGTGCTTTGCCTGTGAGAGGCAAAGTGACACTAGCTGGCTCTATGAGTGACCTTGACTCTTGGTGTTTTCTATCAGGAGTGTTACACACACTCAGTGTGCTATTGTCTCCTTTTTTTTACAAAGCCAACTGCTCTGCACCTCCAGATGGACTAAGCATGTTCAAACTTCACAGCCTCTTTGTGATCAGTGCATATTTGTGCACGCACGGTACTTCATCCTGTGAGGTTTTGGTTGTGGTTCCTAAGCATTGTCATACAACCAGAGGCATAGCAAGGCATCTCCATGCTCGGGGGAGCTGCAATACACAGGACAACACCAGTTTCCTAGATGGCTGTGTGGTCAGCTGCTGCTGAAGTAACAGCTATTTGTGTCCCTACATTAAACTGGCAGCTGGGGTTACGGCTCTAGTTGTCCCCCCTCAGTTACGCAACTGCAAACGTAGCATTTACAATCTGAGAGACAGAGTGTATCTCTAGTACAGCTGTGTTCAAACTCATGTGCCCATAGCACACACCTATCTCTGATGCACTATCCCTGGAAACAACATGGATAGAATCCATACAATGTAAATCTTTATCTCCCACCCCACAGACAGGCCCATACCTTATAATATCAGCTGTTTTCTCAATTGAAATGCCCTCCACAGCTTCACTATTGATCTTGAGTATCTGATCGCCAGGCAGAATCTTCCCGTCAGCTGTGCTTCCTATCAGAGATCAGTGTCAAGTGAGTACTCCAAGCAGCTCCTCTCTGGCTTGTGACTGAATGGACTTCTCTCTGTCTGCAGTACAGCACTGGGTATCCTGTAGTTTTGGACACCAAGAGCAAACTCTCTCCATTCCCCCACCAGCTCAGTCTGCATATGGAACTGGCTGCTCAAGGCTGAAGGAGGTAGCTGGCATGGGGAGAAGAAAGCTGCTAAGATATCCCTCTATCCCTTTTTTTGGCTTCAGGGGGGAGGTTTTGGGCAGGGCCCGGCTCAATTCAGTGTTCCCTTTCCTTTTCTGCCGCTCTTGGCTAAGAGCTCTGGGTGGGGAGATGCCATGACTCTTACACCTGGCCTTTTTCTGTGCAAGACAAATTTTCCTGGCCCCTAATGACAGCTGACAAAAGACCCACAGATACTTTCATCCTGGGAACCAGTGTCTAGGCAGCTGAGACTACAGCAGGGGAATAGGAGCCAGTTTGGGCTGAAAAGAACCAGGAGAGAAACATTAGTAAGAAGGCATGTTGTTGTGCTTCCTCATGAACACTGGACCAGAGAGGAAGGGTGAGGGAGGCATAAGAAAGGACCCAGGGAAGAGCCATTCCCTGAATATGTTCTCAGAGCAAAAACAGTGGGGATGAATGCACTGGTCTGCTTAGGTTTAAGCCATATTCATTCAAATGTGACACAATTCAGAGTTAGACTTCAAATCAAACCTGCTTACTTCAGGAAATGAACAAGCAACCATAACTCTGGTGTCTAGTGATACCAAAGAAAGGCCAAAGTAAGATGAAGGCATCTGAGAATATGGGGCTCCATTTTATCTTTCATTTATTTTAAAAGCCACCATTCTTTTCCCTGTTGGGGTAGCACCACAGGGCAGAAGTAAAGTTGTTTGGGTGCCTCAAGTTTGTATTTCCATCCCTTTGTAGGTTTGTATTTCTTTTAAGTTTAGTTTTAGCATACCAATGACACACTGTGATGTATTTTACCCTTATGTTAAAGCCCTGAATTCTGAGACTTTGTTTCAATTTAACAAAAGCTTTTATCTTGGAATTTTCTTATGTTTTTCTATATTCATCTTCATACTAAACAAGTTTAGTTTAATCTTCATATTAAACAAGTGCCCCAGAGAGAATGATACCATGCAATACCTCCAGTCATTTGTAGAGATGGGGTATGTACCCTAAATCCTTGTTATCCAAGGACTTCAGAGCAGAGCAGATTCAGCATAACAATGACTCTTAGACTCCCCAACAATGGCCAACATGACCCTTCTTGCCACAAGACAGTGCAGCACATCTTTAACTCTGAGGCTGTAGATTAAGGCCTGTGGATGCATTACATGATTAATCTTAATCAGGTCAGAATGACAAGTGGATTGTCATTTGCAGAAATCTAGGAGTTCAGCCCAGAACAAAGGCTATGTAACACACAGGGAAAGAAGAGCTAGCAACAACTAGGAAACTTTTTTTAAAGCATTTGATACTAGGCAAACCTGAATCTATTAGGAGGGTTTGAGGGTCAGGGGTAGGACACTGCTTGCTGTTTTAGCACACCTAGCTTCAACTTGTGGCTCTGCTACTTCTTATGGGACCTTGGTCAAGTTGCTTCCTCTGATCTGTGCCTGTTTCCAAACTGGAGAAGATGTGGGGAATGCTCCCATAATTTTCAAGGTGTTGTGAGGTAAGCCCACTCACTGCTGCACAGTGCTTAGATGCAGTGGCAAGGGCTGTGCTCCCACCTCTCTGTTCATACTTATTATCTGAATAACAGATGGATCATGACGGTGGCTTAGCTAATGTTTGCAAAACACAGAAGGTGAAAAATGCTACATTATTAAAATGCAGCTTTGGTCTTTCAATCCTGCACCATAGAATAGACAGAAAAAGTGTGAAATTTTGCACCACACAGACATTTGCATGACAAAAATATTCAGCCTTCAACAACAATCACAGACAAATTATCAAATAAAAGAGAAAATTCTCCAAAATCGGTTTAGCTGAAGGTTCCACATACTTCTGACCTACAAATTAAGAGGTAATGGATAATAATAGATATACTTTGCAGTTCTGTACCGCATGTTAATCATCACAGTTTGATGATTGAGTATTATCCCCTTTTCACAGACAGGGAAACTGAGTTACAAATCAGTTAAGTGACTTGGGCCTCCTGGCCAAGCAATGGTACCATCAAGGACCCTACCCAGGGCTCAGGTTTTCCACAATGAGTATGCATGATTTGTGCATGCAATTCATCCAGCTGCCAACAAACATATCATTTTAAATGGTCAGGTCCAATTCCTAGCCCAAGAATTTTGAGGGTACTCTCCAAATGTCAATATTTACAATCAGGATTAATTATTCTTCCCCTTTCCATTTTTCTTTTTCACCCCCACTGTCAGATATGAGTTAAGCTCTGATGTGCGTTTGGTCTGTCTGTAGCGCGCCAATATACATCTCCCTGTCACCGTGCTGACAGTCTCTACTGCAGTTGGGGAAGCAACAAGGGGTTGTTGCAGTGTGACAGCTCTAAAAAAGGATGATTTTTTAGTTACATTTCAAAATAAAATGTTTAAAACAAGTTTACTTTTAAATACCTCTTTCCTGCATATTTATGTATTCCCTGCAGTTACCTATGTAGGATGGTTATTAAGAAGGCTACCATCCTCTTAGAGTCTTAGACTTAGACTTATCTGATAGCTTTGAACTTGAAGGACCTCAAAGCACTGCACACATCAAATAAACAAGTCTCTCATCTGTGATACTAGAGTCCAATGGTTCACCTGACATTCATTATTCAAGGAGGCGCCCTGTGACTTCATAAATGTATGAGTTTACCACAAAGATGCTGGCATACAGACACATGTCTGCCAAGCCATAGAAGTAAGGGATAAGAAGCAAACTACTGTGCAGATCAGTAATAAAATGTGGCTCATAACATCTAGTTTCAATATGCAAAACAATTAGCAGATCCTTCTCTTCAGTCACATCTTTGAAAAGGAGGGAGCCAGCTCACATGTCAAACAGATTTCCATAGCAGCAGCCACTGCAGACTCAGGCAGGGACAGAGGAGGTGTTGGACTATCCAGTTTGGAGTTCACATGTGGCATGTCTACTGTCTCTGACCTGAGTGGGGGACTGCACCAGGAAAACATGCTCTGCCTGTTAACTTCTGCTCCATGTATGCATGGCCAGCACTACCCCTAAATCCCTTAGCTTCATGTCTACTTACTGCTACATGCCTGGCAAGGATGGCCACTGGCCATGCTACATGTAGGACTAATGGGGTGGGGTGTGTTTTCACAGGTGCACCCACTCCCCCAATGGAAGCCAGTGCAGACAAGGCCATTACATCAACTACTTTCCTAACAATAATGGAGAGGAATGGTACCACAGCCCCAAAGGCAAACACCCCTGCATGCTGGAGGAGGTCAGCTCTAAATCCAAGTTGACTGACATGGAAATAACCTGAGAAGGATATATGAACACTACAGGGAGGAGATCTGGCATGGAAGCACTGATGTCATAGCATGGTGGTTCCTTATTCAGTTTACTCAGATTTTACATATGCTGTTCCATGCTCTTGTAGGGGAGGGAAGAAGATATTCCTACCTGCAGCAACTGATGTGATAGTGAGAGGCAAGTTTGGTGATATCTCAAAGCCATAGTGACCGAGAAGCAAATCCTTATGGATTGTGACTGTGAGCTTTACCCGGGTCAGTGGTTGGTTAATGCCATCAGATGGGATGTCCACCACAGATGTTCTCCCCCTGCAGATTCAGTGAGAGTGGGAAAGAAAGCTGGGTGTTAGTATCAGTTGATGCAATAATGATTTCTAAGAACTTCTGGAGTGGAAGTAGAGAATGGTCAAGGTGTTTACCACAGGTTGGTTGGATCGCAGGGGGCCTCTTAAACAGTGGGACTATCTACAGAACTTTAAAAAAAAGAGTCTTCAGAGAACTGTCCTGACTACCTCAGCATGATCAGAGACCAGGAGCAACCCCTCTACTCAGCACTGTCTGTATGCTCAGCATGGAGAGTAGTTAAATGCAAAGCTTGGAAGCAGCAAAAGAACACGTCTTAGACATCTGTGCAGAGCAGTCATCTGGATGTTAGGTGCTGTGTCTTGGTCACCCCCTCCTTTGGAGCAGGAGGATCCATTGGGAGAGAAGAGGGCTCTGTGGTCTCAGTGAGCAGAAGCCTCAGCATGGCTTCACCAGCTAGAAAAAAGGTCTGCAAAATGGAAGGGACCTTTGACTCCCTTCTGAAGCCCTATTCCAAGTCAAGAGGAAGGAAGCAAGAACCAACCATGCTAAACAGGGACTCTGCTCAGTGCCACTGGGGGAGCAGCTCCAGAGTCCTTTCTCCCAGCTGGTAACCACCCAGCCAGCATCCCTGAGTGTAAAGAGTCCAGCTCATTGAGCTATGGTGTTAAGCTGTGCAGGTGACTCAGCTGTAGCTGAGCAAAGTGAAGGAAGAAAGAGGAGGCCAAGGACTCTCTACCTCCATCCCTGAGCTAACATGTAACCTCCTCTCCATTTGCTCAGTGAGGAATGGGAGAACGAGGGATGCTTGGGGGCACCAAGGGACACAGTATGAAAGTAGATGAACAAAGGGGCACTAGACTGAGGCCACTTGTCTATTTCATGGGTGCTCTGGGACAGCTTTTAGAAGGAAGCTGCTTCAGACTGCTACCAACATGAGTCAGCTTGAAAGCAGTGTCCTAAGAAAAGATACTGGATTCTGGTTCCCAGAGGCCATCCTGTTCTGCTCTGCACACACAGAACTTAATAGCAGATTAAGAAGAATGGTTGGGAAGGTTAGCCTCAATTAAATACCATTAATTACCTCACCTAATCCATGGCAGCCCATCCAGAGCTGGGAAAAAGCTTCCAGGACCTACAATCAGCATTGACAACCCAGTCAGAATACAAACAGCACTGAGCTCTAGCCTGCCACTCTGGATCCATATTAAAGGAGACTCTTTCTTACTTGCTGAAAACATGTTTGTTTCAAGCTCTCATCAAAATCCCCCACCAATAGGATTTCTGCATGTGAAAATGTATTTACCTCGATGCACTATCCCGGGATCGGCGGATCCATCTTGCTACCATTTGTTCTATTCTGTAAGATTTGCGTGACTGAAATGAGTTGGTGTCCAAATCTTCCATTTACCTGAAGAAGAGAGAGATTAATTTTCTTAAAACATGATAACTTGCAAGAACCAAAGCAGCAGGAAGGCTAACTTGCCCCCTATCAGCTCTGGTTACCAGAGTGGGCTCGGTTAGCCATAGCCTAACTACCCACAGCTGCCTCCAGTTGCCTGCATGGGCTAGTGCCCAGGAGGCTACTCAACAGAACACTTGTCTCTGTCTAGCTTTGGGCTTCTGGATCTTGTTCTTAGTTCCTAGTCCCTGCCTGTTTAATCTGAGTTTCCTGTTCCTTGGGCCCTGTTTTTTGGTTTCCTGCTTCCTGGCTTCACCCTTGTTCCTGTTTTCTGCCTGTTGGTTCTTGACTCCAGCCCAGAACCCCTTCTTCTGACACCTGGCTCCTTGTTCATGACTCTAGCTTGGTGATTGCCCATGTCCCAGTCCCTTATAGCTATAGCTGGAGCTGTCTGCTCCAGATCCTTTGGCTATTGATTCTGGTCTGCATCCTTACTTCCAGCTCTTGATTCCCATTGCTTGAGGCTCTATTGCAGTGACCCCCCACATCCCAGTATAGAACTCAGTCCCCTGATCTGCCTGCTCCTGATACTTTAGGTACAACTCTTGCTTCCTGACCTTGTCTGTTCTCGATCCACTGCGTTGTGGACCCAGGCTGGGGTCAAGCCCTGACTGATTACATTCTGATTGTGCCCCTGTCAATAACAAACTTAAGAACAGTGCCAGACTGGGTAGGACCAGCCATCCAGCTATACTAGGATCCCCTTCTCTGACAGGAGCCAGTACCAGGTACAAGGGTCCTTAAACTTTGAGGAAGGCAGTTACAGGATAACCCCACCATGGGGGAGTTAATTCCTAGCCCTAGTCTGCCTCACCACATAAGTGTTGCTATCTCTTATTTTAAAAGTTTGTTTATGTGAAAGAGTGAGTACAGTAAGGTTTCTTTCCCAAGACTTTTCAGTTAGTGGGCTAGAATCTGGGAGCTTTTGCACATCTGTGCATTTTGCAAAATAATGTGGAATGGAATTATTCCACCCCAATTCTGTCTGTCCCTGAAGGTGTCTGCACTGCAAGATGGGTAAAGAGTGTGCCAGGAAGAGACATAGGGTACATAGTCTCTATGTTTGTCCTCAGGGCAACTTCACTGCCTCATTTCTAGGATTAGCACATGCAGAATACAAGTGGGTGGGTGGGTTGTGCCAGGGAGCACTGCTCTGGGAAGCATTGTGGAAGTAATACGGACAAAGTCTTTGTGGGAACAGGAAGCTGAAACCAAGTACAAGTAGGTGCCCATTTGTGAACCATGTTCTCTAGGAGGCAGAACCATGGCATTGTGAACCATTTGTGAACCATGTTCTCTATGGGCCCTCTCAGTTTTATCACAAAGCTCATTGTTTCTGTTAATTCTCTTCCTAAAAGCCCCTGGCTTCTGGATGCCTGTGAAGAGGTTAAAGTCTCACCTTTCATTAAAAAAAAGCTTTGAAGTCTCCTGGTAGCAGAGAAAAGCCCCAAAACATAACAGCTACAACACCAGAGAACATGTGAAAAAAAACCAGTTAGTATTTTTCAAATCTCACAATTGCGGGTGACCCCCACTCATAATTATTGGATGCTTGGGGTCAGTCATGCCACAAATGTATTTTTAAACAGGGGTATTATCAGTAGAATCATAGAAAATGAGGGTTGGAAGGAGGTCATTTAGTCCAACCCCATGATCAAAGTAGGGGCATCCCCAGCTAGATCATCCCAGCTAGGTCTTAAAAATCATGAAGGTCGGAGATTCCACAGCCTTTTTGGGTAGCCTGTTCTAGTGCTTTGCTACCCTTCTCGTGAGATTTTTTTTATAATATCCAACCTAAACTTGCCTTGCTCAAATGCTTTTTAGCAGTCGTCCATGCTCAAAAGCTTTTTAATATAATGGTGCATGTTAAATTACCCTGCTTAAACCCACTCCTGGGTGCCTAGATGGGACAAAGAGGAATAACGACTAATAGAAGGACTGATAACCTAGAAAGCTTCCTACAGCTCTGAACTCTTACCTTTCCCTCCCCAGCTCTCCCTTTACCCGTGTGAATTTTATTAGGATGGTTATTGACTGCCAGTTATTGGCTCCTCAGCACAGAAGCTGATTCTGGGTGAGTTGTTGTATCAATCTCCCTTGGTATCAACATCTGTAGTACAAAAAGAAGAGAAGAGCAAGCTGAGCCTGGCAGAACAGGGCTGGTCTCATTGTAGAAGAGAACCATTCCACTGCTCTTGGGGGACCCAAATCCCGCTTCTCAGCACTAAGTTCAGCTAATGCTCCTGGAAGCTGCAAAAACACACAAGTCCAACCCCAACACAGTTATTAGTTTGAATTCAGAGAAAGCCTCACATACAGTAGAGAAAGAAGCGTGAGGCTGCTGGTAACCTCTGAATCATTACAGCAACTGCCACTAGGGGGACCCTGGACTTCTGGCAGTTGCATGGCCAATTAAAAGAGCCACATTAGGCACAGGGCCCTGGGATCTGTTCCAGAGCAGCAGGTCACCCATGTGACATCATCTGACTCTCCTCTGACCTCCCCCCTCCGGGCTGGAGTGATTTGACCGTTTGGAGTGACCTCCCCTACATCCCCACCTGAGCTGGGTGCCCCATACAATTCTCAGGGTCCCCCTGCAGAGTCACTCCCCTGCATTTGGCCAGTGAGCCACAGTTCCATTTCTTCCACCAGTGGTGCTGAAACAGCGGGGACTCAAACTCACTGGGTCCAGTAGCCATGCTTAGGAGAAGGTGAAAGGAAACAAAGGCATTCTGGTACAGAAGGCTACCTTCTCACGGAAAGATGGTACCTTTCTTACCCCTTTCCTGTTCTCAAGCCCCAGAAAGGTGTAGGCCACTGTCTTCTGTTAGTGCGGAGTGGAAGGGAGTAAGTGCTCGATGCGAACATTTTGGGGTGGGTGACAGCAAGGTCCAGAAGGGAGTTGCAGCTGCCTTGGGAAGAGGAATGTGCAGGGCAGTGAGCAGCTGCATTCTCTGTCTGTGACAGGGATTTCCGCTCGGATTAAATGTAGCCATAGAAATTCTATGGAGATTAACAACTGACTGCTGCACGTGTGAGCAGCAATATATCCATGATAGGAGAAACAGCCCTAAAAGTGGCATCAGCAAGCTAAATTCTGCACTGACAGGACCGGATAAAATGTACCTCTGTCTGCTAATCCTAGGGTTATAGGAATGGGGCTGTTTAGATTAACCACCACAGTGGGCAACTAAAACCAGAATCTCATCGAGCACATTCTGATTCAAAACCCTAAATTTCAATATCCTGGAGGTGGGACCTAACCTCTAAAGGCAGCTCTAAACCTTTAGCACTAGGTTTTGTTATACTTGGTCACTGGGCAAGCGTTTTGCATTCAGCTGTATTACAATCTTAATAGTTTGTAATTGCAGTGTTGAAAAATGATGATGAAGTCCCATGATGCATCCTAACCATGTAACTGTCTCATTTTACTATGTAATTACAATAAATTGAACCAACAGCCAGACTGCATTAGCAATTTCAAGCAATAAAAGAATAATATATACATGTGTGGTTTTGCTGGAAGAACTGCCTTCAATTGCTGTGGTTGTGTCATGGTTTAGGGAAACTGTGCCTAGCTCATAACAAAGTAGTCATCTAGAGTCTGAATTGTTTGAAAAGTGAACAGACTTCAGCATAGAAAAAACAAAGCATCCAAAAAGACACTCACCTAAAAATCACCTCTATTTGTGCCAGTTACTTAAGCAGTCTTAGGCAAATTAATATTATGGTCCCTTCTAACAGCTCCAGTTCCCTTCTCTAAAGGTCAGTGATACACTTTTTCAGCTCAACATAACTTTCATTTGTGCTATTTAAAAGAAATTTTGCTACCTAAAAATCGCTACTCAACAAAACTAGTGCTTGTGTCTGAAGACATAAAGCTGCTGGTTTTACTGGCAAAACTAGTAAGTTTTTAGCCTACTTAGTCCTGTTGAGCTATCAAGTATAAAAGGGGAAGGTGCAGTCAGTCCTGGATAAGGCATCATTAATTGAATTCCACATATTCTTTTATTTCTAGGGATAATGCATGAGCCAGCTTGACTTTCAGATCCCAAACAGAGTGTGCAAGTCCATCATTATAACAGCTGTCACACTGTATTTGTTAATTTACAGGTAAGAAATGTATTTTCTAAGACCAGCAAAGTATTATATCCTGCTCTAGTTACTGCTGAGCCAACCCACGCTTCAACACTAGAAAAAGTTGCAGCTACAACTGCATCCTGACTAGGCTGAACTAATGTGGCATTTCAAGCTACACAAGGGGAAAGAGTTTAGCCTTTTAAAATAAGAGGATGGGAAAGTTGCCAGGAAAGATGTTTGAAACATTTGCTCTGAAACCAGGCAAAAGTCAACTGGTCCTGGATGCAATGTGAAACTCACAGATGACCCTTGTGCTGGATCAGGAACTCATCCCAGGAAGAACCCCATCACTACACCAGACTGACGCTTTCCTCACCCCTATTCATTCACATTTTCTTCTGTAGAAAACAGGCAAGGCTGAGGGCTTCCAGTGCCTTTGCTCCTGGCAACCCCCAGGGAATGGAGGCTGGTTCTTCTTCCCTTCCCAAACCCCTCCTGTTCCTTCATGGTCACACAGCACAAAGGGGTAGCACACCCCTTTGTCAACATGTGGTTTGGTAAACCTGTTCTGGGCTGGCCTGCTGTTCATATGCAGCATGCTGTGGAATTGCTTCTCCAGGCACACAACTGCTGGTCCATCTGCCTCTGGGCAAGGCCCCTGAGTCTCTGGTGGAATGAGGTGTGCTAGCTGTTATGCAGCCACTCCTGAAATGAACCAGATCTTGTGGTATGGAAAGGTTATTAACTTTCCAAACCCTCCTTGACTATGCAAGGATAGGGCAGCTGAATGGATGGAAAGCATGTGCTGCCGTTTGGTATTTAGGAAAACTACCTACCTGGGAAGCAGTTAAAAGCCACGAATCTGTGCCATAGAAGATGGTCTGTGGTGTGCTTGCTCGCTATATAGGATGAGTTTGTTCTCTTTCAGCATATGCTACACTTGGTGCCTGTTGCTTCTGGACTAGGAGCCTGCTGGGGCATTACAATGCCTGATGAGAAGAACAGCTGCAAGGATCACTTTCCTGGGTCAGGGCTTTGACCACATCACTGTTCTCTGTGCAGCCCTCTACTGACTTCCCTTCTCCATCACAACAAAAAAAAACTTCTCACCTCCCATGGCTGACTTCCTCTGCCACCATCTCCCATACCCCCTGGAAACATGAACCTTGGCTCTGACCAGCCAGTGGAGCCTGGCTGCTTTGGCTATTTGCCAAAGGTTCCAACAAACCCCTTCCAGTCACTTGACCTGCTACCCCTCACACTTGGGCAAGCTCCCCGTGACTATCACAAAGCTATCTCAGTGCCCTTCCTAAAGTCCTCTGCTGTTGTGCCGACTGCAAAATGGCTCCAGCTGTTGGCCTGTGGAGCCTGCAACCTCTCACATTAACCCAAGGCTGCCTGATGTTGCCCCTGTATTGCCTTTCATTTCTTACTCAGATTGCAATGTCTTTGGGGCAGAGATCATCATTTTTGTTCTGTTTGTTCATAAGCCTCTGACACCATGGGGTCCTGATCCTTAATCAGGGCTCCTTGGCACCACATTGCAAATAAGCGAGTAAATAATATGGTACCTTCCACAAGCATGAGCGTGGCTCTAATGGCCCCACCTCTAGCTTTCCTGGGACATTTAGCTGACGATAGACACTATCATTGAAGCTGCACAACATGCAGCCTGTTGGACCACTGTCTGGTCTGTACAGGATTCCAGCTAGCAGAAAACAGGTCCAACTGTATCAATCACTTAAGGATGAATGCACAATATATTTTAATAAGTGGTCAAGCCAGAAGGGACCAATATGAACACCTCGTCTCAGTGCTGACTGGGCCTTGAACCCTGTCAAATTTGTTGTTTTTCTTAAAACTCTACCTCTCAGAGTCATGTGAGTTCAGTGGAAACTCACTGGCCATTTAAATGGAAAGAGAGGGAGATCTGGGTCTGCTGCTAAAAGGAACAGACACATTCCCTCCTGGCAGGCTAGAGGGAATGAAAAGGAAACAAAAATTAGGGTGAGGTGGCCAGAGAGCATCCTTGTATTCACTTTACAAGCTGTAGTTCAGAACCCCACTGCATATGGGGCTAGCAGGGACAGTCCTCTCCCAGAAAGCACAGGCCCCCTGCTTACTCCATTGCACTCATATGGATTTTACAAGGAGGGAGCTGCTTACAGCTGGGTCTGGGGGATGTGCCCCTGGCCCAGACTCTTGCCCTGCCAGTCCTGCCAGTGCTAATGGCTGTACCCACTGCCTGCAGTAGAGGCGGAGCAGGAGCTGCAGGCCCCAGTGACACTACATAGATCTGTTACCAGGTTTGGATGGACACAGCAGGATGCAGTGAGCTTTACAGCTGTTCTTCCCTGATTGAAGCCTGGAGATGCCTGGTAGGAAGGAGTTGAAGGTCATTTTTTGCCCAGCCCCTTATTAGGCTTCCCAAAGGAGTGTGAGGTAAAGAGCAGGGACTACCACAAATCTTCTCTTTTGGACCACCCTGGGTAGCTAACAGTTCAAAGAGAGTCTGGATCACAGCTCTGAAGGCAGTGAAAGTGATGCACAGTATGGCCCCCTCTACATGTTACAGGTAGTGTAGACCACCTACACATGCCAAGTACTTATCACACAATAAAAAGCTCCAACCAGCTATAAAGTTAGACCTTTAAAAGGTGCACTAACTTTATAGCTGGTTGCTATCAAGCTTTAATTTGCATGTGTTCCAGACTTCCCCTGTGGCTGGGAGCCACCTCAGCTGACAGGTCTCCCAGCTGCAGTGGTGCACCATGCCCAGCGTGAAATCCCCAGGCCCTGTGAACTGGGCAGCCATGATCACACCACTGAACCTCAGGAATTGCAAAAGCTGTGACCCCTCAGGCCTGGGATTTCATGCAACCCTGACCCTGGGAGATAGCAGCTGCTGTAAACCCCAGCCTTGGGGAGTTGCGTGGGGCGTCCGTGTGGCTGGGAGCCCCTCAACTCAGGTCTCTCTCTGCACCATAATAATAGGAATAAGACATGATAGGATCTAATGCACGATCCCACAGTCGCACCTGCTGCCATGCATGTGTGGCATAGCAGAAGGTGCAATTACATGGATCCTGCATTAGGATCCATAGTGCCTTTATCTGAATGTGTAGAGGGGACCTGAGCCACAGCAAGCCCTGCATGGATAAGTACATCTCCTTTGACAGGCTAGTTGCAGCCTTGCCCTGTTCCCCAACCTGAGCCTCCCATATCACAGCCCAGCAAAAGGGGTGGGGTCAGCCTTTTGCACAGAAACATCCAATTAGCTTTTGGCCCCTCTGCACTGTGGGCGCAGACCGAAGTGACAATTTTCGCCCAGTCTAGTCCTTGAAAGTGTTCTACAGCTGTGACCAAACGGAAGTGTGCAGCTGCAGAGCACTTTAAAATGGCCCGATCCTGTGACACTCTTGGGGGGGGGGGGTTCCAATTCACCCACCCCACCCCACCCTCCACTGCTGACTGAAAAAAACCCAGACCAAACTCCCTCTGCTCCCTTCCCTGCCTCCCAGTCTGAAGATAGAGCAGGGGCTGGGAGGGCAGAGAAGTGGGGGGGAGTGGCTGGGAGGGGAGAGCAGTTGCAGATTTGCTGCTGCTTCAAACTGTAGCTGAATCCCAGCACCCAATAGCATCATACTTAGACTCCTGGTGGCCCAGGGCAAACTTTTAGTATCAGGCCCCCCTTTGCCAGAGATAATGATAATACTAATTTTAAAATTACCATTTTTGGGTTCCCTTTCTGTCTGGGCCCTGGGCTGCTGCTCGGTTCACCCATGCCTGTGTCCAGCCCTGGTAACAGGAGCAAACATTTGTTGGGTCTAGGGGATTGCTGCAACTCATAGTACTTCCTGCAAAGTGCTCTGAGTTACAGCAGGGAGCTGCACTTCTGTCTGCACCTTGTGTTCTTCTCTTAGGATAGAATGGATTTGAAGCTTAGGCCCCATTTTGCCCCCAGTTACACCAATGCAGCTCCCTCTCCGGGGGTGTAACTGGGAGCAGAATGTAGCCCTTTCAGTCTAATTTTGCATTTGAACCTGTGTGCGTGTCACTAAGAAGCTTAGCTCTCCTGGGATCCTAATACTCAAAGATGCTTAAATACTATTTAAAGAAAGAATGACGAATTCTCCCTGGGTGTTTGTTATCAGAGGGCAAGGGAGCTCTACATGGAGCTGATTAAACAGTTGCTGGGGTCTCATGGAAGACTCAGATGCTGCAATACTTCTGAACCATGTTTGGCCAACATCAGACCCTGATGGGAGGGTGGGAAGGGGCTACAATCCACAGGTAAAGTCTAAAGGATGAGCCCTGTTTCTCACAATGTCTATTTGAGAGTGGGGAGCAGCTCCCAGGAGCCCTAAAAGGGTAGCACATCTGTCAGTCTCTAGCTGGGAGGTCAAAGAGGTTTTGAGAGCCCCCTCACCCCAACCCCTTCTGGCTACTGGCACGGAGAAGCAAAATCCCGTCCTTCACCCCCATCAACATTCTGGATGCATGTGGGAAGCTCCTAAGCTCCTGAAGGCTTATGGGGACTGGGAAACCCTCCACAATTCTATCTTCCTCCTCTGCGTTCTGGTTGCTGGGATGGTGAATGAGGCTACGAATACATTGCCCCTGCCACAAATCACCATCGGAGGGGTGGGGTGGGGAAGACACTGTTTGCTCTCTGGCCACTGCTCTCACTTCAGTCTTAAGTCTTCTTCCTCTCCCTTCCCCAGGGTGGAGGGTGCAAAATGAGGAAGAATTGGACAGCGACAGACACACAGATGCTGCTGTCTCAGGCAGACTCCTCAAAGGCAGGGCACATTCAGAGCCTATTCATGTTTGTGGCTGGCTGGAAATTTTCCTGGTGAATATATGTCTATTGGATTCATCATCAAATGGAATTTTTTGATAATATTAAAATTGAACGGGAACTGAACAAAGCAATTTGGTTGCCCAGAAATTATTAGTTTTTCTGAAAATGTTATTTCATGGGAAATTTCCAAGTTTCTTGCTTTTGATCCACTTGAGAATTGAAAACAATGTCTGAAACGTTGGATTTTTCCACCCAATGGAAATTCCAGATTTCATACAGCTGAATTCTCATGAATAAGGGATAGAAACAATTGTAAATTTGAGCTTGCCTTCTGTATTAGTCTCCTCCTGGAAATGACCAGTGGCAAGTAGGGTAGTAGAAATGACCAAGTCCTGCTTATCAGTGTGTTTTTTTGCTGCTTTATGGAATGATTTGTTTTCTGGTTTTCTGTTACTGAGATCTAAAAATGTGACTTCTTTCTTTAGGGAGTTTGTCACAAGTCAATATCTGAACAAGCCCCAGCTGTTCACAAGCTTCCTGCTACTCCCATGGCCCCCAAGCTGTAAACACTGAAGCATATGCTCAACTTTGCCATACACAAGTCAAGCTGAGGTTGTGTAGGCTTGCAGAACGAGGGCAATGGGTTTTAGTAGCTAGTGACCTCAATGGCATTCTGTAAAAGAATGATGCCTGAGACTGCACAACAGTATCCCACTGGAGAAGGGGAGACAGAAAGCAGTGAAACATAGAAGAACTCAGTGAGATGTTTTATCAGGTTGTGACATGAAGGGCTTGTGAGCCCTCCCACAAAGCACACCTAACCTCTTGGCCTCAGTCGATGTATACCATGCCCCAGGAATGAGGCAATGCCTTAGAGCAGCCCTGAGTGTGTGCCAGACAGCCTGACAGTGTGCTGTGTGCATGCTCCAGGCTGCTCTGAGGTGGATATATCAGCAGGTGCCAGCAGACAGGTGCACTCCATGGAGTGGATCTTGGTATCTAAAATGGTTTCTCCACCACTAACGGTGGGAGAGACATTGTTCGAGATTAGAATCTGATTCTATCCCCATTACTGATATGAACAGATCCTATAAAGACAGTGGGGCTACTAAGGCGAACATGGGACTGTAGGATAAATTCTCTAGATCAGTGATTCTCAATCAGGGCGCTGCAGCACCCCAGAGTACTATAAAATTCTTTTGAGAGCGCCATTAGGTGCAAAAACCTACAAGAAATGAGTAAAAGCTAAGAGCTACCATTTTCTGAGGGGTGTGTTTTGAGTCTAATGAGGGTGCCTTGAATCCAAAAAGACTAAGAACAACTACACTAATGCCTACAGAAGAACATGTAGCCTACATGATAGGATCTTAGCCTGGTACTTAGAAGATCTAGGTTCTATTCCCAGCTCTGCCACTGGCTTGTTGAGTGCCCTTGAGCAGGCTTCTTTCCCTTCTTTGTGCCTCAGCTTCCTATTTCTAAAATGGAAAGTGATACTGACTTCCTCTGTAAAGTGGTCTCCAGTTTAGACATGGGGGAGGTAGCTATTATACCATTTTTGACTCATGAATTGTCTCCAACACCCTGGCTTCTAGTACAACTTGCCTGGCACTTTGGAGACATCTACATACACTTCCCCAGTGTTGCCTGCTGTGCCTGAGAAGAAGCACTGACTTTCTTCCTACATGTTTGGCCTTTCTTTGAGGTAGGCTGTGAAATGTGTTTACCTCCTTCCTGGTCATAAAGAAGGGTCACTCTATCATATGGGGACCAGATACTGATTTGCTTTCCTTCTTCTTGGATTACAGCTACCACATAATGTTCTCTGCTCATTGGCTCATTATTATTTGAAATAAATAATTAAAAGCAAACACATTTTGTTGTATGTTTTACACCCCCCCCATACATAACTCTTGTTGCCAGAGTATAAGATGCTGAATTTCTATGAGGCTTTCAAGAACAGCTATATCTGATAATGGTGCTACTTATGCTTGTTGTTACTTTTCTATGCTACAAGTTTGTTCAAGTTTTATTGATACAGAGTAGTGGTCAGCTACCTACAGCCCACTGGCTGGATCCAGCCCACAGCACAGATCCAGCCCACAGCACCACTGTATCTGGATAGGGCTTTGGTAGCATTTGGCATTGGGGGTGCTTCAGCTGCCGGCACTCTCTCTGTGACTGTCCCTGTGATGGAGACAAGCGATGGTGGTGGTGGCCACGTCCTAGTCCCTGCCCGTACACCCACCTCTGACTCAGGGGAAGTAATTCTGGCTCTCAGCTGGAAACGATTGCCTACCCCTGACACAGACAATTAATAATCAGGAAAGAAAAAAGGGGGAGAAAAAAAATGTGAAAGAAAAACCAGGCCCATGTCAGCCATTTTTGGTAACTTCTGAAGAAAATATAGTACTCCAGTCATAAAATTAACTTCTTCTTTACCCAGATTGACCTTCCTGGAAACAGGAACTAGCAAACTGCAAGCAACTTTGTGCAAACAGACTCTCATTGGATCCTAGGTTATGGGGAAAGCTTTTGTATTTAAAACAAAAAAATAAAGGCCCTGGTAGATTTGAAATGGACAATTACAATTCATGTAATAATAGTTAAGAGAGTTCTCAATCAAACCCAGGGTCCTCAGCTGTCTGCCAGAAACACAGCCAAACTCTGAAAAGCTCCAAAAATAATTCCCATTCCAGGAGAATGGGAAAGATGCCAGATGCAGTGGTATAATACCCATAGAAACACTGCACTTCAAGAAAAACAGTAAAGTCCTCAAAATAAATTCATTTAAAAATAATGTATGGTTATGTAAATACCAGGTAATTATTATACCTGCCCTGACATCATTTGCATACTGCACAGCCAGCATAGACAAGTCAAAATCACTGTACTGGAGCTCAAGCTGCATATTGTGACTGGTGCATTTTTTAAAGTAATTACCATTTATGCTTTAATGTATCTGATGTGGGGTAAGTTTAATAGCATGCAATCGGTATGGAAGACATTGAGTCATCTTAAGTGTTTTGCGGTGGTGAGCTATATATGAAGGCAGTCTTAATTTCCAGAAGCACCATCTTTTTTCTGGATGAACCTATTCCAGGGTGCAGTGGCTCTGTGTGGAACCCAGAAAGATCCTACAGGGAAATTCTCAATACCACAGCATAATCAGCAAGGATCCTGATTTTCTCTGATTAAAAAAAATCCCCAATTTTCAGAGTAAAAAAAACAAACCCCAAATCCACAATTTCCTGCAATTAAAATGACACACCACTAATATATATATAATTTTAATCAAGGAAAAATGTGGATATTGGGTTTCTTTTTAAATCTGAAAATTAGGGATTTTTTTTAACAGAGAAAACCAGGATCCCTGGCAACCAGGAGGGTGATTAGGACCTCATAACCATTGCTGGTGCAGGTTCTAACAAGAAAAGTCCTGTACGAATCATGACTGCTTTGCCTGTTCTTGCTACAGAAACAGACACCTCTTCTCTCACTTCAGAGGGTGAAGCAAAACAGCACTGTCACAAAAGGTGATACCATGTGCTGGTCCTGGTCTCTCTACACTGGCTTTGACGGATCCCACCACTGAGTAACCGGGTTGTGAAACCATTGCTGCTTTGGAACCATTGGTGGCAGGCCTGATAATTGGCCAAATCTGGGGTAAATGCTTGTGGTTATCTTCTGTCATTATTTATAATGCGTATAATGTGCACTGCTTTTTCTGTGACATGATTAAATGTGCTGGCAGGTAAACAAGGCACCAGAGAGAGAACACAGTCAGCCAGCCAGAAAAGCCCTTGTGGTACAGCAAAGCTTTGCTGAAGAAATGACCATAAGACCAGCTCTTTCATACAGGAGACTCCAAGATTTTCCTGGAGGGAAGGATGGGACCATAGTGGTCCATGCATTTAGATTAGGAGGTCTCAGCTCAAGTCTGCTCTGCCACAGACTTCCCATGGAACCACGAGCAAAAGTGACTTAGCCTCTCTGTGCCTCAGTTCCCCATTTGCAAGACAGAGGGTGCATCTACATGTTCATTAATGCACTTTAGGTAATGCACATTAAATCTAGTACCTCCATTGTGAGGTACTAGAAAAATGTACATTAGCCTATTTTAATGCACATTAGCTAAAGAGCACATTTTTGTGATGCTTTAATGTACATTAAAAGAGGCTATGCAGAGTTTCCCAACCTTTTCCGTCCCACAACACACTTCCATGGCCTTTTCCATCCCACGGCACACCAGGAGGTGGGGGACGGTGAGTGGCCAGACACGGAGTGGCGGGGGGTAATTGGGTATTGGTGTGGAGCTGGCTGGGGTGTGGTGATGGCGCAGGGTGACAGTGGCGGCACTGGCTGTAGCTATGCCCCGCCAGGAGCCACACCCCCCTAAAATTCTGTGGCACACCTGGACATGTCCGATGGCACACCAGTGCGTCATGGCGCACAGGTTGGGAAACGCTGGGCTAATGCTCATTAAAGTGCATGTGTAGGTACACCCAGAGACATTAGCATTGCTCTCCCTCACAGAGCCATTAAGAGGAGAAACAAATTAAGAACAGTGTGACACTTGCATATGGCAGAGAGACATAACAGGTTAAGCACTTCAAAATACTTTGGGCTTCTGGTCTCCTGGTTTGCAGGAGGAGTGCACTCCAGGAGAACAAAGGCAGACTGCCCAGGAATGTGCTCATGAACAGTCTGTCCCACGCTCCCCCTTCCCACAGTGGTGTGGGGGTGGGTGAGAGAAAAGAGCAGAGCACTGTGGGGTGCTGGAGGACCCAGCCCTTCCTTGTCATGTTCTGCAGGGAGTGCATATTTAACAGGAAGTGCTTCATTTTGAAATGTTTCTTGATAATCATTTTATACACGGTTATTTTAGGAGGGCTTCCTGTTTCTGGAGCACTTTAAAAGGGTTTGAAGTGTTTCAAATATTGTATCTGTCCAATGCCATACTGAAGTAATGTGAACCGCAGGCATACCTAAGACAAGGAGATCATAAGGGTAGAAGGGACTTACTGTATCATCTAGCCTGACTTCTCTGTAAAAACCCAGGTCAGCAAGTGGCAGCTACACAAATAATTACAAAAAACATAACTATGGCTATGGCACTTCATTTGACTGACGATACCCAACAGAATGCATTGTTGCAAAATAATCACTATGCTGCATTAAGTGCATGCTCCTCAAGAGGCCCCACAGAACATAGCACGCTAATGGGTATTGATCTACAGCTTGGTCTTTCCAGAGTTTTTCTGGGGTCAAAAGGCAGGCCAGCTGCTCTTTGTTTATAGTGCAAATATTCAGGCCAAGATCCTGCAAACACTACCCCATGCCAGTAATTTTATGCATACTGAACTCTGCCAAGGGTTAAACGGGACTGCTCACATGTGCAACTGTTTGTAAGACCAGAATCCAGTCTCTTTTTAACACACTGATCATTTTGTCCCCAACTAGACATTACTGATGCGGAGTTACCAAACTCAGTCTGGGTAACCCTAGCACAACCAAAGGGCAGAGAGAAATAAGTGGACAAGCTGTGAAGTGGCTGTACTTCACTATAATTCTGCCTTCAGGCTTGGAATGGTATATTCAGTTCAGCACACTGGTTTTCTTAAATACACCATCATCACCATATCATAGTGCTTAGGGTCAGAAGGGACCTAAACAGATCATCAGGACTAACACCTTGCCCCATGCAGAAACGGGTGCTGGGGTCATATCACACCAGCCAAATATCTGTCCGGAAGCCAGAGAGCTTGAGCACCATTTACGTGCCACAATGAGTCTACAGATGGGTCTGAAAAGATTGCTAGGTACAAATTGGAAAGGATGTGGCAGGGATAAGAAACTGGCACCCCTAGCTCCGAGTCTCACGAGAGCACACTGCAGCTCTCGGGTCAGCACAACACAACCCAGCCCAAGACAGAACCATTATCTCTCACTCAGTCTGCCATCTGGGAATAGACCTCCCATGCTCTGCAGCTCTACACACCGCATTTCCTTTCAAGCCTTTCACAGTGCTCTAATTTCTCCTTTTATTTTTGCTGGAAGATAAGAGACGAGAGAGGAAGGCACAAAAACTCTCATCCTGCAAACATGTACACACATCAGAACTTATGAGTCTGTCAAGAGGCTCCCAATACCTGCTGGTTTCTCAGCGCTCCAGCTCCTGGAGTCAGGTTACTGCCTGGGAACCTCAGCTTTCATTTTGTTTGAATTTATAAAAAAAGGCTTGAAAATGCAGCTCTCAAAAGGCCTTACCACAAGAACACCAAAAAGAGCAACTCCAAATTCATGGAGCAACTGGTGCCATATGAGTCAAGGGGGGACATGCCCCCCCTCCAGCGGCCAGTCAGTGCCTGGGGGGTGTGGGGAGTGTCCCCCCCATGGCCAATCACACTGTGGCACTCCTGGAAGCAGCCGCAGCGCTCCCAGAAGTGCCAGCGGTGCTTCACCTGGTGCCTGCACTCCCTGGCTGGCACTCGCAGGGTGTACACTGGTGCTCTCGCCTGCCCCCCGTCTGTTGCAGGGAGTGCTGGCTGTCAGGGGGTGCACCAGTGCTCTCAGGGGGTGCACATGAACCCCCCACGCATCACCACTGTTACTTTTAAAATGCCATGATATCCCAAGCTCTGGCTCATTTCAGAGCACTGGGATTACGCCAAGTGTATGCTTCACTGGAAAACAACTTTTCCAGTTGAAGTCAACAGGGGTACTTGTGCTTCCAGTCTAAGCAGGTGTGTGAATCTTGGCAGGATCAGGGCTAGATCAGTGGTAAAGCGAGGAATTGAGCATACACAGGCTGGAAACCCCCAGATGCCTGCTTTAAATATTAAACAGCACTTCTCCAACACTTAGTTCCTTGGGACAGGACCCACATTCCCCTCCATCATGTACAGCACAGGGCAATCTGTCAATAATTCATACAGTGCTGTTGTGAGACTAGACACAGCCAATTCTGATTGCACATTGCTTTCTTGGGCTTTACTTTTGGCAGGGGAAATATAAGCTGCAATCTCATTGGAAAGGGCACTCTGCTAACAGGCAAAGAATCAATAGACCCTCCTGAGTCTAGCAGCCCGTCAGTTCAGGTAGGGGCATGACAGGCTACTTTCTGTAGCTGATGGCACACAAGGGAATGATGTGGGCAGCATTACATCTGGCTGTCTTTGATTCCCTATCACCTGAATGACTAGGTGACCATAGCCATCTTTGACAGAAATCCAGAGCAGAGCTTGAACTCCTGGCTCTGGAGCTGTAATAAGGTACGCTGATTGCTCTACCACCTTGCTGCCAAACTGCAGGGGGTTCATTGTTTGGGTGCAAGATGTTGAGTTTTGTTGGGGAAAGTGCTAAGGAGCGTTGAGGAAACGTGTTAATATCACAAAACTGTTACACAGGATGGCATGCTCCTTGGATTCTTCAAGGTGATGCAGGTGACAGCATGGGACAAGCAGCAACTTGCCTGGTTATAAGTAATGCCATTGGGTCCCCAACTATGTAATGCCCACTGAATTCAATGTGCCACCTCTGGAAGGTGCTGAGGGTGGGGGCTTTCCAGACATTCAAGCAAGGTACCCGTCAGATGCTTCAAGCATTTCTGCTGCAGCAGATAGCCCCATGAGCTTGAAGCTGGGAAGGCCTGGGCACACACACAGCCTTAACCAATAGGCAAGTAAGTCTCAGGCTCTATCTTCACACTTGGCAAGAGCATCAAGGCCTATTAGGTCTCATCACGCCTCATTTTCCAAAGTGCAGACAAGTTCTAGTCCCTCCCAAGCTCACCCAGAAAGAAACTGAACCTGCATCTCATTTCCCAGCACAATGCTTTAACTGCCGGGCCATGGGCCATTGTCTGCCTTTCGATCCCATGTTTGTCTAGCACGTAGCACAGACGGATCCTGACCCAGGACCTAGAGCTCCTGGGCACCATAATAAAAATAATAGTCTTTACAGGACCAGCACATTAAGGATCCTATGATCTTTATGATGCACTTCCCAGTAAGATTGCCAACCCTCCCAGATTGGCTAGGAGTCTATTGGAATCGGCATCGGTCATTTGGTGGCTATTGAAAGCAATCTGGGAGATTGATATGGTGAACAGGTTGAACAGTACAATTAATGACATTATGCCGTGTTGGGAAAAAAATCTCCTGGAATAGCTTTAGTCAGGCTTGGAAATCCCACTTCCCAGTGGAAGTCATACAAAGCCCTTTAAGAGACAGCAGTTTTCCTTACATCCCATTCACCCTTCCCTTCAACACCAACCCAGGCATGAAATCCTAGACAGCCAAACAGAGAGATACAAATAACCCAAAGGCACTGACAGGCCCTCCACATTCTCCAGGAGTAGGCTGCCTGCAATAATTACTGACACAGTCAGTGCTTTTGCCTCAGCCCAGGGAGGCACCAGTGAGCCTTTTGCACAGCACTGTTAGCACTGGAACAATGCTGCTGGGCTGATGCCCACCTTGGCCATGCTGTCACCAGGGACACACGAGCTTTTTTGAAAACAAGTGGTCTGCGACACAGGCCTCACACAACAGGTCATTTTCCTTTGGCTTGGCACCTCGGTTGCCTGGCCTGAACAGAACATCTCTGTCCCTGTCCATTGCCTTGGTGCATGAGATGGACTGAGGCAATGGACAGGGACAGAGATTTTCCGTTTACCTCGCTGAGTCCCCTGCCTGCTAATGGATAGCTCGCTTCTTCATCACTGCCTGCGAATGGAAGGGAAGAACCACTTGCCCTCATTGTTGACAATCCCAGAACAAAAGCATGAGGTAATTCCCCAAACACAGCAGCCCACATGATGCTGAAACCCACATTGATCTGGCTGAGTTGACTATAGCTGTGCCTGTGCCAGCAAGGGGACTCAAGGGGTCTCCTGTCCTCCTTAGTGAATGGTATCAGTGTAACATAGCCACATTTCATTTCACTGGCTTAGCTGAGCACCTTGCAGTGTCTAGGGCATTTATGTTTACACCCCCTCTGGGAGGCAGGGCACTACTATTACCTCTGTGGTGGCAATAGGAATCAAGGCACAAAGAAACCAAGTTAAGGCATTTAGCTTGCCCCAAGAATTAAAATCCTCGGAAACTACATTTATCTGCCTCCAAACCCAAAGACAACTACATCGCACAGGCACTTACGTCTTCACATGTAAAATCCCTGGGTGCTTAAAGCCACCCAGGGCCTAGTTCACATCTAAGCCTGTTGGGACCCACAGACTCATCGTCCCTCTGCTTATCCCATCTGCAGAGCCTGACCTGGCACTTAGGCTTAGAGCATACCTACTGGGCTAGCACCCTTTCCTCTTGCATGGAGATCATCACCCCTTTCCCCAAGTGGTTCAGTGGTTCGGCATCTAAGCAGGATGTTAGAGGCAGGGGTTCAATTTCATCCTCTGCCAGATGGCACCTAAACCTACATCTCCTTCTGCTCAAGAGAGCATCCAAGTGCTGGGGTACACAGCAGTAGTGGCAGGGGTACTCTAGTGCCACTATGCACAGAAGAGCCAATCACTGGTCCAAAGAAAGAGAGGGGACTGTGGGGGATTTTGCCTTCCTCTGTAGTGGGGGGCATGCTTCTCTTCCTTGAATCTTTCAAGTGTATTTTAACAAACTATTTTTGTCCTTAGTGGAAGGATATTGCTAGTATCCTTGTCCAACTGTTTTACTTGTAGCAGGTTAGGGTGTTGGTGTTTTGAGGCACTATGCCTGGTAGTTTGGCAACAAGGCTGCTTGTGGATTTTTAAGAACAGGTTACACACACACTTGTATACAATAGTTTAATTAGGGAAGATAGAGAAGAAGTTGGATTAGATGACCTCCTAAGGTCCCTTCCAGACCTACTTTTCTATTATTGTATACCACTCTCCAGCCAGCGCTTAGGATACTCACCTGTCCTTGCTTCACCAAATGCTTTAAGTAAAACATTCAGTGCAACTAGGACTGGAACTCAGGTCTCCCCACATCAGCTGAGCTTGTTACTGCCAGGCCATGGTGCTTGCTTGATGTTTCTCTATAACTGTATGAGAATGTATTATTCTACACATGGTGAGAACAGTTCCCACAAGAAGGAATATGCTGCATAGTGCCAAAAACCTGGAAGATAAGGCAGGCTCCTCAGAAGAGATAGGGGAAGTGTGGTTCCACATCCTCTTCAGGAAGAGTAGGGACCAGAACCCAGATCTCCTATACCCTGGGAGAGTGCTGACCGCAGAGATATTGGATAAGGGATGGAGGGGGGCCACTGGCACCACTATGAGTCATGTTCTGCAAGGAAGGAAAGGACTGAAGCACCCAACTACAGGTGTGGGCTTTGGGCTGTGAATCCTGAATGGACAGAACAGCATAGAATCAAAGAATCATAGAAGTCGGGTCGGAAGGGACCTTGTAGATCTTCAAGTCTGACCCCCTGCCAGGGCAGGAGAAAAAACTGGGCTCAAATGATCCCAGCTAGGTAGGCATCAAGCCTCCTCTTAAAGACCCCCAAGTGTCCCCTGGAAGGCTACATCCTGAATAAGGCAGAGAAATAAGACCCATCCCTCTCCAGTATTTCATGGGTGGCTCCCAGTCTATGTGTTAGCTTCACAGAGTCCCTTTCTGATGCCCCTAGCTTATGGACCTAGCTATGGTCTGTGGATTTCATGAGCCAACTAGAAGTGAGGCGACATGACTGGGGGCACTACACCCATTACATCAGGGGTGTCAAAATATGGCCCACAGACCACTATAATCTGGCCTGCACTGCTGCATAGGGGTCTTGGATTGGTGTGTTGCATGCAGCACATGCTGGCTCTGGCCTTTTTTGGTGCATGTGATGTGCAGAGCCCATCTGGCAAAGGCTGCATGTGGCACAGGGGCTGGGGCTGGAGTTGCATCTGGTGCATGCCCTGCACACTGGATCCAGGGCTGGTCTGGATCAGACCCACAGACCAGTTCTACATGCAGGGGCAATCAGGCATCATGTGAGATCAGGGCTGGTGTGTGCTCCATGTGGCGTGTGCACTTGAAGCTGGTGCACATGCTGCAAGCAGCACACAGTGGGTTGGCAATCCAGGCCCATGCCGCTTACCCGGCCAGAGGAGTTTGACATACCTGCACTACATCCTTCCACACTTAACTAAACATGACTTGCTTAAGGACAAGCAGTGAGTCTGGAGTGGCAGCCAACTGCACCCGCATTTCCTGCTTTCTTAGACTAGTGCCCTGCTCATGAGGCCATATCAAATGTCCCATATGCACACACTGCACAGCCCCTTCCCTTGTTTGCCATGCCAACCAGTGTCTACTGTACCCAATTCCAGTGAGCTTGTAATTACACAGGGTGCGCGGAGGTGACATCTACTAAGGCTGAATTAAAGGCTCTTTAGAGCCCGGTCCTCCCACTTACCACAAAAGAGAAGCCCGGATCCAACAGGGCCACATTCTTCAAAGGGAGCAGGCACAGTTTATTTTCTGATGACCCCACTGGCGATGTGTAGGGGGTGCATTTGGGTGCACATACACCCTGAGCTTGGTGGTGCACCCCCTGCAAAAAAGTCCACCTGGTCAATCACCCGCTAAGGAACTGAGAGGGGAGGGGGCGTCTCCTGCAAACACAGCTGCAGGTAAGGGAAAAAAGTGGTGTGTGCACAAGAAGGCCACGTTCTAGACTGGTCCCTGCAGCAGAAGCAGGAACCCACTGTTGTAGCCTGTGCTGTGGTCTGCTGTTCTCTAGTGCCACCTGCTTCTTAGAGACTCAGTAGAGCCAGCAGAGGCGTTGCACAGACTGCTGCTAATAAACACATGGGAGGGTTCAGCTGCTTCTTTTACAAGGGTCTTCTAAACGTGGGGCTCTCCTTTCTTCATTACTCAGGCAGGTCTCAGAGGGCTAATCTCCCCTTTCATGAAGATAGCTTCAAAATGGGCCAGCTTTCAGTCTGGTCTGTACAGATTACACTACTGGTGCCTGTTCTGGGCTCAAACTTCAGCCAGCATCTTGCACTGTAGTTCTGCCTTCAGAGGCCAGCCACTGTTGACTGCATCTTGGAGACAAAGCATTACCTCTAGGGCCTTTCTTGTAGATGAAGAAAAGATACATTCTTCTGGAGACTCCCCAAAAGATGGTTTTAACCCTACTGCTCTGGCTTGCTTCCCTTTAAGGAACTTTCGGTTCCATCTCAATGGAAACAGTCTGTGCCCCAGGAAATAACTTTATAAATCCCTTCAACTGTGTTTTTGCCAGGCATACACAAATGTACCTCTAATTTTTCCAGAGATGCAATATGCCTTATGTGACTTCACAAACTTGCTTTGCAGGTGATGCAGCCAACATGTGGACATCACAAAGAGGTTGGTGAAAAGGGTTACATGCCATCAGAGATCCCAGATTCTCCCTGCTGGCAAAACAAATGCACCAGCACGTCTATCGATCTACCTCAGCCATTACATTGAAAATCTGAGTGAAAGAGGTCTACAAGTATGACTTTTTTTGATGGTTCCTCTACAGAAGGAATGCAGGATTCCACTTGATCTCACCCATAGGCAGCTTGGGCATCTCAGCATTATTATTAGTGTCCATAGGCCCAAGCTGCATTCAGGACCCCACTGTGCTAAACGTTGCTCCCATATGTAGTAAGAGAAGCAGTCTCAGTGAGAAACCCAGACAAAGAATGGAAGAAAGGAAGTACTATCCTGATGTTATAAGTGGGGATCTGAAGACCGACACATACGTGGTCACACAAGAAGTCTGTGGCAGCCAGGAATGGAACCCAGCTCTCCTGTGTGTCAAGTCAGTGACTTCACTGCCAGGTCCCCCTCCCTCTCACAGCATTTGTAGTCACAGAGGTGTCCATTTCTGTATCAGTCACCAAATTACTACAATGCAGACCTACGTACCAGAGGGAGCTACCCCATGTAGAGAAGTTTATGAAGCTACTACAGCTATGTCCTTTCAACTTGGTTTTAGAGCCAGAGACCTAGGCCTCCACTTCCCCTGCTCAGCTACCCAGCAAAGGGCCTTGCTTCACTATTCCATCCTCTGGACAAACACAGGCAACATACTAAGGCAGTACTTCCCAAACTTTTCCTCAATATGACCCCATTTATGGCACCATTTCCTCAGCATGGCCCCTCACTCCCAACCCACAGCCCCCCACCCCTGCAACCCCATCCACTGGTGCTGAGACCCCATTTGGGGCTGTGACCCACAGTTTGGGAACTGCTGTACTAAGGGATATCAAGCATACAACCCACAAGCCAGGTCCAGCCCCTGAAGCCTCTCTATTCAGCCTACTGGGCCGCCAGTGAGCTGCCGGAAGTTGGGGGACATGGTCTGTTTGCAGGATCCAGGGTCCTTTGGCCTTGTTGGGAATGGTCATTGGTGGCAAGCATGGGTCACTGCTGCCACCACTGGAGTTGTTCTCTGGATTCACTGCCACTGCTGGACCCCTCAAGCCATCATCACAGTGGCCACCGTGACAGCCCTCACACCCTGGGCTTTATTCAGCCCACAAGGAGACTCGTGGTCTGGATCTGTCCTGGGACCCCAGGTGAGTTTGACACTCCTGCATTAAAGGGATATGCCAATAACCCTAGATGCTGCTGGAACTGGCAACAAGAGTTTCTTGAATGTCAGGAGCTCTCTGAATGATGCCTCTGCTGCTGATGCTTTTCCTTTGCAGGAGACCATAAACATCACATGCAGGAGTGATTGTAAAACAGTATTCTTAAAAAAAAATCACAACAGACCTCAGTCCAATGCAAATGAGCAGGATGTTTAAAAAGAAGCTAATGGTAATAAGATCTTATTTTATTCAGAGGCCCGAGAAGGACTGACAGGCTGCGAGTCAAGGTTCTAATTTCTGTTACACCCCAGTAAGTCCATAATGACTCCCCCACCTTCTGGGGGGACTGCCATGCTTTCCTGGGTCTCACTTGAATCAGAGGCCGGAGTGGCAAGATTAAACCAGTACCTCCTAGAACAGGCAGCATGGACCTGGGCTCATCCATGTCATCACAGAAAGGAGCTACTTTTTCAACTTTCTTTGCTCTCTTCTACTTACTGGGGGATACAGCCAGTACTTCAGCTTGATGGATGAATAGAGGTGATGAATTTTGGAAGAAGAGTCTATTCCATGTTCAGAGCTGAGAGGTTAGAAATGGCCTTATTCTCCACTCATTCAGGCCCCTTATGTTCTTCAGGTGCAAGGGTGCTGCTCACACCAGGGAAGCCACCCCCCCGGAACACATGGCTCAGACGTTACCAAATCTCTCTAATAGGATTAGCATCTATTTAGCATAGTTTAACCTCTGGGTGATTACGTCAGTCACTTATCTGATCATTTCTGATGGCTTTACTTCAATCGCCTCAGTATCACGAAACAGTTGGTTTTGAAAGTGTGGAAGCTGTGGCTGTGATCCCCTGTACTTCAAACTGGCTAATTATCATCAGTCTTCCAGCCCAGCTCATTTTCCTATAAAAAGAAACGACGCAGCTAAAGATGAAAAAGCTTCCATTTGGCAAATAGCTGGGACAAGATAGCTCTGAACTACAGGAGATGGTCACCGAGCCGTTGTCCCAATTATGAGGAAGAGTTAATGTAGTTCATCTTCATTACAGCTGTCAAAATCAGCAGCCTAAAATCCCAATGCAATTCCGGTCATTGAGGCCATCTGTTAGCAGTACTGCTTCTGCTCTGTGCAGTGTCCACACTGAAGTCACATGCATAGCACACATCCACACCCTCTCCCAAGCCAGTTCTAAAAGAAGGTGGCCTTAGAAAAATATTGCCTTATTGGTGTTAAACAGTAGCAGTGTTTGTGAATTAAGTACTGTTCCTGCAGATCTCGTTATACTGCATACTCCTCAAATAGCTGGCAGAGGCCCCTATGACAGAAGACTCTGTAGCTGCATAAAACTTCATTGTTGTCCTGTTGGAAGAGGAGGAGCCCAGATGTGTGCAAGCCAATGGTGGGAGGGCTCTAAAGAAATAGGTGCCAACTCTGAGAGGAGTCAACATACGTGAAAGCCAATTATGGGGGAGGCCTCTGGGTGGGCTTGAATGGATTGGCAATGACTGGAATGAAACAAGAAAAAGATATGATCATTCTTCCCCTGGCATTTACAATCCTTTTTTTTTCCTCCAGGGGACAAATGTGCTCCCTGAAACATCCAAAGCAAATCAGCTTTAGGTAGGTAGGTAGGAGGAATCTCATGGACAGCCAACTATCCAGAAAGTCTTCCCCATGCAGGGAAAGTGAGGCCAACAGTGATGCTGCTGAAAAGCAGGGAAGGTCACTGCTGAGGTCTTGCATTGGAGGGTACATTTGATCAGACCCGGTATGCATTGGTGTCCGATAGAGGGGCAAGTGAAGGTCTGAAAGAGCATGAGTGTATGTTTCTGGCAGTGTCATGGACAACACAAAGGTGGAAAGTAATGCACAAGTCTTTGCTATTCCCTTCTGGGTTTCCTGCTGTTCAGTTGCTATGTGGCTGGGGCATGTCGTGCTGTAACCTGAACCGTCACTGAGGGCAGGGTTTTTTTTTTTGCTTCATAGAAATAACAAATTCTCATTTCAGTGGAAAAGTACAAATCCCTGTTGGAACAGACTACTGAAGCTATGGGGCGGGGAGAGGGAAGGGAGACAAGGGACACTTTATTTCTCATTTCTTGTGGGGCTAAACTATAGCTAGCCACACGTGGGCTTGTTTACGACTGTTGCTAAAGAAAGCCTTGTGGTACCTGCCTGCCGCCAAGTAGGCAAATCTGGGTTTAATTAACTGTACTGTGCAGGCAGCAGCACAAGGCAGTGGCATGTCAGGGCAGTAGCGACTTCCAGTTGTGCTGCCACTGTGATTGTGTGGCTGCAATGGCAGCTGCTATTGTTCTGCCCTCCTCCAAGTCAGCACTCAAGCCTGCTGGCCCAGTCACTCTACCCTAATATGCTACTGCTCCAGGTGTGGGGATCCTCGTCTGATGAACTCTGTCACATTCAGCCTGAACCACCCAACTGACTCCCCTAGATCTAGCATAGTGGGGCAAAACTGCCTCAGAGCTGTTTTATGCTTCAATAAAGAGGAATGTGCTCAGCACATGGGGTGTAGTTAAGCTCCTGCCCAGTTCCTTCCCCCCCACCCCCAGCCCCACCAGTGAGAATTAACTAACTGTGCTTTGGTAATCCTTAGGAGGCATCCAGAAAGAGCCACCAAAGAGTCACAGAGTTGAAGATGTGAGGCCAGATTCTGGTACAGTTCCACTGAAAACAAGAGGGCCAAGCAGCTTCCCACCCTCTGAGGAGTTGACCTTGAGTGCTTGAACAACACTGGTTACAGATTCAAAATAATATGAATTGAATAGAACCGATCTGTGTGTTCACTGGTGAGTCAGGGCACAAAGCACCAAGTCAAAACACTCACACAGGTTCAAGTGCATAGGGAGTGACCACTTTGTACTGGTTGAAGTGTCCTGGTCACATGCCCTCTTTCCTAGCTATGAGCTGCAATAATCAAGCCTGGAAGTTAGAAACCAGGCCAGCTGATGGCAGGGAGTGCAGGGTTTGCGTGGAAGAGAAACCAGCAGAAGTAGAACTGTGCTGTGGGAGGGCTTGGAATGTGAGGGTAGAGGGATGCTATGGGAAAGGGGGGTGCTCCAAAGTGCTCCCTTAGGTTGGGCATGGCCTCAGCAATTCTTCATCCAGATGCTGGTTTTAGCTGGGAGAAGTACCGTTTCTCCTGAGAACGTCCTAAACAAGGGAAAGCCAAGAAAATAAATGGCTTCCATATGCTTTTCACAGCTGCAAGGACTTCTGTAGCCCAGCACCTATACAGCTCTCTGGTTGTGAGACTCCTATATCCCTGAACCCAATGTGCTTCTGACCTTCCAGGGGGGTACAACATATGCTTGGTGAGAGAAACACCCCCCCACGAACTATACCCCCATACTCTGCATATAATACAACTCCACAATAATTAGATTCCAACAAAATTTATAAATTTGTTATAATTTTCTAGGAAAAGAACTTAATTGTTGGAAGTCTGCTTTGAATTTGTCCCCCTCCTACTACTATAGCAGGGAAAATAAATTTGTGTGTGGGGGGGAAATCAAGTGGCTCCCTTGCCCTGTGCCCCCAGCTTCTTCCTTCACCCCTTACTGTCAGACCCTGCTGTCCCTGAGCACATGGAAATGACAGCCAAATTTGAAGACAGTGAGTTTGAAATAAACATGCTTGTAGTAATTTTCAGATAGAGCTAGTATTGAGCCAAAAGCAGACATAATCTGCCTACAAAAATGTGGTATACCAGAGGAGAAGGATTATAAACACTCTGAGAATAGGCGGAGATGGGAACCATCTTGGTGGTCAGGGATAAATGAGAACAAAATGGCAGCAATATTAGTCAAGAAATCAGAGCTGAGAGCAAAGCAGGTTGAAGTCATTAGTGACAGTCATTAGAAATTGTCAATATATAAGCACTACGGGAGAAGGAGGGAAGGAACATGCTACTCAGAAACTTAACAGTTTATGTAGTTGAAGGGAGACCACACATAATAGCAGGGGATTTCAGTTATATCAAAGTGGGCAACAGAAATGGGGAAGGAGGAAATGGAGCTTTAGACAGGTCATCCAGACTGTTAAGAAATATAATAGAAGAGTTGGTAAGAGATGTGAGGGCAGGGAAGAAAGTTTTCACTAGGACTGACCCCAGTGGAAAGAAACACTCAATAATTGACTCTGTGTCTGTATCAAAATAAATATGGATAAGGAAGAAAGAAACCGTACATGTGGTTTTTAGTGATCACTGGATGCTGAAGGTGGAAACAAGCCTTGGTAAGAGTCCCATGAGAGGGATGGGGCTGTGGAAATAATGTGTGCAGCTGTTACAAGATGAAGAGATGTCAAGCGTACATAAGACCGTATGAAAAGTGGCAAAACACTGATGAGATATTTCAGAAATACCAGAGAATGGTGGATGATTGTGAAGAAGAGGACAGGAGAATTCATGAGAAAGGAAGGCCAAAGTTGCATGGGGAAAAGAACAAAAGAACTGCACAGAAAGATGCAGGAGCTGCTCAAAAAAAAGCTGCGGAAGGAAGACAGGTATGAAAAGAGCTAAAAGAAATGACGCAAGAATTAGAAACTTGGTTTAAAAGAAAGACAGAGCAACCATTCTTAGTACAAGCATCCTGGGCAGGGAAAAACGAAGAGTGCTCCCGATACTTTTTGGCTAGAGTGAAGACAGCAAAAGGAGAGCTTAAAGCAGTACAGGAAGGTGGTGGTAGCCGGGTGGAAAAGCAGGAGTGCTGGAGGCGGTGAGAAAATTTTGTGTAGACCTATACCAGAAGGAGGAAACAGACAGGAAGAAGATGAAGGATTTGCTGGGAGATATTGAAATGAAAGTAGAGCAGGAGGAAGCAAAGACGACAGAAGACAAGATAAGCTTAAAAGAAGTTGAGTGAGGCTTAAAAACCTTTAAAAGAGGGAAATCACCAGAAGCAGACAGACTGCCTATGGAATTTTACAAAAAGTTTGGGGAACTTGGAAGCATTCAAGTAAATAGCAGAAATAGGAGAGGCAGCAAAAGATTTCACATGAGGTGTTGTGATCTTGCTCTTTAAGAAAAGGGGCGAAGGACATAGGCAGAGGGAGAAAAAATTATTTGGGGGGGAGGGGGCTGAGCATGTGCATACACTCCCCCTCCCCACACCCAGCAGCTAAGTCTGTGGGGGAAGGGGCAGGGGGAGAGGAAAGGACCATGGAAGGGCAGATGGAGGCCCCTGTAGTGAGGGAGGGAGTGGAGCTGGGCCAGGGGTAGGGGCAAGGGCTGGGGTGAATGGGGGCCCACCGCAGCTCTGGCCGCTTGTCCATGAGGGCACAGGATCTGTGCGGAGGGGATGGGAGAGTCAGGCTGCAGCTGCGGGCTGGGGCCAGGACCTGGGCTGCCCTCGGGGCAGGTGGTGGCAGTGCTCGGAGAGGGGCTATGGAAGGGGGCTGCAGCCACCCCAAATTTCGCCACAGACTGCCCCCCCCCATGGCTCCCTCCCAGCACTGCTGCTGCCTTCCCTGAGTGCAGCACAGCAAAGCCCCTGGCTCCCGCCCACAGCTGGAGCCTGCCCAACCCACCCCACCCAGATCCGGGGCACACACCCCTCCCTCATGCCTTCCTAGATGAGCCTTGGAAGCAGTGATGGGAGCTGTCCCTCTCCCCCCCGCTCCCCCAACTCTTTGTGCCCCCTGGACAAGCTGTGGCCACACCTGCCCCAGTTGGGCAGCGCCTACCCCAGCCCCAGTTCCAGCCCCGCTCCCTCCCTCACCGCAGGGGAGTGTTGATCTGCCTCCCCACACCCCTTCCCCCACAGACTTACCAGCTGGATGCAGCTATATCGAAAACTGGATCGGTATCCGCCCATATGCATCCTTAAAAATCAGCCATCAGTATCGGGCCCCAAAGTCTCTATCAGTGCACCACTAACTAAAACATGCAGTGGAGTATAATGAACGAACTGGGGCTAAATTAAACAAAACAGAAAGTGGGAAACTGAAGGGACCTATAGAAACTTGGACTACAAGTAGTAGAGGGAGAGATCAAGTTCTAGGGTTCCCAGTTGAGGCAGAAGGGAAAGGAAATCAACTGCGGGATAAGCTGACAGCAAGTGTATGATACGTATTATGCTTGTGGATAGGAAGAATACTGTCTTTTGCTGGAAAAGTGGTGGCAGTTAAGGCGGTGCTACTGCTGATCATTTTGTACACTGGAATTGTGCTTCCATAGTCATAGCAGCAGTACGTGAAAATGCAACAGGAAAATGAGCGTGTTCTTTTAGAAAATGAAAAGAGAAAGACTAACCAGAATGGAACCGTATAAAGCAAGAGGAAAATGGGGATGCCAGACACAGGGTTGTTCATTTACACAAACTACATAAGTGCAGTATATAAAGCAGCAACAGAAGGGGAAGAGAAAGCAGCATGCTTTAACTGATTTTTGGCAGGTATGATCTTGAGAAGATGGGGAATGTATGGGGGCTCTTAGAAGAAGCCAGGGGCATGGCAACCTCCCGCTCATTACTTAAGAATGGAATGTTTTATAAGGATATACAAAATAGGAGAGGTGGGGCGGGAAGTCCTGAAAGATCTCAAGAAGCTGACAAAATTGAGAAAGAGAATGGCACTGGTGGGGGACCTTAGAGAAAGCCAAGTGAAAAAGGTGTGGAGGGAGGTGGCTGACAAATGGCAGAAAGGGGAGTATGCTGATCTAGCACAGCTGCTCATATAAAATATTTCTGTACAACAAAGACAGAGCTTGGCGAGAACAACAAAGCAGCCAAGGGAGAGGCGCATGGATGAAGAAATGGTGGGATGTGTTTTGGAAGTATGCAGATGTAGAGGTTGTGTGGAAAAGGGTGCATTGTTTTTTTTCAAGGGTGGTTTTTGTTGTTTTTTTGGGGTGTTTTTTTTTTTTTGGGGGGGGGGGGCATGTGTCACAAAAATAAGCCAGTCTATAACAGGAATCAACTCCAAGGGTGGCCATGATGCCCCTGGAGCCCCTTCAGCCCTTGTCAGCCTGGCTCTCTTTGGGCACTCACCTCTTCTCCTCACTTGCCATGCCTTAATGAAATTATACTTTCAGAAAAGGGAGGCTATCCTAGGGCTTCCCAAGTTAGATCTCCTCATGAGCACTGGTGTTGCTGTTCATCGCCTTACTGACTAATTACATCGGCTCCATCCTCCCTCCATACCACACAGGTGTTACTCATTCCTTTCTCTCTCTCTCCTGCTCCTAACACCTTTCTCAGGCTATGGGCCCCCTGGCCCTGCTGCTACAAGCCCCTCTGGGCTATGAGCTCTTGGCCACAGTCCTCGCCCTTCTTGGGCTACAGGCTCCTTGGCCTCCTCAGTCTCCGGCTCTGACCCCTGGTTTTTGGCCCCTCTCTCCTGGCCAAACTCATTGGCTCCCCTGGCCCTGCCAGTCTCTGGCTGTGGCCCTCCTTGACCTTCAGTCTCTACCTCTGGGCCCTGGCCCCACTCCTTTTTGCCAGTCTCTTCGCTCCCAGGCCTGTTGGACCTTCTTCTCTTTTTAGTCCCTTCCTCAAGCCTCCAGAGTTGCTTACCAAAGCTCAGATGTTACCCAGGAGCCCTGCTGCGAGGACCTTCTCTCTTTGTGGTTCTCGGGGTTAGACTGCCTGACCAGCTCAGGCCTTAAGCTTATATCAGGGGTAGGCAACCCCCAGCACAGATGCCAGAGTGCGGCACACAAAGGCATTTTGCTTGGCATGTGTGCCTTGGGGCAGATGGAAGGTAAGGGGCTGGGGCCAGGGCTGCATTGCCACAACAAGGATTGGGCTCCTTGCAGCTCCTCCTCTGTCTACCCCTGGCATGCCAATATCTTACAAGTTGAGCTTGCAGGTGTTTTGGCACTCTGCTCAAAAACACTGCCAAACCCTGACTTACATGCTTTAAGTCTGGCCCCCTTCTGGTCAGGGGATTCTACCTGCAGACTGCTTCTCAGGCAGCATGCCTTTAAATGAGCAGCTTTAAACGTTTTTTCTACATACCTCGAGGTACCAGGAACAGCTTGTGAACGCTGCTATGCCGGGGCAGATGCAGCAACCCAAAGGGGGGGACCCTTCCACATGCTCAGTGGCAAACCCAGAAGTACTTCTAGTCCACTTCTGGGTCCACTGCCGACAGCGCAGCCAGCTTGGCAATCAGACCCAGGAGGCACCAGTCACCGAGCCGGGAGGACGTGGGAGGGGCCCCTGGCATGCTCCCCGGCAGACCTGGAAGTGGATCAGAAGTGTTTCAGGTCCACTTCCAGATCTGCTGCCGAGCACACTGGGGTCCCCCCCACACTCCTGTGGGATGCTCCATCCAACCCACCATCTCAGCATTCATGAGCTGCCTGGTACCTCAAGGTATGTAGAAAAAACATTTAAAGCTGTGTCTATGTTCAAATTGCTGAATCTTTCCAAATCAATTTGGAGGGTTCCGATTTGATTCAGAGAGATTAAAGGGTCTCCTGATTCGATTTGGATTCGGAGATTCGGCCACCGAATTGGGCCAAATCTTTGCTGAATTGAATCAGGGATCAAAGCTTCGCACAGCCCTACTAACTGGTCACTTTTCAGGATGGAGGGAGGTCAAAAGTAGGGTGCAGCAAGGATCTGTGCTAGGCCCAATTTTGTTCAACATTTTCATCAATGATCTGGAAAATGGGGGTGCAGAGTGAAATGAAAGTTTGCAGATCATACCAATTATTCCAGGCAGTTAAATCCCAAACTGACAGAGAGGAGCTGCAGAAAGACTCTCACCAAGCTAAGTGAATAGGCAAAAAAATGGCAGATGAACTTCACTGTCAACAAGTACAAGGTAATGCACATGGGGAACAATAACCTCAACTATATGTACACAATGGTCAGTTCTGAATTAGCTGTTATGACTTGGTGAAAAAAACCTTGGAGTCATTGTAGATAGCTCTTTAAAAATACTCAATGTGCAGTGACAACTAAATAAATCCAGTAATATATTGGGCATCATTAAGAAGGGAAATGAAACAATTACAAAAAAGAGAGTATCATCATGCTGTTGCAGTGGTTCTTAACCTTTGGTACCTTATGTACCACCTGCCAATTGACGCAGCAAAAGCGAAACCAGAAGTCCCACTGTGGCACTTCCGGTTTCGCTGCCACAAGCCAAGTCCCACTTTTTCCTTGCAGACCACGGCCTGGGGCAAAGCAGCCTGCATGGGGCCCCCCTCTCTGTCCCTTGCACACTGATGCCAGGGAGCGAAAGCCCCAGTGCACCAGATGGCTGGAACTTCTGGCTTAAACAAGCAAAGATGCCTCCAACCTGCCAGGCAGGGGGGCAAGCCAAACTCAAAATGTGGTACCCATGCACCCCCTGTCCATGTCTTGTATACCCCCTGGGATACACTACCACAGGTTGAGAAACAAGTATATACAAATCCGTGGTATGGCCACATCTAGAATACTATGTGAAGTTTTGGTCTCCACATCTCCAAAAGGATGTAGTAGAAGCAGAAAAGGTGCAAAGAAGGATAACTAAAATGATCAGGGGTATGAAGCAGTTGCTGTACCAGCAGAGACTAAAAAGGCTGGGACTATTATGTTTGGAAAGAAGAAGGCTGAGTGGGAATATGAAAGAAGTCTATAAAATCATGAAGGGTGTGAACAAAGTGAACAGGGAACTGTTGCTCATCAAGTCCCTGAATACTAGAATGAGGGGTCACCCACTGAAATTAATAAGTGATATTCAAAGCTAACAAGTGAAGGTACATTTTTATCCAACATGTACTTAACTCGTCATAGGAGGGGGTTGAGGCAGACAGCATAGCCAGGTTCAAAAAAGGGACTAGACAAATTCAACAGTTATTAACAGATATATCATCCATGAACAGAATGGTTGGAGATGTTTGCTCTGGCATCTCTAAACCGACAATGATGGATGCCAGGGAGGTAATGAATACAGGACAGATCATTCTAGATCAACCTGGCTCTGTGCTCTCCCTCTAAAGCATCTACCCCGGCCATGGTCTGGCCCAGTATGGCACTTCTTAAGTTGTTTTCAGATGAACCTTTAATCTTTCTCCCACACTTCATGTGTGGGAAAAGCTGCCCTGATGCCCTGTAAAGCCATCTCATTGTCCTCCTTCAGATTTCTCCTTCAAATCTCCTGTGTCATGGTACCTATAAGACACTTGACAATAGTCAGGATCCTGGTTTGCTGAGACCACTGACCACTGCTGTCTCATCATTGTTTGTTTCTATACCCATCTGGCATCTTGTCTTATGCTAAGATGATAATCTGTTCAAAGGCACAGACAGTCTTTTATTCTGCATGTGTTCAGCACCTCAAGCTCAGAGGTCCTGGTCTGCAACTAGGGATCCTAATGTGATGCCCATGATAAACACCATCACCAACTCCCTCTTGCTGGAAAGGAAAAAAGTGTGCCTGAACCTAAGAGACAAGAGAGCAACAGTGGAGCTCTCTGTCACCTGATCAGGAATGTATGCCAGGGCTCTTGCCACCTGTCCTGGGCAAACCTCACCAATGCCTGCCAGATACACAAGGGCCCTGCCTCTTTATGCATGTTATTAAACCAACAAGCTACACAAGGGTTGCCAAAGTCTCACTGGACCTAATTGAAAGTGAACGATCTCTTCTATTCCCAGCCAGAATAGGGGACCTTCTCTCCACTTCTGTTCAGATGTGCCTGTCCCCTTCCATCACACTTTCCTTTATGCTCTAATATGGTAGTGTCTCTTCAGGCCTTGAGGTATTTAATGACTGAAGTAGTTATAAAATGAAAGGCTTGGGACAGAATGTGCTCAGAATTTTCGAACTGAACAATCATTTTAGTGAAAGCCACATCCTAGCCTAGCTAATATATTTAGACACAAAAGAGAACACAAGGAGGGGAGAAATAAGAATAGCTCCACTCAGTGTCCATTAGAAATGAACTACAGAAAATTATAAACAAAATGTTCAAGGTGGGGAGAAGGATGGGGGAAATCAATAAGTTTCCTTCTAGATAGGCATATTTTTAGAAGAGAAAGCTGTGTGGAAGTGTGAGAGACTTAAAATCCTTAGACAATATCTATCTGCATGAGAATTGCAAATTTCTGGGGGATTTTTTTTCTTGTTCCTGACTCATCTGTCCTTACTAACCTTCCTCACTGAGATGATCAACAGGCACCTTCTCTGACTGCAAATGGTTCTCTCGCCCTGTAGCCCACTGCACAACACAGCAAGGGGCAAAGAGTCTGTCAGCAGCAGTTCCATGGTCTTTTTGGACATAGGCAGTGCAAAGGATTATTATGCCAAGTCCCTCTCACTGCCCATGGGAACAGTCTCACTGAGATTCAGAGAATTACTCCCATTGTAGATTTAATCATGTGTGTAAGTGGTTACAAGATCAGATCAGGGCCATGTAATACATCAGGAAGATTCCTCCACAGCTTTACATGATCTTTATGTTTGGCTGGGATTTCACAGAGTTTCTCTTACTGAGAAACTATAACATACCTAAACTGCCTAGTGTAATAGCTTGTCAGAAAGAGGAAACAAGGAAAGGAAAGGAAAGGAAAAATTAATGCATTTGAAAAACATTGACATTGCAGTTTCATGTGCATGTTGAGCCATGTCATGGATAGCTTAATGGCTCTCTGGATCTTTTATGATGTCAGGCTCTTTTCAGCACTGTGGTATGTTTTAAGCATGTACTTACATGCTACGGGCTAGTGTCTGCTTAGTAGGACTTTCAGGAGGTAGTTTGCTAAAATCCTAGTGGTGCAAACTCCAGGGTAAGTTAGATAGTGCCAGATGTGGAAATACCAGGCACGAGGATTGCTAGGTAATGAGTAGCTACCTGCTGAAACAAGGCAGGAAGGGTATCTCTACTAGACAGCTGCAGTCACAACGGGAGCCTCCTTCTCCCAATTCATGCTCAAAGGCACCTATTTTCTATACCAGCTTCTGGCAGGCACAGGATGAAATTGAGAGAGAGATGCTGTTTTCACTTCCTGCCCTTCCTCCATCTCTTTAGTGTTATAGGGTTGGGTGGGGAAGTGTCCTCTCTAATGCAGAATCATGCTGATTCCTTTCATTAATCATCCTAGTGCAGGGGTGGGCAAAGTCTGGCCCATGAGACAGATTGGGCCTGCGGCGGACTCCATTTCCCATCAGCCCTGCCCACTGTCCTTATGGCCAGGCAAATACCTCTCATGGCCCCTTACAACGCAAGACTGAACTTTCGCTCCTTCCTTGTGGGGACCTGGGGAACACAAGCCCATCTCTGACTCTCCCTGGAGGGAACAGCCTGTGGAACAGCTCTCCAGGGGAGCCTTGGTGAAGTCATTTTTTATCTTCATATTTGTCAATTAATTTAGGATGATGATGAACAAATCCAGCTGTGCTCATTATGTTGCGGCAGTTCTTCATCAACACTGACCACACAAATTCTAATCCTTCCTCATTTGCACGGACTTCTTCTGATTCACCTTATTTAACCTGCAAAGAACGAAGGGGGTCTCTGGTTTCTAACCTATGACCTACAGCTGAACAGTCCTAATCAACAGCCCAGAGCACCTATCATCCATAAATCAACATGTGCTATGACTCCTACATGCAAGAGCTCACTAGATTTTCTATCCTCTTTCTATTCCTCTGTAAATCATGTAAGTCACAAGCAGCTGCTCTCTCCAAGAGCCTGCTGTCATCTGAGTAACCATCTTCTGAGCAAAGCACACCTTGGCCCAACAAGTCTGGAGTGAAGCCATGCCAAAAGCCACCAAACATAAGACACTTCGGTGAAAAGGAAACTTCTCAAATTCAAGGTCAGTAATGTCTCACTCAGACAAAGCAGAGGAGACTGCTGTGCAGCCAGGATTTATTTTTGGATGACAAACGATAACACGACATCATGCTGAAACCCAAATATTTGGTAATGTTGGGTGCTTGCTAGGTAGATGGATCTTGTGGCAGAAACTCAGTCCAGTAAAGTCAGTCTTGAGGAGGGAGTCTTTCAACTTACTTCAAAGAGGCCACATATACTCTTGGTGCAGCTTGCTTAGCAAACCCATTTTAACATATGTTTCAGACAGCATTAGCAGGTTTTATACAGAACTGACTCAGTAACACAAAGATGCCTCCCATAGCCAAGAAGTGATCATCGTTTTTGAAAATCTAAATCAACAGCAGCCACAAAGCACAATTTATCCATTTGTGCATTGAGCAACAACAATTTCCTCTCTCCTTTGAACTGGCTTCTTGCATGTCAGGAGTGGGGATTTGGGAAGAAACTGATACAGACTGGATCGTAAATTAGAGAATAAGTATAAGAGGAAGGACAGAAGGGCTCCGTAGCAAAACATGGTCCAGACAGAAACATAGTGGTGAGCTAATTCTAGAGGTATCACAAGGTACAAGAACCAAACAAACACCCTAGCATGCTCACTTTGGGCACGACAAGCCCCTCTATCATCAGTGAGGCTTATACCACCCTCTGTACTGTGTACACCAGAATTACACGCAGAACAACTTAAAAACTGGATTCTGCAGAGAGGCAAAAACTTTTTTAGCAGATGTCTATCACAGCAGCAGTCAGACTAATATTCTTATTTGATCTGCAAAGGTGACACCAAGAAGACAATCCATTTAAAAACATTTCTCTGTGGCATTGCTAATGCTTAACAGGACAACAAACACTTGTACAGGTTTTGCTGGAAAGCAAACATTGTAAAGGTTTTGCTGGACAGTGTCACTGCCAGATGATCCCCACCCTGTAGAAAGACAGACATGCACATGCCTTCCATCTCCATGCATGCAAGACCCCAGCCAACAAACTATGCTGCAAAGTAATGTAACGGGGCACAATACGGCAGCCACCATGGTGAAAGAGAGAGGTGGTTGGTTTGAAGTCAGGCAGAAGGCAGGGTAGAGATGCCCCTAACTAGCTACCATCACAAAGAAGCCGGGCTGGAAAGGACCTGTAGAAGTCACCTAGTCAGTCCAGCCTGAAGCAGCACCAGCCCTATCCCAACCATGATATAAATGTAGATACATTTAAAGCATAAAACATGCCAGATCGCTAGAGGGACACATTTAAAGCCACTTACACTCGAATATCACTTCAGCTCGTACGCTGTCCAGACCCGTCCCTGCAAGTGGTGTGTGGCCCTTGGAAAGAAAAGCTCCCAAAGCAGCCTTAAGGACCAGCGCCACAGGACGGCCCCGCACATCTACCGACCAGCTTTCCTCAACATCACAGCCGAAACCTTCCTGCCCTGCGTCTCCGGGAGAGAGAGAAAAATCATTAGGCTGTTGAATATTTTATGCTCCATCCCGCCCTGACTGAGCGTCACAGTCCTGGCTCGGCTGCTGGTGCGCTCGGGGGTCCTTGCCCCCTCGGGACAGAGGAGGAGGCGCCGCGGGCCGGGGGGGAGGGGAGCGGGACGCAGGCAGGGGCTCGCCCGGGGGAGCTCGGCGGGGCCGGGGCTGGGGCCGGTTACCTGGCGCGGGTGGGCAGCGGGTCCCGGCGCGGCGCAGCGGCGCTGCAGGCAGCCTGCGGGCGGCAGGGCAGGTGCTGCGGGTGCCCTGGGGCGGGGCTCCGCGCGGCCCCGCCTCCGCTCTCCTCAGTGGTAGTTTGCAGAGCGCCGGCTCCTGGAGTCACGGGATGGGCGGGGGGAGGGGGCTCCTCGCTGCCTTCCTCTGCTGGCTGGAGGGTTGTCTTTGAACCCTCCCCGCCCCCCAAGCTGTGCCCGGAGCCTGAGCCCAAAGGCTGGGAAAGCGGGGAGAAGAACTGGAGCAAAATGCAAGGTCAGCTGGTTGGAGGGTGTTGGCATCACTAGGCCTGCACTGCCCTGAGGTAGGGTGGCCATCACAGAGGACGGTCGGGTTGTCCTCTATTGATACAAAGCCCTATGCCTTTATGTCCTCTATTTTTCTCTTCCAGAAAAATAGAAGTGTCTATTTTTTGTCTTGGAGAAAAAAAAGAGAGGTGTCCTCTATTTTCTCTCTTGAAGAGACAAGTAGAGGTGTCCTCTATTTTCTCTCCTGGAGAGAAAAATAGAGGACATAAAGGCGTGCGGTTGTGCCTCGGTACAGGACAGAGGAGCAGAAAACTTTGGGGGCCACCCTAGTCCTGGCCCGCTCCTGCTGACTCGCCCCCAAAAGCAGCTGTCTCTAGCTCCCGCTCTGCCACCTGCCACGCACTCTGTCACGGCTTTCTTCTTTTTCCAACCAACTAAATAGGGAAATGGTTCTTTGCATGCAACAAGAAACTCTCCCTGTGCCTGAAGAAGGGTGTTTGTGCCCGAAAGCTTGCAAAGGACAATTTTCCAACTATTTAGTTGGTCTAATAGAAGATATCACATTTATGCAAAGAACCTTGATGGCTGGCTTTATTTTGCACTATATTCCCCACCCCATGCAATTCCCTTCTCCCCAGGAAGAGCCAAACGAAGCCCGTGTATGCAGTTGAGAAAGCTGCAAATGCTGGAGACCGCTGCCAGGGGCAGTAGAGCAGAGGAAGTGAGTGGTTAGGACCAAGCTATGCAAAGCTGTCTGGGTTGACAGAGAGCCATTAAAAGTGTGACAGAACCTGCAATCGTGGGGGGTGGGGTAGTTTGTAGCCCTCTTGGTCTAAGGACATAAGCAGACCAACCTTTGGGCACAACTGATCTCTTTTATTGAGATGATCTAATAAAAGAGATCAGATTTACGTGAAGAACCTTGTCTGCCACAGAACCTGCAAGGTTGTTTCCCCCCCACTCCATGGGGCGGGGGGGGGAGTGCAGAAGAAATCCTATGTGGTTTGCAGTGCTTTCCTGAGATTGTCAAGCAGTGGTTTGCGACCTCTTTTAGACCAAGGCCCCTCCCTTGGAAAACACCAGCTCTTTGCTTTCTGGACTTTTCCAGGAAAAGCAATAGAGCCTTTCTTCTGCTGAAAATAACTCAAAAGCACCACAGCAGGTCAGAATGTTTCTCATCCTGTGGATGTTTCTGTCTGGTTTATCTTGTGAAATGTGCATTTGCACACCTAACAGTGCTAATACTGCACGCCACCTGTAAAAGGATCACACAATACCCCAATTGAGAATCACTATCTTCAGGCTTTGGTTTGCATGGGTGGACTCCGCTCAGCTTCAGCGGAGCTTGATGCCCATCTAGCTTGAAAGATCAAGACCTTGTGAATTCTGGGTAGTTATTCTGGGAAGGTAAACTGTGAGGTTACATTTGGGCTACTTTGACCAAGTCCACTTACACTAGAAGAAGAATATTCATGCACTTGTGCTGGAAAGCTTGCAAGGAACAATTTTTCCAACTATTTAGTTGGTCTAATAAAAGAGGTTGCGTTTACGCAAAGAGTCTTGTCTTCACACATCAAGGTATTTGGAAGAGCTGTGCCTGTCCAGTCCCCTGTGCAAACAAGAAACAAGACTTAGCCTACTTAGCCAGCTGGGAGCCAGCTGAGTTGGAGGTGGGGAGAGTCATGCCCTACCCCTCCCCACCCCCACTTCGCCCAGCCCCGCAGGGAGCCTTGCAACCAGAGCCTCGTGAACAGGCTCCGCAAACAGGCATGCTTCTGGGCCCAGCGCGCGAGCTAGCACGGGAGTTTGCACAGGAGGGTGCATGAGAGGGCCTGAGGCTCTGCCTGTGAGCCCCCCAGGGTAGACAGTCCCAGCTGCAGCCAGCCTACTAGCCGCACTAGAGGGTACCCTCAGGGCCTGCGGCCCCCCCCCCCCACGGCACCTCAAAGGCATCCACCCAGACGGGGCCCATGCTTCCGGGCTCCACGCAGCTCTCGGCTGCAGGGGCTGCCTGACACTTTTTCAGGCTCTGGGGTCTGGGAGCATGGCCACCTCCCTTGTGAAGTCTGCTCCCTTTTGGGGTCTCTGGCACGCCAGCTGGAGGAGCTCCAGGCCACAGTCCAGAGACTGCATGCCGTCAGGGACTGTGAGCAGGAGATTGACTCCTACTGCCAGGCCTTTCTCCCCTGGGAGACAGAGGGTAGACCACGGTCTCCCTCCTTGACAAGGGAGGACTCGAGGACCTCTCTTACTGTCCAGTCCAGGGGTTGGACCAAGGTGGTCAAGAGCCCCAAGGCCTGCCATACCAAGGCCTCTACCCTGCTGGAGCTTTACAACAGGTACAAACCTCTGGCAGCCTCAGCAGAGCTTGCTAAATTGCCAGCTCCTGCAGGCAATATGGGCTCTACTGTAGCTACTGCCCCCCACTCTCCCCAAGACAAAATGTAAAGTGTTCGTTGTGGGAGACTCCATCCTTCAGGGGACTGAGGGGGTAATCTGGTGCCCCGACCCCTTAGCCTGGGAAGTCTGCTGTTTCCTGGGAGCCAGAATCTGAGACATTGCGAAGAAGATCCCTAAGCTCCTCCACCCCACAGACCACTATCCCATGCTCCTTATTCATGTGGTCACCAATGACACGGCTCAGAGTGCTCCCAGCCAGGTCATGAAGTGTTACAGGGATTTGGGAGCAGAGTTAAAGGATCTGAGGTCACAGGTGGTGTTTTCTTCAGTCCTCCCAGTCTTGGGTTACGGGCGGAGGAGGGAGAGGAGGATCGAGGTAGTGAACCAAAGACTACGGTGCTGGTGTCATTGGGAAGGCTTTGGCTTCCATGACCACAGCCCACTCTTTGGCGACAGAGGCAGCGAGCTGCTGGGAAGAGATGGCCTCCACCTCTCTCCCCTGGGGAGGAGGCTCTTCTTAGCCAGACTGGCTGACGTCCACCGGGCTTTAAACTAAGCTTGCCAGGGGACGGTGGGACTACCACCACTGCTGGCCCGCTGAGCAACCCTTGCAAAGCCAGCAGGTCAAGGCAATTAAGGGAACCCACTCCTGCCTCAGCCTTGGAGTGAGCTGCAGGCAAGGCAAGGGCCCCCAAAGGCACACTTGCCTGCCTGTACCCAAATGCCAGGAGCTGGAGGAATAAACAGGAGGAACTTGTCCCCCTGCTTAACACAAATAACTATGATGTCATAGGGATAATGGAGACCTGGTGGGACACCACCCATGACTGGGCCACAGGTATAGATGGCTATACCTTGTACAGGAGAGACAGAGTGGACAGAAGGGGCGGGGGTGTAGTTCTGTATGTCAAGGAAAGCTACGTGTCCCTGCAAGCTGATATTGGCGCCCAGAGTGGATGACTAGAGACCCTTTAGGTTAAAATCCATGGGGAACATGGCTCAGGGGACACAACGGTGGGAGTCTACTACAGACCTCCCACCCAAAGTCAAGAGCTTGACCAGGAGTTCACCAGGGAGCTGGCTGAGGCCACACACTCCCGGTGCATGGTTGTTATGGGAGACTTTGCCTACCCTGACATCTTGTGGGAAGAGTGCTCGGCCAAATCCAAGCGGTCGCAAAGCTTTCTCTCCTGCGTGGATGAATACTATCTGACACAAGAAGTCGATGGGCCGATGAGAGGTAAAATGCTGCTTGACCTGGTTCTGGCAACGAGGGATGACCTAATCAGCGACCTAATCATCGAAGGGAAGCTGGGTAACAGTGACCGTGAGCTGATCACCTTCACCATCTGCCGTAAAGCTGGCAAGTCAGTCAGCAATAGCTCAGGAGGCTTGTTAGAGATGCCCAAAAGGGGCACAACCCAAAGGGGAGGAGAGTTCAGGACGAGGGGTTGCTCCTCGAAGCGCAAGCAAAGTCTATCCCGTCTCGGAGGAAAGGGAGCAAAAGGGCACAGCAGCCCCCTTGGCTCTCCAGGGAACTAGCAGGCCTCCTGTATTTAAAAAGACGGACCAACAAAGGATGGAGGACTGGATCCACCACCAAGGAGGAATACTCTGTATTTGTCCGGTCCTGCAGGGAGCAAACCAGGAAAGCCAAGACTGCAACTGAACTCCAATTAGCTATAAGTATCAAGAACAACAAAAAGTCCCTTTTTAGGTATGTGGGGAGCCAGAAGAAAAGCAAGGGCAACGTTGGACCCCTGCTAAACCAGATGGGACAACTGATGACCAATGCCCAGGAAAAAGCCAACTTGCTAAATGAGTACTTTGCATTGGTCTTTCATCAGTTCCATGGGACGTCCCTGTCCGCTATGGGACAGGGAGGCCTGGGCGAGGGAGATTCCTTACTCTGCATCAATGCTGACCTCATGAAGGTACACCCTGAGAGGCTGAACACCTCCAAGTCAGCCGGCCCTGACAGTTTACACCCCAGGATACTCAAGGAGCTGGCAGGCATCATAGCCCAGCCCCTGGCATGGATCTTTGAGAGCTCCTGGCGCTCTGGTGAAGTGCCCGAAGACTGGAAGAAGGCCAATGTGGTGTCTATCTTCAAGAAAGGGAGGAAAGTAGATCCAGGAAACTATAGGCCCATCAGCCACACCTCTATCCTGGGGAAGGTCTTAGAAAGGATTATCAAAGAAACCATTCTTAACAGGCTGGCCAATGGCAACATCATGAAGGATAGCCAGCACAGGTTTGTTGTGGGTAGGTTTTGCTTGACCAATCTCATTTCCTTCTATGACCAGATGACCTATCACCTGGACAAGGGACAAGAGATTGATGTCATATAGCTTGACTTCAAAAAAGCCTTTGATCTGGTATCCCATGATCACTTCTTGGCAAAACTGACCAACTGTGGCCTTGGGTCCACCACGATCCGCTGTCTGGGAAACTGGCTCTGTGGATGGACCCAGAGGTTGGTGGTTGATGGAAGTCAATCATCATGGTGCACTGTGACCAGTAGGGTCCCCCAGGAATCTGTCCTTGGGGCTGTACTTTTTAACATCTTCATTAATGATGTGGACGTTGGTGTCAGGAGCAGACTGGCCAGGTTTGCTGATGACACCAAACTCTGGGGTAAAGTAGCCACACCTGAAGACAGGAGGGTGATCCAGGCTGATCTTGACAGGTTCAGAAAATGGGCGGATGAGAACCTGATGGTGTTTAACACTGAAACATGCAAGGTTCTCCACCTTGGGAGGAGAAACCTGCAGCATCCTTATAGGCTCGGCAGTGCTACGCTGGCTAGCAGTACGGACGAAAGGCACTTGAGGGTCACGATTGACCACAAGATGAATATGAGCCTGCAATGTGATACTGCTGTTAGTAAAGCAAGCAAAACGCTTGCATCCATAGATGCTTCTCAAGTAAATCCCAGGATGTCATCCTCCTGTTGTACTAGGCCTTGGTGAGGCCGCAGCTGGAGTACTGCATCCAGTTTTGGGCTCCACAATTCAAAAAGGATGTGGAGAAGCTTGAGAGAGTGCAGTGGAGAGCCACGCACATGATCAGAGGTCAGGAAAACAGACCTTATGATGAGAGGTTGAGAGGCATGGGACTCTTCAGCCTGGAAAAGCGCAGGCTCAGGGGTTATCTGGTGGCCACCTAGAAGTTTATCAGGGGTGTTCACCAGGATGTGGGGGAACACCTGTTCACCAGAGCGTCCCAAGGGATGACAAGATTGAATGGTCACAAACTCCTCCATGACCGTTTCAGGCTGGACATAAGGAAGAACCCCAAGGTTTGGAATAGACTGTCGCTGGAGGTGGTTCAAGCAACTACTCTGAATGCCTTCAAAAGCCATCTGGATGTTTATCTTGCTGGGATCCTATGATCCCTGCTGACTTCCTGCCCCTGGGGCAGGGGGCTGGACTTGATGATCTTCCGAGGTCCCTTCCAGCCCTAATGTCTAGGAAATCTATGAAATGTAATTTAAAAATTGTGTTTCTTTAGTTAATGCATGTTAAGACAGTCTAAATGTGCATTTTCCTAGTACCTCAGAATGGAGGTACTAGATTTAAGGCACATTAATTAAAGGGCATCAGTGCATGTGTAGACACATCCACCAGGGCTCTGTTGAGCCTTTAGAAGAGTGCCTGGCTGTGAGTGCCTTTGGAACCACCTTGCCCCTGCCCCCGCCAACGGGCAGTTGTTTGGATCTTTCTGTATGACATATCCAGTGAGTTTACTAAGCTCAAGGCGATTGCGTCTCCAGTACCCTGTACCCTTGTGCTGTCACTTACCTCAGTGCCAGGGAAGAGGAAATCGGGTAGTAAAGTTCTAGTCTATCCAGCTGGCAGTGTGTCAGTGTGCAATTGCTAGCATGGGGAAATCCGTCCCACAGAATCCTCTTGTTCCTTTTTTCTGACTGAATGAATTAAACACCTTTCTTCCTTGTGGAAGTGCACTGGTGTGTGGAGAAAAGTTGCTGCATGACACACTGCAGCCCCCTTTTTATACCACAAGGCTGGGCAGGAAGAGAAGATAATCACCTATTGATTTTTTTTTTTCTGTTGTGTGCCTCTCTGTTTTCACCCTTTCAGACTCCCTAATTAACCATAGTGGTTCTGCACTGCCCTGGCCCTCTCCATTCATTGACTCTTATTTCTGATCCTGGTCTGGAGGCTCTTCCTCCTCTCATTGCTCTTTCCCAAGTTACTCAGTGGTCTGATTGGAAGAGACACTGATTGCCCCTTGTTTTCAACACCTGGAAGATTGAGGTCTCTGGCTTCTTTCAAGAACAGATCCCAAAGTCATTACGAGCTATTTGGATCCAACAAAATGAGGCTTGGCCTTGACATATGTTACTAACAAGTAACTGCTACTGCTTATACTCTTCCCCCAGGCAGGCTGCAAGTATTGCAGGATTTGCCTTGCGTAGCATAGCAGATTGACCCCATCTCCTTAACTCCTGGATTAGATGGCTGGAAGGGGCATACGTAATGAATTTCCTTGTGGAAATGCTGACAGAAACAAATGATATTTTGAAACCGCCCTCCTGATACGTCTAAATTCCTGGGTCTATACCCAGGGATATGAAGCCTTCTACTTTTCAGGACTGTTCCTAACTTATTTTTAAAAAGTAGATGAATTTAGTTATACTTATCCATCTAAGTGCCTTTTTCTATTTGTGATTTACCAAAACCCTAATTTTTAGCAAACAAAAAAATCATGAACCCATTTGAACAAAAATTTTTTCCATTGGAAAAGGCATTTTTCTGTCAAAAATGGCAACAATGCATGCCAAAAATGTTTTTTAAATAAAACAGTTGTTGGCAGTAAAAATTTGAAAAAATGTGGAACTGCTCTGCCTCGCAGTCCTGTTGGATGTAGAAAGGGAGTGCTCTCTGCTCAGCAGTGGTAGTTGCATCTGGGCAGGGGCTGCCTGGGTAAGAGGCAACAGGCATGGTGCTGTCCTCAGACACTGCTGTTTGTCTAAGTAAATAGGGCTGGCTTTCACCCTTTAGAGCAGGGATGGGCAAAATAGGTCCACGGGCCAGATCTGGCCCACCAGAGGATTCGATCCGGCCTGTAGATGGATGTCCTTCCTTCAACTCATTGGATCTGGCCCACGGGTAGGTGGCAGCTTCTGCTGATGCATGGTACCAGGCAGGTGGGTGGGATTGCTTCTACCCAGCAGCATCAGTCCTTGATGCAGCGGGTGGGTGGCAGCATCAGTTGTGGATAACACTGGCAGGTTCATGAGCCCTGACACAGAACCTGCTGGCGGCATACACAGCTGATGCCACCACCCTCCAAAAGCAGTGGAAGTTCCCACCTGGAGCCCCAGCCCAGAACCTGCAGGCAGCATCAGCCATGGACTGAAGCAGGAACTGCTGCTGTGCCGGGCAGGTGGCAGCATCAGCTGTGACACTGCTGGTAGTTTCTGCACTGGGGCTCTGGAACCTGCTGACTGCACGCACAGCTGATGCTCGCTCTTGTGAGGTCATTACAGTATGTATTTGGATAGGATCCTGAAGGCCTGAGCCTCCACATCTTACGTTTTCATCATTTTAAATTCTCATAAGGAATAGAAACTTGAAAAAGAAATGAGCTTTAGTTCTCTTTTCTGGGACCCAGAGGCTCTATGTGCCAGCATGCAGAGGATATAGATTTCACAGACATTAGAGTGGGAAGGGACCTCGGAAGATCATTGAGTCCAGCCCCCCATCCGAAGGGCAGGAAGTCAGCTGGGGTCATAGGATCCCAGCAAGATAAGCATCCAATTTGCTCTTGAAGGTG
>NW_017728950.1:16215278-16234045 GCF_001723895.1 Crocodylus porosus | reverse complement strand
TTTTTTGAAGTCAAGATATATGACATCAATCTCTTCTCCCTTGTCCAGGTGATAGGTCACCTGGTTGTAGAAGGAAATGAGATTGGTCAAGCAAGACCTACCTGCCAAAGCCTTCCTGATGACATCAGCACCGTAGTCTTTGGTTGACTAGGTGGATCCTCCTCTCCCTCCTCAGCCCATACCCCGAGACTGGGAGGATCAAAGAAAACACCACCTTTGCCCCCAGACCCTTTAGCTCCACTCCCAAATCCCTGTAGCGCCTCATGACTTTGCTGGGAGTGCTCCAAGCTGCATCATGGGTGCCCACATGAAAAAGGAGCATGGGATAGTGGTCTGTGGGCTGGAGGAGCTTAGGGATCTTCTCCACAATGCCTCGGATGTGAGCCCCTGGGAAGCAGCAGTCTTCCTGGGCTAAGGGGTCAGGAACAACATCTGGCACTAGATGTTGGGATAAATGTTCTTGGGGTTCAAGGGTGATCTCTTTGCTTGTTCTAGATTTCTGGGCCCTTGCCTCTGGTACCCAGTGTGAAGGAACTCCATCCCAGCCTCCTGCCTTAGAGTTGTTTTTTTTCTTTCCTCTGTGTCTCGGTTTTCTTCCCTGTCTGTCAATCTGGTTGCCCTGGGTTATGGTACATGATCTGAGTCACCTGCCTCTTTTGTTTTGAGTTATGGCCCTATGACTGGCGGGTAGGGGCTTGTGTCCAGGTCAAAGTGTGATGCTTTTCAAATTGATTGGTTGGCCTCAAACAACACCTGCCCCTGATTGGGCCCAGAAGGTGATGTCAGGAGAGTCATTTAAGAGAGAGGCTCTCCAGGGAGAGGAAGAGCTATGTTGGGATTCCTACACAGCAACTGGAACCTCTGCAACTCTCACTCTCTTTCAGGATGTTGAAGTGAGTAAATGAGCAGAAATGTAATTAGAAAGGTAGTTTATAATAATTTAGAAGCATATTAAATGGCTATCAGGGCGGTTCTGTTTGCTCAGGGTATTCTTTTGATACTTCTCTGACTTGTCCCCTTCCCCAAGCCTACCCTTTCTACTCAACAAAGCTATCTGCTATAACAAGCTTTGTGGTACATGCTTGAGAGGGATTGGGCACGCCTTTTTATTCCTTTGGCTTGGTTGGCTAAGGGAGGCTACTTTCTGTGCTTCAGATTAAAGGGAAGCACCCCAAGATCTCACAGGAGTTCAAGTCCATGTCTACAGGGCCTGTGTACACTAGGGAGCATTGGGCCTGAGCACCAGCCAGAACTTGGGTGGTGGCAGCGGTTACCCCAAGCTTGCGGGTGTGCTCCAGGAAGAGGGTCGGCCAGTTATAGGCACTCCAGGGGACACACTCAGAGCTTGGTTTTTGGGCAGGCACCATGTGGTGGGTGGCTGGAGTGCCTCCTACTGGCCCACCACACCCAGTGACTCAGATTCAGCAGAAGAATGAACGGCACTCCCCACCCAGAATATTCTCTACCCAGGGGTTTAGGGCACTCTCCTAGGTGGTGGGATACATGGGCTTGAGTTTCTCAGCCTGAAGTGAGCCAAGAACCCAGTTCGCTCACTTCCTGAGTGCTCCAACCACTACGCTATTATATAAAAAGTGTGCTGGGGATGGGGGGCAGTGCTGTTGCTGCTCAGCTGCTGTGTCTGAAAAGAATGAGCCAGTTTTCTGTACCCAAAGGGATGACTTCAGCATCTGAGTCCAAGAGGCTGTTGGGCTCCTTTCCTCCGGAGAGGGAGGACTCCTGGCTCTTTATTCTGACTCGTATGTCCCAGTGCTCTGTGTTCCCGGTTGGCTAGCTTGAAGCAGCTTTCTGCTCGGTGCCCAGGCTCTGTGTATTGTCATATGGAGACACCAAGCATTCCTGTCTGACTTTATATGAAGTATTAGCCTGAAGTCAGTTTCTTGTGCAGACTGATTGATAAGAAGTTGTCAAGGAAAAATCTTAAGTTTGGTGCTGCCATCACAGGGAGTTGAAACTACAGACAGGCCCCCAGAATGTGCCCTTTGAGTGACCTGGAGGCTTGTCAATCACAGAGCATGAGGTAATCTGATCTAACGCACATGCTCAGTTCAGTGACTGCATGATGTAATTTGACTAGAAATTTCTCTGTGAAGAGCGTTCTGATTGGATTTTGCCCTTGGTCAAAAATGACTTGGCTTATAGCTTCCTCACTTGATTGTTGCTAGAGCTTGTACCTTACTGGTATGAGCGTCCTGCTGCAGACTACTGCTTTTTGTTGCTCTCATCCAACCTTTATTTGTTTATGTAGTAGTTTCTTGCCATTGTGATGCTGGCCCCATCCTCACTCAATCCGGGTTTCTCAAGTTTGCTCCTTGCAATCCCCTCCAAGAGGTCAGGCCTGTCTTTGTGCTAAAGCCACATGATTCTTAGACCAGGTCTGTATTCAGTTCCAGCACCTTCAGGGTCACCCAGCAAGTCTGGCCAATGGCTAGTGAGAAAAGAGTAGCTCAAGCACTCTTTCTGAAGTATTGTGTGTTTAACCATAGGAACAAAACATTGCTTGAGGGACAAATAAAAGTAAAAAAAGCAAAGGGCCCCACACAGGCCTCTCACGTAGAGTCCTAGGTAGACCTATCTTAATCCAGACTCCTCCCCTGTCAGGAAAGGGGATCTGGGTCTAATGTTCTCCTTGAGAAAGGGGGTGGTTGTATATCTATACAAGCCCAATCTGCTTTGAGTCTACTTAATGACAGAGACTAAGTCATCCCTGGAAAAACCTGTGTTGCAGGCCCTACATTGCCTTGGAAAGGGAGTGTGAGGACCCACTCTTCCCTCTGGCACATATTTCTGGCAGTCCTGTTATTGGACTAACTTGCCTTGTGCATACAGTAAGCCAGGCCAAGCTACAGGATTCATGAGTTGTTATAGGAATTCTGAATTTTGTTCCCCAGAGTTTACAGGCATTCCTAATTGTGGTATTCTGAAGAATAGTCCTTAAACTCCTTTTAAAAGAGAAAAGGAATAGGAAAGGAACAGAAAAATTCCATGTGCATTAGCAGAACTGAATTGCTTATAATCTTAAAACTGATCACCTGATTTTTTTTTAAATAAATGATTGCTTTTAAAATCTTAATGGCATCTAGAAAGCAATCCCAGTAGTTTCATTGCAGCATTTCTGAGTGCCACATATAGGGACAGTGTGCCTTTTCAAATATCCAATAACTCAAAAAAGTACTCAGCTAATTTGACTCATGCTCTAAAACAATATCAGGAGAAAATACAGCATTTCAACCCCCCCAAAATGTCTATGTAAAAAGTTATAAGCCACTGAAAGAAATGGAGGTTTCTTTTGGAAGCTAGAAATCAACTTTAGAGACAGCCCCTCAGTTCTGCAGTGTAATAATAGTAAAAACCTTGATCTTGGCAGATTTACAGTGGCGTGGCTTCTTGAAATGGTATATGCTTTTCTCAGTTGTTCCTTTCATTGTAAAGGTCAGTATCATTAAACTTTAGTAAGACATCAGACATCTTGTTCATGTTCCTTTTCAGTTGGACAAAACATTTTGTGGCCACATCAAAGGCAAATTCCATGATTGCATTTTCTTATACTCTCTTATCCAACCCAGGACTATTGACAGAGTACAAAATCATGCCTCATACTGATCTATTTACTGTAAGGTTCCTCAAGGCTTCAGTGATATTTAACAACAAATTGTATTTAAAGATCCCCTGTGCCAGAAGTTCTATTTCAGGCTTTTATGGATGGAAACTAACTTGCATCACCTGATCACATAAACCAGCACACAATGTCAGGGCAACAGCTTTTGTAGCTTGAGAAAGGACAAAGTAAGTCATTATAAATGGACTGGGCCCAATCCTGAAGCTAGTGGAAGTTTTGTGTTCAGTTACATGGCAGCACAGTTGCCCAATTCTGTGGAGATTGTCCAACTCTTTGCCTTGTTCATCCGCAGTTCCTGTGAATGGGATGGTCTTCAATTAACCAAGTTGGAATTCAGCTGGTCTCCTGGTCTCAGTTGAGGGCTACAAAGCAAATATCTGGTGAGGCCAAGCCTGTGTCTGTCATGCTTGGAAACCAGAAGTGATAGGCAGGCAATTTAAAACAGTCTAAGCTTAGGTATGTGCCAGCGTGGACTGAATCCAAGACTGATGTATGTGAAGTACCCTTTGCAATGGTGGAGCGAGGTGCTATCAGAAGTGGTCCTTTAGGGAACAGCCAAGTACATTTTATTTATTGATGAACTTCCACTGCAATAGCTCATCACAGGGGCTGTATAATTTGAGGATGCTACATAATTGCTTCCAAACATCTCCAGACACCTGCCCTAATGTGGATCTACTAGACTGCTCCCAGCCCTGGGAAGTGGAGGGTGCTCTCAGTCAGAACTATAGCAATCGACTTCAGGTTCTGTTACAAATGAAAAGTTGCATGTGCTTGTTGCTTAATACACAGATTTGATAGGATGAAATATTTCAGGCCCATCTTCTGAGGAGTGTTTCCCTTTGACAAAGCAGAGTACTACTATATTTCCCCATCTGGCATCACAGAATCTCTCCTGCACCCAGCACCTTTGGCGCACACCAAGATGCTAGGTCAAAATTTCTTCTGTGCCCTCCTCAGAGTAGACAAGGTTGGCTCAGCCAGTCACAGATCCTGACCTAATTCACTGGCAGTACAGCCATAGGAAGGGCTGGCCACCCTAACCAGATGGTCAAATATACCTCAGCAAAGACTGTCCTGAAAACTGTGTCACCCATATTGAGCATTTTCAGTGATTTGGCTAAGTGGTTTCAATATGACAAGTTCTTTTTGCCTGGTTCTTTCTAACTCTAGGAAGCTACACACATTCTGGCAGGGTACGCCCATGCTCCTCCTTTCTGAGCAATGATTTTTATTGCCAACAGTAACAACTAGTGAACAAAGTGCACTGGAACTGCCTTAGGTCCAGGCAGGACTCACCATATTGTATTTAGTTAATTTATAAGGTGCAAATCTACCCTGCCTTCTGCCCAGCTTCAGACTAACATAGCTGACTAACTCTTTATGTCCAGGACTCCCAGGCTTTTATTTTGGCAACAGGTGCTTCATCTCACATGTATGACTTGGTCCTTGATATAAGTGGAGGGATTGTGCCACTTATCAGCAGGCATCTATCATGATGGGTCGTTATGCGGCCTCTGTTATTATAATACCCGAGCATCTCCCACTCTTTACTGAGGGCACGTCTACACATGACATTACGTTGGCAGTCACAAACTGTAATGCTGCAGCAATGTTGCTGTAGCAATGAGCTCCCTTGTTACAGTGTATCGCTACAGCAATGTAGCGGCCAAAAATAATTGTGCACCACAAGCACAGCGCAGTATGGGCTGTTACTGCGCTGTCATTTAGTACTTCCTTTTGTTTTACTTTTATTTGGCCCTCAAGCAATGTTTGGTTCCTATGTTTAAACACACAGTACTTTAGGAAGGCTTCTTGGGTTACTTTTTTCTCTGACCAAAAGGAAGTACTAAATGGCAACGCAGTAACAATGGTGCCATAGGGGCAAGTGTAGATGGGCCCAGTATTTATCATTATTACATCCCTGTGAGGCAAAGGGGCACTGTTATCCTTTTCCTATTCATTTATGTATACTGCTGTCTGTTCAGCCTGGTTCCCTGGTTGAAGCAAGAGGGGCATGTTTCTTGCAGCTTCAGGGGATTGGTTGCACTGCTTGCTTAGTTAGGATTGGCTGGGCCCAAGGTGTGTTGATCTGAGCTTGCCAAAAGCGAGGCCTGTCTCCCCCCAGCCTCAGGGATTGATTGCCCTGATCTTTTGATTGGGTCTTGATCTGAGCTCATTACACCTAAAATCATTCTTCCAAGAGGGCAACTCTCAGGGCGTTAGACATTAGGGAGCTAATTGAGACTGAAAAAAATTGTGAGAAAGGAATTGGGTAATGCAATGGATAGGGAAACAAACATTTCTGCCTACGGAAAACATGCAAAGAGGCCATGATGTATAGCAGCACTAGGAGCCTAACTTGCTAGGGAAATCACTTTGGGGGGTGGGGTTTGGCTTTATCCTTCTAAATAATCATGCTTTGCTTGAATGCTGTAGGAGAGGCCCTCTGTGCAGGGGCGGATCTGCTGAGGGAGGGGGCTGTGGTCACACCTTCCTTCTTTTAGGTAGAGCACCAAATCTTCCAACCTGCAAGCCAGTGGGAACACGAGGAGGTTGGGCAGGGAGCAGGAGGGATCTGCCTGTGCTGCCACCACCAACCCCAGCCAAGTCCCCATGCAGCCATCCCCAGTAGTTGGAGCCCCCAGACCAGCAGGGAAAACCCAAGGGGATGGGCAGGAACAGGAACACCCCCCCACCCCCATTACTGCCATGCCTGGCTGAGAGCAGCACCCTGCTTAGCTGCTTCCCTTAAGGAGCAGACACAGAAGAAGGGGACCTGTATGCTGCAGCTGTCCCTGGCTGACCTAGGCACAGGGCGAGCCCAAGCGCTGCTCCAGCTAGAGGCTGTGGGGAGCAACTATGCAGGGTGCTGGGCTGGCATGGGACAGCAGCAGTGAAAGGCAGTCTGTACTTGCTGTGCTTGCTTTATCCCCACTCTCAAGGTGTCTCCCATGGGCCCGGGGCTCCAGTTGCATATCACGCCCATCTTCATTATGGTTGAGCTGCAGCATGGGTTGCATCAGCCATACCCACTTTTTAAAATCCTGTATTTGCCTTTGTCTCTACAGGTGAAGTTCAATGCATAGGTCAACTCTAATGGTAACTGTATCTCTTGGGACTGCTGAAAAGGAGCACAGCCAAAAGGCAGATCTCAGATTTTAACTGCTTAAGTCACTTGTGCTGCATCTCTAACTTTCATGTGGCTATGGATATATATGCCATAATGTATATTAATATCCATTTTTATTTTCTATTTGTCTCTATCTGGGTTCAAAAGATACCAAAGATGAAAGTCAGTGCTAATTTGAAGTGACTATGTAGGGCCAGATCCTTAGGTGTGTACACAAATGTCACCCCATTGAAGTTAAGGAAGCTTTGCCAACTTAGACCAGCTGAGGATCTGCTCCACAGGGCTTATCATTCAGAATAATGGGTACTAACACATCGTAAATATTAACTTCTCTTTCTCTAGTACCTCTAAGTTGATTAGTCAAAGTTAGGTTCCTGCATACTCTTCTAAGGCATTATCCTAAGGCACATGTCCCTAAGAGCTCACCTCTGAATTTGTGTAAGTTTACATATATTTTTTAATTTTATGCAATCCAATTCCTTTTGGCTAGAAAGGGTGAGAGTTATATATGTGTGCGTGCACACAAGTATACAAAGGTGCCTCATAGTATTTACAGTACACAGACAGCCAGAGACACAGACACACACAATATAATGGACAGCATCACTGTCTACCCCTAGATGGTAAAAATTGCAGGCTGTTTACATCGTTTCCATTATTCTTTCCCCAGTGGAAAATTTTAAAATGTGGATCATGGCAGCTCAGAGCTGAGGAGAAGTGCACACAGTACCACTTGCTCTTTGTGGGTAGAAGGCTTGGCCATACAGCTATGAGGTTTATCCTGCACCTGAGAAGTTGGTTGCTTTGTTTGTGAAGAATCTGTATTGTTTTTACTGTATGCCTTTCAGTTGCTCTGTCAAGGTACGTTATCCATTTCCTGGATTCAGTATGATCTGAAGGTAAATGAGGCCACTTGCCTGAGCATCTGTGGCAGTTTTAGGCTTTGCCACCTCCCTGCTTATCTTTCTATCTTACAGAGCAAGGCTGGGAAATAAGGTTCCCCTGAAAAGAGCAGGTTGTCAAGGATTCATCCTGAAAGAGATCACAAGGGATGAATCTTTAGCACTGGGAAGCAAAATTGAGTGGAAATTCATCTTGGTGAATCTGTCAGCAAAAGGCCCAATCCTAACACACGAAGGGCCTTGTCTGCCTGGTAAGGCTGCCTTATTTAAGTTAAATTTGTGCAATTTTCCATGTGGACTCTCCTCAACTGATTTAAACATATTACTTTAGCAGAGATTCATAAATTTGAGTATGATCCGCTGTCCTCAGAAGAAAAAAGGCGTAACGTTAAACGTCAGCCTACTTGACCTTCTTCATATGGAATCTCCTTTACCAGAGTTTCAAGCAGAGGCTGGTCTGGCATCCATCTGGGATGGGTCAGGAATGGATGAGGTGACCTTTGAGGTCCTTACCAGGGTTGTTCTCAGATTTAAGATTTATGACTTGTTTCACTCTCCCTCTGCCTGATTAGGAACAATTAGGACTAGGACAACAACTTGTTTCAGTGACTGGCTCGTTGCAGAGATCATTGAGGTCTGTCACTATTTCTCTAGAAGCAGAACCCTGGAGGTGCATTTTCATCCTGGTACCTGATGAACAATTCTACCATCTATCCTACATTCATAGAATCATAGAAAGTTAGGGTTGGAAGAGACCTCAGGAGGTCATCTAGTCCAACCCCCTGCTCAAAGCGGGACCATCCCCACGCAACTAGATCATCCCAGCCCATCCCATCTTTGTCTAGCTGGGTTTTCTCCAAGGATGGAGCTTTCACCACCGCTCTGAGTAACCTGCTCCAGTGTTTTACTACCCTCCTAGTGAGAAGGTTCTTCCTAATATCTAACCCAAAATTCCCTTGCTGCAACTTGAGACCATTGCTCCTTGTTCTGTCATCTGCCACCACTGAAAACAGTCTAGCTCCTTTCTCTTTCGAACCCCACTTCAGGTAGTTGAAGGCAACTATTAAATCCCCTCTCAGTCTTTTCTTCTCTAGACTAAATAAACCCAGTTCCCTCAGCCTTTCCTTATAAGTCATGTTCCTGGGCCCCCTCACTATTTTCACTGCCCTCTGCTGGACTCTGCAATTTGTCCACATCCTTTCTGTAGTGGGGGCCCCAAAACTGGACACAGTACAATTACTTCCCTCAGTCTGCTGGCAACACTCCTAGTAATGCAGCCCAGTATGCCGTTAGCCTTCTTGGCAACAAGGGCACACTGCTGACTCATATTCAGTTTATTGTTCACTATAACCCCCAGGTCCTTTTCTGCAGAGCTGCTACACAGCCAGTCATCCCCCAGCCTATACTGATGCATGGGATTGTTCTGTCCTATTAAACTCTCAAAAAGGATCTGTCTAATCCAGTGTCTCAGTGCAGCCGCTACATCCCACCCCTTGGTCAAACCATTCCCTGGATGGAGTTCTGTGCCCTGATGGATCACTCCAGTTGTCTCCCAATTGCTCTGTGTCTCCCTGCATTTGACATTTCTGCCCCAACACAGCCATACCCATAGATGTGTCTAAAACAGATGTATTGCACCAAGTTAAAGGGACTCATAGTGGGGTGGTCAGTGCCCCTTGTGACAGCTCTATTTTATACCAGTTCATCACACTGCACATTGCACACACTGTACATTACAGCTGGAGACATCTGTGGGCAACACCATCCAGAAAGACTGTCCAGCAAAAGAAATCAAGGTAATCCACGATCCCCTTCACCTTGCATCACCTCATATGCATACCAGCCTAATCATGTCCATGGCTAGAAAGCAGAACCTAGTAGAATTCATTAGACAACAGATTCTGATATCTAATATGCAGCCCTTACTCAGAGAGCCCCATCAAAAGAAAAGTGATCCAGAATCTGAACACCTTGCTCTGGCTGAGGTGATGGGGACATGCAGGTAGAGAATGATATGATGCAAGCACTTTATATGGACCTCCCTAAACCCTAACAGAGAGCCAGATCCAAAGATACGCCCTGGCTGTGACCACTGTGTCCAGATGGGTATGATGGGCACTGTGCAGGTAAGCACTCATCTCTCTCAATAGAGAATGCTGGGCTGAAGAGGTCAGTGGCATGAGACAAGTTTGTTTGACTGCTGGGGGTTTTTTGGCCATCTGCTGAGGTCAAATGGTCTTTGAGTACACTATGTCACTCACAGAGCAGGAGAGGAGGCTTATAGGTTGTGCCCTCATTTCTACCCCCTTAGGAAATGACCCAAGGCAATGCCATTAGATCTGCCTCTGAAGGGCTGCACTGTCATATCTCATGTTGCTTATGCCTTCATTGTGCCAGAGGCTGAAATTGGGGAAGTGGTAGGCTGTGGGGATGAAATTGGTCCCTTGATGTTCCCACACAGACTGAACTGATCCAGTGCTGTGCACCTAGCTGCTGGGTAATTCTTTGTAAGAGTGTTGGGCATAGGCCTTGTTCTGGTTGCTCACACTAGGGCTGTGTAAGGCTACAAACTCCCTTTTCATGGTATTACAAGGCTGGTGCATTACAAGGCTGGGTCTGAAGCCTTCTCCTCCCGGCCTGACTCACTAATATCAGCCACCTGACACTTTCCAAAGAAGCCTTCCTGTGCATTGGGATGAGCTCTGGGAGGTACAGCCTGTTATCACAAGCAGGTTAGATAAGAGGTGGATGAATCAACAAAAAGAAAAGAACCTCTAGTTCAGTTCTTGTATATAAGCAGCAGCAGCAGTAGTAGATGCTCCATCAGTGTAGCTGCTGCCCCCTTTCCTTTCCTCTGAACTCCTGTTTCCCAGTTATGTAGGTGTGTATTGACCCTCATACACTCAGCCCTCGCCGCCAGCACCTACATCATGTGTAATGCAGAGAATGTGCGTTAGGGCTTGTTCACAAGCAGAATTGCACTGGCAGAAGAAGAGGTCTGACCAGGTCAGTTATGCCAGTACCAGGGCTTATGTGGAGGTTCTGAGTCTATAGTTTTAAATTAAGCTTTTTTTTCAGTTTCACTCTGGATTTTAGGAGTGATTTCTTTGGCGACTTGACTGATTTTTCCAATCTGTAGAACAGCTGTGCTCCCCAGAGCTGGCCTTGTTTGGCACGAGTCTGGAGCAGTTGAATGCTGCAGGGTAGCAGCATCCTGGCTTAATAGGGTCTGGCTAATATCCATTCTGCTGTCCATCTGAGGACAAGGCACTAATGCAAAGGTCTGTGTTTGGCACCTTGTTTGTTTTTCTGATTTCACAACGGAAACATTTTGCAGGGTTAGGTTGTTAACCTCATGTCTGAGCCCCCCAACCTGAAAGGTCCCCAGAACTAATCTTTTTAGCTTGCTCCTGTCTTTCAGCCTGTATGCCCTCTGGGAGCTAACTTGGGAGTACAGAGCTCCTGCTAGCTTAGTTCTTGGGCTCAGGGAGCTATCCTACCACACCAATGTGCCAGTCTTTCTTAATGAAGAAGTTCTTGAATGGACATTGCTTCCCCACCCCTCACCGTGGTGCCGTGGTGCCCAGTGCCTCTTGAGTTGGGGGTGGGTGGGAAGGGGGGCATGTGCCCCCTTGAGTCAGTGACTGGGGCATAGCTGGTGCTCACAGGGGGGGCGCTGGTGCTTCTGCCTGCTCCCCTGCCTGTCGTCTAAATGGCGGGTGTTGGGGAAATCGGCCAGCTACTGCGTAGCACCCATACACCGAAGGGTGTGCTCATACACCGAGGAGCACTGGCCACGTCCCGTCTCTGGGCTCGTTCCTAGCTGCGATCAATTAGGCAGAGAACGAGGGAGTGTTGGCAAGATGATTTATTTCTCTGCAGAGGGATTATTACTCAGTGCCCAGTAAACAAAGAGCTCCCCTGATCTGAGTTTGGTAGCACCTTTTACACTAACAGGTCATACATTTGCAAATATAGGTATACATAGGCATAAGGCATATATGCGTGCGCATCTTCGGGGAATTTCCACTAGCTTTGGGGTTTTGTTTTCTTGCTTGCTGTTACAGAGTTACAAAATACACAGAACAAGTTTGCTTACTGTCAGCAAAAGGCTATCTTTAAGCTTAGGGAAAGGTCATATGCTTCTCAAGGGTCATCTGCTTGTCATGGGTCATCTTGTTTTTTTAACACGGGCGCGGCCTGATGGGGTGCACTGGAGCCAGCGTGGCCTGACAGGGGGTGCACCGGCACTCTCAGGGGCTGCATGTGCACCCTTGTGCATCCCCTACGTGTTGTCACTGCCCCTCACAATACAGAGGAAGTGACAGACCTACTTGGGACTTCCCAAATGACTGTAAAAGTCTACTTCAACAAGAATTTCTATAGTGACCCCAAGACTAAAGGACAGAGAGGACAAACCATAGGTATACTCCAGAGTACAAGAATGGCTCAAGAGGCCTGTTGCATCTGAATTTAAAAAAACCCTGGAAAAATTAGTCCATGATAGGCATTATTGATGCCCTTTGACCTCTGCCCTGTGTATCTGCTGGTGCGGGAGGAATGAGTGAAATTCTGAACCATTTAAGAAAAACTGAAATAAGCCACTTCCAAACTAGAAGGAAAGTGTCCATGTAGAGGTTGGCTCAATCAGTGCATATCTCTGTGTATACAACTCCAGCATGTTGCAGGATGAGAACAAGAGAGCCTTCCAGGAAGTATTGCTTCACTGCACACATAGTGCATGCAGGTTAAAATTCTCCAGGGACAAGCTCAGCCCTGATTTTCACTGGCTCAGTTGGGGTAGAATAAGGGGGCCTTAGAGAAAACAGAATTGGGCAAGGCCTGTGCATTAGAAAATACTGACTGGTTTATGCAGAACTAGGCTGGTTTCCAATCTAGGTGACCTTGTTTACATGGTACTCTCAACCAGGATGCCATAAGACCCTTTCTGGGGTGCTGTGGCATGGGCACTGTCACTGTGACCAGGCAAAAGTGCCCCACGTGCCTTGTGAGCAGCCAGACCAGGAGGGACTGCAGCACGTGTGTGTGCTCCTGCCTCCGTTTGGGTTATCTGATAAACCTAAAGCAGTAAGGAGCACCTGCTCTTGCCTTAGCCCTTCCCAGTCTGGACTTCCCCCACACCTTCTGGAAAGAGAGGCACACAGGACAGTTCTATACCAGTGGTTTTCAAAGTGGAGCATGTATACTCCTGGGAATATGTGGTAGTTTGCCAAAGGGTGGGTACCCTAATTTTTAATTGTGGTGGTAGAGCTTCCGATTGGTCAATGTGCAGTGAGTAATGGCATTGCACACATTGATGTCAGAGTCAACACTCTTCTTAAGGAATGGATGTGCAGACATGTGTTGGGTGTAAGGGGCATGAGCAGCAATATTTTGCAGGTAAAGGGGTGCATGGCCAGAAACACTCAAGTTACAAGTCTGATTCAGAAAAATCATAAACTTAAAACACACAGAAACTTGGGTTTCTGTTTGTCTCTTGGTTTCAGACCCTTCAAGTTATTCTCTGTAGCTATAAGGGCTAAAGTTTTTTTTTTTAAGTCAAGGTGAGATTCTTACCTATCATAGGACTCCAGGAGCTGGGACTAAGACCTCAAATACTGTAAGAATTGCAACATTATAGCAGTAGCATAACTGAGGGAGGAGAAGGGGCAACTGGGACAACATCTCCAGGTGCTGCCTTTTTCAGGGGGGACAAAACTAGCCATGACATGGCTGTGATCAGCACCACAGAAGCCCACACTGCCCCAGGTGTTGCGTGACTGCTCCAGGCACAGAGATGCCTGGCTATGCCCCTGTTATATAGATAAAAGGTTTAAGGAACAAAAACTTTGGAGGCTGGGGAAGAGGACACAGATACGTTTCCGCCCTATCTTAGACAAAAAGTTTTCCGTGATCCTGGGGCAACCTAGAGCAAATTGTTTCTATTACTGTTGCTCTTGGATTACTCTTAAAATTTCCTGATTCTAACAGGGTGCCTGCAAGCAGAAAAACCCTCATACGCATAGGTGTCTTTGGGATTAGGCCATATGTACATAAGGTCACACTTCCTGAAGGCTTTGCTATGAAACAGCGTGTGGGTACAGGCCTTAACATGATCCTCCCAGTTCTCTGGAGAAGTGGTATCAAACTCATCTGGACTCGTGGACTGGATGAGAGGTACAGAACTGGTCTGTGGGCCAGATAAAGTCCACAAACAAACCTCACATGCCAAATCCATCATGCAGAGCCAGTCCAGTGCAGGTGCCGCATGCAACATATGTCCTGGACTGGCCCACATGCTGCTTGCAGCACATGTGCTGACTCCAGCTCTGCATGTTGCATATAGCATATGTCAACCCTAGCATTGTTCACAGCATGTAGCACGTGGGGCCAAACCAGGACTTGTGTCACACATGGTGGGGCCCATCTGAGGTCTGGGCTGCATGTGGAGCCCATGCCAGACCAGCACTCTGCACTGGATCTGGCATGTGGGGCTGGTCTATGGGCCCAATCTGGACTGGACCCGGACCCAGTGCACAGGACACATCTGGTGTGGGTACTGCATGCAGTGTGTGCCACAAACCTGTCCCGTATACTGCGTCCAGTGTGTACAACAGCTCTAGCCCCTGTGCTGTGTGCATCCTGCAGCAGATGAGCTCCAGACACTGCATGCAGCATTCGAGGCTGGGGCCACCACATGCTGCATGTGGCATGCTGGTCTGCAATCCACAGGCAGCACTATGGGCCAGGCACCAGGACTCTCCAGACTGTGTCTTTGACACCCCTTCTCTAGAGAAGTCAAATTAATAGCTCAAGATCATAAGGAAAAAAAGACCAGGCCTGATCCTCATGTATATGGAAGAGCAGTGAAAAGGGGCCTTAGTGCAAATGAGAATCAGGCTGAGAAAGTGATCGGTTTTAATGGGGTCATAGGTGATAGACATGTGACTGTGGCACTGTAGGTGAACTATGGAGGCTGGGAAGACTTCACAGGATCAGTATCTTTTAATTTTAAAGTTCTGTTGTCTTGATTATATGAGGATGGTCCCCACTGCTGATGGAACCCAGCACAGGTTCCCATGACTGCGTTTTCACAAACTCTAAGCATGTTTCTTTTTAAATTAACAAGCTACATCCAACTGGGCCTGGACACCAAGACCTTCAAAAAACAATGAGTGATTTTTGGGTGCCTTATCTGAGATATCTTAGAGAGGCCTGGTTTTCACAAAACGTACTAAGTACTTGCCCTCTCTAGATCTGGCTTGTGTAAGTGGTCTCAAGACAAATGCTAGAATTCACTTGCTGCTTTCTGAAAATATTGGCTCAGAAATTTTCTTTGCTTCCTTTCTGAGCTGTTGTTGTCTTTTTCTGGGGTGCCTGGATCAGTAATGTGTTGTCTATGCTGCTGTTTAGGGTAGGCTGAGAATCACTGTTAATTAGTTATTTAGCTTGAGCTGCCTCTCTCTGCTACTTCTTGCTGCAGCTGCACACAAAACACAGAAAAAGAGACAAGCAGTATGCAGAAGGCTGATTGAGTGCTGGATGATCTCTATTCAAATAGAGCTCTTCTAGGTGAGTTGGACCCCTGCTTGTTTTCCTTCTGTGCTTGGCTCTGATTATGGGCAGTAGAGACTAGATGTGGGATGCAGAAGAACCAGCAGCAGATTTCCTGTTCAAGGCCCTGAAATGCACAGGTAAGCAATGACACTGCAAGGGAGAGCAGAGGAGGCTAAGCTTGCTCTTAGACTTGATGCCAAGAGTGTGTGGGGTAGGCGGGACTATTGTTAAACTTACGAGTTTTTAATGGACAGTGGGTTTGGGCTAGTGGGTGGGCTTGGGAGCAGTCCTTATTAGAAGCCATTCAGCCAGTTTCTGTTGCCATGATGCACTCATGTCACTTTTTCTTCCATAAGAAACTATAGCTTCTGCTTCTAGAAAAAAAAAAAGAGCAAGTGTTAGCAAAGTGGTTTTCAATCTTTTTTCATTTGCAGACCCCTGAAAAGTTTCAAATGGAGGTGTGGACCTCTTTGAATTGTAAGTGGGATACATCACATACTTTTGATTGATCATAGTCATCTTTTGTGGACCCTTTAGACATAGTCTGTGGACCTCCAGGGGTCCATAAAGCACTGATTAAAGACCGCTGTTAGCAGGTTACTTACTTAGAAACAATGGAACAGATTAACAGGTTCTAAGGCTCAAAGAGACAACTGTGACCTCTTGACTTGCCCCAGCTGCAGAAACTTGGACCAGTGAGATCCAAAACAGACATGTGCCATTAATGGGGCTATTCTAGGGAAGATGTGTCTGGTCATTTTTTATTTCTGCTAGAGCATAGTGTGTATTCTACAAAGTTCAGAGTGGGACAATTTAACATCTGTCTTAACCAGTAAAAGGTTATATGCCAATTTCTTTCATTTGTTGCTAAGACTCAAAAAAAAGCCAAGGCTTCTGTGGGCATCATTCATCTATCAGGGGAAAAGAATCCCGATGCAGAAAGTATAGGCAATTATGAAAAGCTTTGCTTTATCCACCCTCTGCATTATCAGAAGGTCTCCCTAAAGAAAAAATACAGGGCAGAGAGATGCATACTCATATAAACCAGCAGTGATGCAATTAGCCACATTCATCTCAAGGAAAAGCATAACAGCTGCTCTCTAACTGGCTTCCTGCAGGTCATGTGCAATTTCAATGAATGAACCTATTTTTCTGAATTATTTTTGTTTGTATCCATACACAAAAAATAATAATCTTTGCTGAGTTACAAGAAATACCGTAGCAGGAGGGAGCCCTTTGACACAGAGATAGCGTGCAAATGAAGGCTGGTGACAGGGTCTGCCAGACTGGACTGAAGCTGTGCCAACAGCCTTTCCACACAAGCATGAGCTCTTACCCTGTCCTCTCACCAACAGGTGTAACAAGCAGGGTCTGAGTTGTGGGCAAACCCTGTGGGAGACCAGGGGTGGGGGCAGGGGATGGGAAGGGGCTGCTGAGTGCTGGGGGTGGGGGAGTGCAGCGTACAGAGCAGGGCAGTATAGCAGTCTTATCTATGCCAGGAACTCAAAGATATTCCCCAGCTGCTGCTGTCACATGGACTGCCCACCCTGGCTGTTGCTCCAATAGCAGCGGCACAGTGTTCATGTAGGGCTGCTTCTTCTGGCAGGGAGTAGAGACCATGGGGGTGGGGGAGCAATTTTGGCACTCCTACTAAGTTGGCATCTGGGCCTGGTACCATACTTATCCACCTCTAGTTACACTGTGGAGTAAACCCTTCAACTCATTCATCTCTCTGTGTTGTATCAGAGTTCTGCTTCCTTAATATGACACAAAGTCACCAGACACTAGATGAGTGCACACATGCCTCTTGCAGCATCCCAAACCAGTTTGAGATGCTGCAAGAGGCATGCTGCAGATAAACAATGTTCCCTGTGCTGCATATTTGCAGCGCAGGATCAGAATTTGATACCTGGATATCCAGCTATCAAAAAATGCCCCGGGGGGAAAAAAGCAGGGCAGGGCATGATCCCAGACCATGCCTTTAGATAATCAGGAAGCAAGGTCTTCCAGAGAGATGCTCTGGCTTCTGGCTACAGCATCTTTATGTGCTTCTGCTGCCCCAGCACGAACCCTTAGCATGCTGGGGCAAGCAGAAGCGTGGTGAGGATTGGGACCTGGGCACTGTTGGGAGTAAGTAGGGAGGGACTGTGGAGGGTGGGTGGATTGTTGGTGTGGGAGAGGGCTGTGCTTGTGAGGGTGGGTTGTAGGGGGGGTTGTGTTGGGGAGGGGCTGGTGGGTGGCATGGGTTCCCCACAGGGCGCACAGCCCCTACTGCTGTCAAAGCCCTTTTGCAGCATGGCATGGCCCCTATTGCGTCAGAGCTGGCACCACCTGTGCAACTTGTTGAAGGTGTGGCCCAGCTTAGAGTGGCCCCATGCACTTTTCTGCAGCTCCGGCCCACTCGTGTTGTCACCCAGGAGCTGGCATCATCCATGGGGACTGCATGTTGTGCCGGGCCAGGTCCTGCATGCATGGGCTCTGAGTGCTGCCAGGATGGACTGGTTCCATGGAGGCAGGACTCAGCCCAACATGACGCGTGGTCTCTGCGAGCTATGTTGGCCCCTGGGTGATAGTGTGAGTGGCCTAGGGCTGCAGAAAGGTGCATGGCCCCATGCAGTGCGACGCTAAGCTGGGCCACACTCACAACAGGCTGCACAGGTGGTGCTGGCTCTGAGGTGATCGGGGCCACACTGTGCTGCAGACAGCTCCGACAACAGTGGGCCCTGAGCGCCCCATGGCTGCTGCTGCTGTGTGGGGGAGCTGTGGGCCCTGTGGGGAGTGAGGGGCTGTGGCCCTGTGTGGGGGAGGTGGGGCCCTCCAGGGTGGCTGGGGCCCTGTGGAGAGGGCAGTCTGTACACTGTGTGGGGGGCTATGCCTTGTGGGGGGCAGGGGACCCACCCCTCCTGAGCAGTCCCCCTACAGTTCCCCCACACCTACCCACAAACTGACCCGCATCCCCCCACATTCTTCCACATCCCACCCAAACCCCTTCCTACCCGTCCTGCAAACCCCACATGCCCCCATCACACACCCAAAAACCGAAGCAAACATCAAAATATATAGATATTTAGAATTTATTTTATTATGGTGATAGTGACACTAGTAGGCTTCCAAACTGCTTTAACAATGTAAATATAGCAATAAAACATTGCCCACCTGATTTCTCTCTCTCTCATTCTCTCTCTCTCTCTCTCTATATATGTATATATCAGGGGGTGGGGCAAAATGTGGACCGCGGGCCGGATGCGGCCCACTAGGCTATTCTGTCTGGCCTGCAGAACCCCTAAAAAATTTAGAAAATAAATATCTATCTGCCCCTGGTTGCCTGTCACGCACCCCTCAATGGCTTGCCAAAACTCAGTAAGCAGCCCTCTCCCTGAAATAATTGCCTGCCCCTGGCATATATAGTGGTCCTTTGTTCTAATTGTGGAAGAACATGGATTTCGGGGTATTTTAAAGAGTGAATTTGGGATTTTTCTATCAGAGATGTTGCAGTTTTTAAATAGGGAACACCAGAATTCCTGCTAGTGAGGCAAGT
>NW_017728950.1:16130624-16214848 GCF_001723895.1 Crocodylus porosus | reverse complement strand
CAGTGGGTAAAGGGTGCAGGGAGCTCTCAGGGCTGCTTCAGCACTCCAGCTGGCACAAGGGGTAGTGTCCCCAGATACCAATTGGCCAGGCCCCAGAAGCTCCTGTCTATTTGTATCTTCTGGTGGACATGGGCCTTAGGGCCCACCCAGTTAACAGCCCCCACTGTGTGGGGCCAAAGAGTGAAAGACGCAACTAATAATTTTTTTGGGGGGGGGACAACTAAAGAAAACAAGATAGGGGGCCAAAACATGGGGGCCAAAAAGTGAAAGTAATGGCTCTGGAGGGGGACACCGAGCAGAGCCCCCTGGGCCACACCCACTGGTCCTCAAAGGCATCTAAGGAGCCAGTGGAGGTCCTGGGACTTGGTGGGGCTGTGGATGGGGTAACCAAAAACAAAAAGGTGGGGGGTGAAATTCACCTAGAACCTCAAGAAGAGGTTCTGGAGGTGGAGGGGCTGCAGCCTGACGCACTCAAGAGTCATATGCACCAGGGTATCCCTCTGCCTGCAGAAGGGGCAGGAGACCAGGGTGTTGGTAAAGCTTGCCACATACACAACTGTGGCCCCATAAGCTCCTGAGAGCAAGCAACCCTGATCTGCTTGCCAGGGCAGCTTTTTATACTGCTGGGGCCAGCACAGGTGCTCTAGCTCCCCCTGGCTACAGATCTGCAAGGAGCTGGGCAGAATTATTTTGCCCCAAGTGGCACAACTTGCCCCACACCAAAGTGCATGTCCGGGCATGTGCGCTCAGGCAAAAATCCCCAGCTCAAATTTGTGCCACTTCTATTTGAGCTGCTCCAAGCGCACATGCCTGCATGTGTGGACACACCCTGTAAGTTTATCTCAGTCCTGATAATTAGCCTGTCCCTTCCCTGGATACTATGCAACTTTATGAAATGATTCTGAAGGCACCAAGAGCTTCTTGGCAAATGGAAATGTAGTCATCTGAGGTAGGCCCAACCGGCACAGCTGAGACAGATCTTTCCAGGCATGGGGTTCTCAGGTCTAAACTCTTGGAATAGTCCTCTGGCTGTCTTCAGTTGCTATCCCCTGCTGAGCTCATGCCACCTCTTAGAGGAATTAAAAACACATGCACCTTTCCAGCCAAGGTTCAACAGCTGTGGTCAATTTTTGGTTGTTCTGAGTTACAAAATTCCCCTTAATCCATTTCTCTTTCACCTCAAAAATCCCAAGTAAATGCACCTTGTACCTGACTGCAGCCTTGTCTAAAGCAGACCTTGGAGTGCAACCTGATCCATATGCTTGGCTGGAATATGGTTTATGTGCACAGAAAATCTGGTCTTTTTTTGTTTGTTTAAAATGACATTTTTATTATTCTTATGCTGAACTTTTTCTTTCCTTCTGCACAATCCCATTACTTTTCCCATCCAGAGAACACAAAAATGGCCCAAATTAATCCTATTGATCCTAAAAACAAAATCTCCTTTGCTCAGAGATCTTTCTGTATTCCAGGGGCAATTTGCAAGAGAGTCACCAATACCTGCAAAGGCAGGGTTGATAATACAACTGCCCTCTGCTTATTACAAATTAAGCAGCTGGTGTGCTGAGACCACTGCGTAACCTGTAGATTAGCACTCTCATTGTTTCTGTACACTGTATTGTCTCTCTCTGCTGCATCTACAGGAGACATTTACTGCAGAGCTGCCTAATTAGCTCCACAGTAAATGTTTCAGTGTCTATACATGCAACCCTATTAGGCTGCAGTAAACGAATAAACTCTGAGGCTGAGCAGTACTTGTAAATACAAGTACTACCCTGCTGCAGAGTTTTTTCATGTGCAGCAATGCACATGTACCTGCTGATGTAACTGCCTGGGGTATCAGGATGTTTTACTGCAGGGGCTGCTGGCTGGCTAACCCCACACGGAAGCAGCCTCATGCCCCAGGCACTTCCTCTGCAGCATGTTGAGCCAGGCAGAAGCAGCCTTGGGCTGGCAGTGACTCCTGCCCCACCCTGCCAGCTGGGCTGCTCCAAACCAGCTCAACATGCTGTGGTCCCAGATGCACATTCAAACAGTGCACCTGGGAGTAATAAACTCTGGTGTGATAAGTGCCAGAGTTCATTGCTTTGCATTAATTGCATGTGTAGACATGCCCTGAATGCTGCTTTGCATTAATTGAATGTGTAGACATGCCTTGAATATTGTCTGTTTCCTTATGATAAAATTGTAAGCTGTTTGAGGCAAAGGCATACTTTTTGTTGTGTGTTTATGCGTCACCTAGCACAGTGGGGTCTCACTCCATGATTAGGGAGCCCGGGGGATTCCTGAAATACTAATTAATTAACTAATTAATTAGAACCAGCACTGAAGGTACAAAGCAGCATTATAAATGCCAAGGACAAATGCATCATTCAGGAAGAGAGAGGAAGAATACCAAAACCATATGCCAGCAGTCCATCACACTGACACATACAGCATCCCATTAAATTAGTGAGATTAGATGATAACAGGCATTTTTAATAGTATTGTAATTTATCCACTTTTTATACCTTGGTCAAAGGAGCTGTAGGAAAACAAGACTCTTTGGCCTTAGAGTGGGTGAGAGAGAGGTGGCATGTGCTGGTAGCAGAAGATGCTAGCTAGGAGGAACTGCCAGAAACACTAACTTTTTCCCTTAGTCAAAGAATTTTCTCTGTTGACTGTGCATAGTAATTTAAAGTCTTGAGTCTTGGAGTAATCTCTGCTCCTGGATACACTGCTAGGACCAGTAGCCAGAACAGCCTTTTTCACATTAAGACATTGTGGCCCTTTCTTCACTGTGCTATGGCTGACCAGGTGTGTTAGTTACAAGCCAGACTTAATCTAGTCACTGATTAGTGCATGAATGGCATGTGCCCCCAGTGGCTGGGGGAGGGCACAGCTGTGCTGGCAATGGCACAAGCGTGGCAGCAGGACCATGATGGCGATGAACGGGGAGCTTCCGCAGATGCTGGCACTGGTGGGAGGCGGGGTGGCGAGTGCTGACCAGGGGTCGGCGACTACCCACAGGTGCAGCCAGCAGCATCGGCAGGGGCCAGTAGGGATTGCTGGCCTCCTGCAGATGCTGCTGGCGGTGTTGGCAGCAAGGTAGCGAGTGGTGACTGCCAACAGGTGCCGCTGACACTGTCGGCGGTGCCTTTTTGCAGGGGGGTGCACATGCACCTTTGTGCACTCCCCATGCATCACCCCCGGACTAGCTAGAGCTTAGAGGAATGGAATTTACATTTTACAGGAAATTCTGCAATTTCCAAATTTGTTTTGCTCCCTCAACATTATTTTTTAAAATAAATTTAATTGTTGGGTCAATTGAAATGGTTTTTATTGCCATTTCAGTTTCTTTACTTTGTAATGACACTTTAAAAATGTTAAAAACAGAAGTTGTAGAAAACTGAAACTCAGTAATGTCAAATCGAAGTGCTTTGATGTCAACAAAAAGCTTCCTTTTGGTTTTCCTTTTCAAAACAATATTTAATCAAAACTCACACACACATCCCTAAGTAGTTTCGGTCCTGGTCCAGTGGAACTACCCAGTGGAATGATATCCTGTCAGGAAATCTCTGATCAGCTCAAAAATCAGCATATCAGGGATAGACATAGAGAAATCCAGCTCACTGGAGCTGCATGCTGTGTGCTGCCTGCCAATTCATTCCTTTCCTTTTCCTTCAGCGTTGACTCTAATTGAATGAGTCACAGAGAAGAAGAACCTGGGTGATTATTGTTTATAAAGCACTAACGGGCTAAAATCTAAGTTTCTCAAAAAAAACCCAGGGTTTTTTTACAGCCTGTATTGGAAGGGATGTGGAAAGGATAGATCGCATGGTAACACTGTTTGCAAAGCCCCTTCTGTGGCAGTACTGCCAGAACGACATGCCACACATCATTCAGCTCAGGGATCAACCCCCCAGCCTCAGATCAAAGGCTTCTACAGCTTGAATTGCTCTTATGGTACTTGGGCCCAAAAGAGGTTCTTATTTTTCTTGAATTATTAGATTTGCTTCCCAGTGTGACTTGCCTCCAACCTGTGGGCTTCTAGGCTGGGAGGGGAGTGAGGAAATAGCAGCTGGCTGTAATAAGCTTGTAGGCCATGGTGCCTCCCCTGGGGGTGCATGCAGTGGGGGGAGCCACCCACTCCCCTCCCCATGCCAACAGGACAAGCCGCTCATAGCTTCATCCTGCCCCAGCTGGGCAGTACCTGCCCCTGCCCTAGCCCCCTTCCTCCCTCACTGCAGGGGCCTTGATCTGCTCCCCCATGCCCCTTTTCCTCCCCTGGCTCTTTCTCCTTAACAGACTTACCAGCCAGATACTGCTCTCCAAGCTGCTGGGCTGGCCGTGTGCATGCTGCAGCTGTGCACATGTATGTGGCATTTATTGGCAACGTTATTGGCCACATTAGCCAAATAACGCCAATTGCGGATAATGTCAATTTTCCTTCTGTTTGTGGTGATACGATATGGACCGATGTATTGGTGCATCTCTAATTAATAGATGTATCATCCATGAATTTGTCTAGGCTCTCTTTTTCAACCTGACTATGCTGTTTGCCTTGCCCCCCTCCTGTGGCAGTGAATTCCACAGTTAACTGTTGTGTAAAAAAAAAAATACTTTTTCTTGTTAGTTTTAAACTTGTCACCTACTGATTTCAGTGGGAGCCCCCTCATTCTAATATTCAGGGACTTGGTGAAGAGCTTGTTCCACTGTTCACTTGTTCCACACCTTTCATCATTTTATAGACATCTGTCATATCCAAACAGAAGGGACCTAGCTTTTTATAGTCACTCCTGATATGGCAAATGCTCGATGCCCCTGATAATTTCGTTGCCCTTCTTTGTACCTTTTCTAATTCTACTACATCCTTTTGGAGATGTAGAGGCCAAGTTCTGCAGTTTTGCCCCTGACTTCCTTCAGAATTTGTGAGTGACTGCCATCCAATCCAGGTGCTTTATTAGTCTGTAATTGCTGATTTTTCTAAGACTTCCTCTGTTGTCACTTCAGTGTAGTCCAACTTTTTAGATTCATCTATTAGAAAGGATTGAAAGACAACTGTGTGGGGTTTTGGAACCAGAGAGAAGCACATTAAATGGGTTAGGGAGCAAAGACAGGTGGGGCTCATGACTTTACTGAGCCTAGCCAACACACGAATGGCAGAAGAGGAATGCAGTGGGCTTGTTGGGAAACAGTTTAGATGCAAGCTGAACAAGGGCTATCCTGCTCCTGCCTCAGAGCTGTCTTCTTCAAAGAGCCTTGATACTACTGAGCCTGACTTAACTTTGGGCAACATGGGGACAATGTGGAGGGCAAGGAGAAGGACAGCCCTTGTGACAGACACCAAAACCGGGATGCCATGACAGCCCAGGAGGCCTGCTGTCCTCTTACAATTCACTCGGTGTGGGCCTTTAACCTAGCACTCTGTAGGAGGGCAAGGGCAGGGAATGAGGCTAAACCATCCGCTGTCTGCCGCCACTTTAGCTGGAGGGGGACAGGCAGTGAAGATGACAGGGATTCAAAGGCTTCCAAAGCTGAAAAAAAATCAGACCACTTATTTTTTCTGGCTAAAATGTATTTCCCATGTGGCTTCAGGATGCTGAAGCTGAGCAGCTGGGTGTGGGGAGGGAAAAGGAGAAAGAGACAGTGGGAGGGGTGAGAAACCATAGAGAAATTGGGACAGGTCCTGTTACAGATGGCATCCTCACCTTCACACCAGATACTCCTTGAAACCACAGGAAGAAAAAAATTACATTGCATACTAACCACTATTGCTACACCAGGTTTCTTGTGCAGATTCTGATACCAAAAGAGGAAAACGTATGCTCTTGCAGTCACTGCACTGGTTTGGGTTTCAGGAGGCCTACATACTACTCCATGTGGTGCCACTGACTTCCTGTCTGACCTTGAGCAGGTCACTTATTGCTTTCATGTGTTTGCTATGTGTATGATGACAATAATAGAGAGGTAGTGATCTCTGTTAGCACCTGATGAAGCAAGCTGTTACTCATGAAAGCTTACGCTTCTCTGTGTAACCCACACAAAACATACAAGCCATTTTGTATTGCAAAGCATGCTGTTGTATATGGTTTTAGTTAAATATGACTCTGTGTGTATATACTTTTTCTGCTGTGTTTTAGGTACCCATGCTTTCTATATTTGAATATCTTGTTTTCTCTCCCCTGCTTAGGTAAGCTGAAAAGGGACGGGATTTTTTTTGTGTGTGGAAAATTTTTCATATTCCAGGTCAGATTAGCCAAATTAGTTTTGAGTCCTTTCGACTGAGCAAAGTTCAATCGTTCAAACACCGGTTGTGCTACCACCGGCAAGTATCCTGCAGCCCAGACTTTTCAGCCTGGGGCTTCGGATACTCCCAAATCCATTGGTGAGCATCCTATGTGCAGGCCCAAGCCCAAAGGCTTAGGGTTTGGATGCCCCCAAGTCTCATTTGCCCTTAGCCAATGGCCACAGGAGCAAGCTACCATCTCTTTCTCCCTTTCCCTCCTCCACTTCCATAAAGTAGGTGTGTAGTTGAGGTCCTCTCACTGGAAGCTGGCCACTGGGAAACTAATTACAAGACTCATAGGGTGTCCTGTCCACAGTACATTGGACAGGGGTGCATCCCTCCACTACACAATGCCATTCAAATCCTTCTTGGTCTGGGCAACAGACCTTGATCTTAGCTCACAAGAGGCTGAGAAACAGACATGGACAGGAAATACCGCACGTAGGCAGATACCTGTGGCTTTTTTTAGGTCTACTGTCTGAGGATACCCCTGTTTACTGTAAAGAAAAGGGCATGGGGGTCAGTCACGTAAGCAGGAGGCACGAGAACCCTAGCTAACTAAGCAGTGTTCTTTTTGTTCTTTTTTAGTCCATTGCTTAAGAGGAAAAACTGCAAGCAGGGCAAGCCCTGATTGGAAAAGCTTGTGTGATATCACATTAGGTGTATACAAACTTCTCAACTAGGTCTCAGCTCTTTTTTTTTTTTTCTCCTGGGGCTGTTGAGACCTGAAAAGCTGAATTGGGAGAAGTGAACTGAAGCTATGTGAAGGGAAAGCCTCAGGTGCAGGGAGAGAAAGTCTGTCTCATGGCTTCAAACCTCTATTCTCTCCCTTTTCTTTGCCCTTTTGTTTTTCTGGGTTTTGAGTGGAATAATATTGTGGGGGGTATTAATCCATGGAGCAGACTAGCCAGGGTTGGAGCCTAGCAGTTTTGCTGGCTGCTTTGGGCCAGGACTGAGAGCCCGGCCCGTTTTAGTTGTGGTTGCAACTTCTTTTGGTTTCACATTAGCTGTGTGGCTGAACCCCTAGTGTATGTCTCGCTGGCAGTTTTGGCTAGAATTAAAGGCCTGGCAGATTTGAGCCAGGCTTAAGGCCTTGAGTGGGATAATGCTGTGGGGGTATTAATCCCTAAAGCAAACTGAGTGGAGTCCTGGAGGTTATTGGACAGCATAGGACTGGCCCCTTCAGGGGCAACGCATAGGGGGTGCATGTGCACCCCCTGAGCACGGTGATGCACCCCCTGCAAAAAGGCGCTGCCAACACAGTCGGTGGCGCCTGTGCGCAGTCCATGATCACCACTGGCTGCCACTGCTGCTGCCAGCAGTGTCTGCGGGAGCTCTGCGCTTACTGCTGCTGGGCTCCTGCCGCTGCCAGGGCAGCTGTGCCCCCCCCAGCTGCTGGGGCCATGTGCCGTTCATGGGCCCCTTTTGGTTGTTTCATAGCTGTTATGTTTTAGCATAACTGTGTAGCTAAGACTAAATGTCCAGACAGCAGCCAAATAGGCGTGGTGCTCTTTTCTTGTATATTCAGGGCCTGGTACACAGCCCTGAGTCCCCTTTTTATTGTTTTACAGCTGTTGTGTCTCAACACAGCTGGGAGCCTCGCTGTATGTTTGCTGCACATTTGGGCCTGGCATGTTTTTGGGCCTGGCACACGTTGTTCTGGTAGCTTTTTGTCCCAACCAAGCAGTGTGGTTGGGTGCTAGTTGCAGTTCAGGCTGTTTGGCTGGCCCTTCTTTGAATTCTTTTGCAGTTTTCTGCCTCAGCAGAGCTGGGATTGGGACTAGCAATTTTGGGGTGCAGTATGCTGACAAAAGCCACAGTTAACCCCTCAAAGCCACCATGTAGAAATGGAGATTGGTGCCCTGTAGCTTTGCAGAGAGTAATGACGGGCCCCTTGCAACAGGAAGGACCTACAGTCTCTAGCGGCTTCCCATGGCACAGTGAACCCATAGGACTTTCTGGTGTGGGCCCTCCTCTCCAGCCCATTGCTGAAGGGCAGGTATAAGGGTGCAGGCCCCTGGATCTACCTGTTGGGTGAGCTCCAAGTCCCAGACTGCCTGGGTATGGGTGAAACATCTCCAAGAAGGTGCAACCTATAGACTATGCCCCGTAGTTGGTAGCGTTTTAAATTGCATAGGGTGTTTTCCTTGCCTTTGTTTTCTGTAATAAATCTGTCCTCTGTGTTTTACATTGCTTAGAAGGAGGCGGCTTTGTTTATGTAGGACACCCCAGCCAAATTCACTGATCCCAGATTTCTGGGTGGGGGCTTGAGCCATAGGGAAAACTTACTGGGTACCCCAAAATTTGAACCCGGCCTTTGTTGCTGCCAACTGGTGCCTGGCAGAAAAGGTTACATCTGATACAGTTTGTCTATAAGTTGCAGTTCTACCCTGCCTTCTGATGAGGGTAATATATTTTATCATGTAAAACATATACCTTCCCCCAAAAAATTAGGGTATGGGTATTAAGCAGATAAGCTGATTTTTTTGCCCAGGATCATAGGAAAGTAGGGCTGGAAGGGATCTCACAAAGTCATCTAGTTCAGTCTCCTGCTCGTGGCAGGATTGTTCCTGTCTAAAATATCCCAGTCAAGTGTCTGTTCAACCTGCTCTTGAAATTTTCCAAGGATGGAGAGTCCAGAGCTTCTCCAGGTATCCTGTTCCAATGGTTGATTGCCCTCATAGTCAGATTAATCTCCAACCTAAATTTCCTTTGCCACAACTTGAGGCCATTGCTCCTAGTCCTTTCCCTTACAGACACAGAGAAAAGCCCATCTCCAGTCTCTCTATAATTGTCCTTCAGGTATCTGAAGGCATTTATGAAATCCTCCCTTCAGTCTTTGCTCCAGATTAAATAACCCTCGTTATTTCAGCCTTTCCTCATAAGCCTTGCCTCCAGAGCCAACCCTATGAGCATGTGGGGCCTGTGTGAGGCAGGGGGAGGGGTAAGTGGCTGGAGTGGGGGGTGGCGAGTGGCTGGGGCGTGGGAGGGCGGCAGGGTGGCAAGTGGCCAGAGTGTGAACTGATGGTGTACAGTGGCCCCCCAAAGCATGGGGCCTGGGGTGGTTGCTCCAATTGCCCCCCCCACCCCCCGAAGGACGGCTCTGCTTGCCTCCCAAGCCCCCAACTAATTTTTGTCACTCTGCACTGGACTTTCCAATCTGTTCACATCCTTGAAATAGCACAGGAAGAGCACAGACTAGTTTCAGACACTTCCTCAGCCTGATGAAGAGTGTTTGTACCCAAAAGCTTGCAAAGAAGAATTTTTCTAACTATTTTAGTTGGTCTAATAAAAAATATCAGATTTACCCAAAGAAACTTGTGAGCCTAGAATAGGACATAGGACTCCAGGTGAGGCCTCACTAGTGCTGAACAGAGCAGGAGAATCACATCCCCTGATTTGCAAACAACACTCCTGTTGACACAACCCAGGAGGTTTCGAGTCCTGATTCACAGTGCAGCAGCTGTGGCATTATTATTCAGATATGAGGGAGCCAGTTAATGACTCATTGTTCTTCACTCCACAGGTGTTAACAATTGTCTCTTTTTAATGGTTTTGATGGTCTGCTAATCAAGCTAACCTTTCCTAGAGCAATTTTGCTGTCTGCTAGCTTCTCCTAGTCTCTTTCCTCCTGTTCCACAGCCTTGGAGATTCTTTGGCTCTTTACAACATCATAGATACACCCATGGACACCAGTCTTCAGTGGCAGTTAGAGTCTCACCTTTAGTTAAGCAAGGAAGGTAGGGTGATGTGGCTGAAGATTAGGCTCTGTCCTTGTTCTGTGCAGCCATAACTCTGGGAAAATCTTTTTTTCATTCTGCCTTTAAAAACAAGATGTGTATTATATTCTGGGGTGCGTTCTATGCAATAAAATATGGTTGTGCTTTACTACCTTATAGAGGTGTGGTGAGGAGAAATCCAGTCATGCTTGTGTGCTATTTCACTGCCACTGCTAGGGGCATCCCTCTGGATAGGAGGGGAGGGGGCAGGCTAGCAATCCTGTAAGGATGGTGCTGGTGTACCTAGACCCAACAGTTTGCATACAAAGACAGCTGTGCTGAGGAAGTTCTCTCAAGCTGCTTGGAGAGAGAAGCACAGAAGGCACCTGGTGGCTGGTGTGTGAGCAGCAGAGGACAGAGGTGTCTGTGGAACAAACACTTCTGCAAATGGAGCCATGATTCATGGCCCTGCAACAGAGGCTGCTCCTTCAAGGCTAACTCTGCCTGAGACTCTGAAGAAAGCTTGCTGTGCAGCCCAGCAGCTTCACCCCACTCTGCAGACTCCTTCTACTGGGCTCTTTGTCACCTGAGAACATTTTGCCTACAGCTACACTGTCATTGTTCAGCATCTGCTTTGCAGCAAGGGCCCAACCCCTGACAGCTTGCTCATCACCACTACTTCTCTCCAGAATTCATTTTCTCCAGCTATCTCCAGACTTTTGCCCCCAAGACTCCCCCAAGAAGCAGATGTGCTACCTGATGCTGTAGCACTGCATTCTTGATATCTAAACTCATGCATTTTGCTTTTAAAATGCAGCACCAAAACTGAACTGTCACTGCATGGCTCTGATCAGTAGGGATTCTGGTTATCTCTGATAAAAAAATTGCAAATTCTCTGATAAAACCTGTTAAATCCGTGATAAAAATGAAAGGCCCCTCACAGCCCCTCTGGTTCTGATGGTGCCCCTCACTTCCTTTCCCACAGCCCCCCTGGCTCTGCTCATGCCCCTCATTTCCCCTGCCCCGCCCAGCCCCTTGGCCCTGCTGGTGCCCCTCAATCCCCACACAACCCTCAAGCCCTGTTGGTGGCCCTCACTCCACACGCACAGCCCCCTGCCCCCCCAGCTACCAGGGCTATGGGGCCAGGGACCTGAGTTCACAGCCTCCTGCTCCTGGCAGGAGGCAGCAGCTGCTGCAGTAGAGCAGAGGCCGGATCTGTGCACAGGGCAGGGGCAGGCTGTGGGCTCAGGCTCCCACCTTACTGCCCTCCCCCAGGGCCTCTGCAGCTCAGCGGGTGGGACCCGGTGCTGCAGGGCAGAGCAGGGTTGCTCAGGGAAGCTGCTTCCTGCTACGAGCTCCGCACTGCCCTGGTGATGCATCTCCTGCGTATGTGGCAGCAGCAGGGCCAGTGGCATGGGGTTATGCCCCTCACTGCTACCACGCGGGCAGGGGACACGTCACCAAGGCAGCACTGAGGTTGGGGCAGCAACAAGCTTCCCCATGTGATCCTGCTTCTGCTCTGCAGAGCTGGGTTGCACCTGATAGGCTGCAGAGGTCCTGGGGAGGGCAGCAGGGTAGGAGTCTGCAGCCCGCCCTCTGCACAGATCTGGGGGGCATGGGTCCCCCCTACACCATGGGAGTGCACACAGCAGTGGGGAGCTGGCCTCACCCCCTTAACCAGACAAGCTGCCTGTAGCCTTGTCCCACTGTTAGAAATGAAATATTGTTAGAAATGGAGTATTGTTGGAAATGCACAGCTTGCATCTTGCACCTGATAAGAAAGAAACATTGCCAAGGACTTTTTTCCTTGCCCAGCCTTGCCACAGCTTTTCTTATACTAAATCGCAGACTCTCCCCCAGCTTCTCCCTAGCCTTTCTCATGTAGATTACAGAAGCTGGAATTCAACTGACTGTGTCCTTGAAAGGGGGGGGGTTTAAACTCTTGGTGACCTATAGTAGTCTCTGAGCATGCTTAATTAGCTGATGCATATTTACCTCTCCACCCTGCATACTTAAGTAGTTAATTATAATATACATTCGATGTATGTAGTGATGTAACCACATGTATGCTTGTATGAAACGGAAGTGAGCTGTAAGAGTTCCTGTTTCTGCACATGTGCCCAGGAGGAAAAAGATAAATAGAGCCTGCAAAATTCCTTAGTGGGTTCAGAGTAATCTGAGTTTTTGACTCTGCTCTGACCCTATTTGCAAATACACCTTTTGTGCCATCTAATGAATGTGTGTCTGTGATTTTGGTGGCCTCCAGAGAAACGAACCGCTTTAAGCATCACCACTCCCAACCAGGTCCTGCGGCCATGCATTGCAGTCCCAGGCCCCAAGCCCTATGCACCCCCCTGCTGGGCAGCAGCTCCAGCCTCAGCTCTGCACATCACACTCCCTATTGGGACCTAGATTTAAAATGAGATATCCACATTTTCCTTTGGTAAAGGGAAAAATCCGTGTTTTGCTCCATTTTTCAATGGGAAACGGAAAACCTGGATCCATGCTGATCAGGTCTGGCCATTTCTCTTTTGGTACAGCAGCAAAGGCAGGCAGAGTGCTCCCCGTTGGTGTTGGTGTTCTATTACTCAAGATGATCATTATATATAATATCTCTTTATAATCTCTTTATCATTATATATTGATATATATCAAAATAATTATCTCCTGCAAATAGTATCTCTTGCAAGAGTCTGACAGAAGGTTCCCCTAATTGCATTAATAGGCCTATCAGCACCTGGCATTATGGGTGGTTGGCTTGCCCACTAAGTTAATGCCTTTAACAAGTATTGTACAGCATACAGCAGACAGGAGGCTTAAAGGCAACATAGCCAAGAGGAATCCTGCATTGCTGATGAAAGCAGTATCTTGCCCAGAGCTTGTAAAGATGCTAAATCCTTTGCACATGGTGACTGAAACTGTCAGTATCATCAGGACATTTCTTTAGTCACAGAAGCAGTGGTAGGCAAAAGGTCCCAGAATCTCAAGAGGGGAAAGAAAACCAATGCATAAGATCATAGAGCTGCCACACTAGATTAGACCACGGGTCAATCTTGCCCCATATGCTTTATTTACAGTGCTAAAAGGAAAAGCATTTTTGTAGGGCCTATCCAAACCAATCTGTCCCTTGCCCCTCTTCCCTTATAGCATCGTACATTCAGAGGCCCAAAGAGTCCTAACTTTGAGTTTGTGTCCATAACTGTTATATGTTTAATATCCATGATGGACCTCTCTTGTTCAAATTTTTCCAGTCCTCTTTTGACCCTGGTTACACTGTCAATTTGTACAACATGCTGTAGCAAGGAGTCCCACAAGCTAATTCCACACTGTGTGGAAACAAACCTTCTATTGTTATTTTTAAGCTTGCCAGCTGGGCTTGGAAGTGTATTCTTTTGGGCCCATCCCTGCAGATATCTAGGGAGCTGCCTTGCTGATAGGCTAGAGCTGGCATACAGAAACAAAGTTTCCAGCTGTACAGGTGTCAGGACCTCTGATCAAGCGGCTAAGCACCTAAGCTACCACACCTACTCTGATCCCTGTCTAATGCAACTGGCCCAATTTTCTGCAGGCAGATCGGCTGGCAAAACTGCCGCTCACCTCTTATAAGCACACGTGCAGCCTCAGGCTGCAGGCATACCCTGACAGCCTCAGTCTTTTCCAGCAAGCCCTGTGTTCACAGCTCTCCCTTGTTCATCTGACTAATGACCCTGGCTGTGGCTTTCCTGGCCCTGATCTTGGATCTCCCCTGAAACTTAGCACTAGCTTGTCTCTCTCTGGTTTTCTCTACACCCTGACTCAGCTTGGCTTCCTTGACCCTGATCTTGGATTTTCCTTGCAACTTGGCACTGGCTCTCTGACCTCTGACTCCTGACCTTGGCTTACATCTTGGACTACATTTCTTGGATCTCCCCTCTCAGCTTCCCTAAAACTGGGTCCCACATTCTGCTGAGCTAGACCATGACCTGAAGACTTGGTAATCTGTGGGCCCATCATGCTGGTCCCCAAGCTGCCCCTCAGGGCTGATCCTCAGCCAGATCCACTTATGTCCTGGCTGAACCCTTACAACATGTGGATGCTTGCCTGGGTGGGTGCAGAATGGCACCATGGGGTAACTAACCCCACCCAGCTTCAGAAATCTATGTTGTGGAATGCCTCTGGGAGCCTTATGCCCCCGGACAAGACACCTGCATAGCTTGCATCACCACAGGCACTTCTGGGACATGAGGAGTGAGTTTAGCTTCATAAACGAAAAGGAACAGTAACAATTTGGGATTTCAGATTTCACAGGGGCATTCAAGAATGATCCCTCTTCTCTTGCTATGGTGAACAGAATTTTTTTTGTGATCACCCATGGCCAGTAGGCACATCTTAGTCAACTGGTAGCCTGTGAACCCCAGTGGAACATCTCTCAGCTTTACCACCGAGGCAGAGGAATTCAGTGGATTCTGCACCATCAGTGTGTACAGTCAGGAGTTGCCCCTGCTGGTACCCACCCTTACCACAGCATTCCAGACTTCGGAGTAAAAGTGAAATAGTGTCTGAAATGTGCAACAGGCTTTCTATAACAACATGAGCTTTAAATTAGCATCTGTGACTGTCGGTACTTGTTACAAAAGATCCCCCAAGATCCCATTTCTGCCCTTCATCCTGTTCTGCTCTTGTCAGTGACACTGTAGTCACAGTCTGATAAACAGGGATCCTGGTTTTCTCTGATTTAAAAAAAATCCCCACTTTTCAGATATAAAAAAGTAACCCAAAATCCACATTTGTCCATGATTAACCTGAAGCACTATTATATCTATCTATCTATCTGTCTATCTATCTATATATTAGTGGTGTTTCATTTTAATCATGGACAAATGTGGATTTTTTGGGTACCTTTTTTTTAACTGAAAATTGGGGATTTTTTTTAAATCTGAGAAAACCAGGATAGGATCCCTGCTGACAAACAAGGACTCTTCTGTTGGGGAAGAAAGCCCAGACTGGAGTGGAGCAGGGAAGGACTCCTTAGACTCTGAAACACCCCTTCACACACTTGCCCATGGGAACAATCACCACTGTCAAGGATTATATACCATGTGACTTAAACCCACTGCTAGTGTAAGCAGATTAAACTCCTACTGATGTCATTAGAAACTACACCTCTCACTAGGGCTAAAATTTGCCCATGCTTCAGTGTCTGAATCTCTCTGTTCTGGCTTGTGAGCCATTCAAGCAGAGAGGGGCTGCGAAGTGCTGTTTAGGTGCTGTACAAGTTAACAGAACATGCTGTCACTTCAGCTTCTGTTTCCTCTAGGAATAAACTGAGTTACAAGATAATTTTATATTAAATTAGAGCATAGAAAGCCTGGTTGTTTTAATAAAAGATATGCTCTGGGTCCTGCAAAAGCTGAGAGCAATGATATGAAGGGACTGAAAAAATTATCTTTAATGGTACGTATTTCCTCTCGAACATTAGAAATCCACAGTCTCGTGCTTAAAAAAACAAGGCTATGTATGCTGCAGAAGAACCTGGGGTTAGGTCATTTTCCAGCAGAACTATAACAGCCTCTCACTGATCTCGTCTAAAAGGGGAAGTTAAATTAATAATAATATAACCATGTTGTCACTCTGCCATTCCCCAAAGGGCTCAATGCCATGTGACCCACTCTCTTAGTTCTGAAGGAACTAGATGCTGGTATGAGCTGATGCACAGGCTGGAAAAGTAACATGCTCCCCCAGCTCCCTGGGGCTCTGTGTTTTGCCTTTGCAGCATTCCCATTCCAGGGAATGAGAATGAATTATAGATAACAACTAATTGCCCCAGTGTGAATGTGCAGCTGAACTTATTCTTTAGGCTCTGTGTAAACTGCTGATACCAGAAGCAATGAGAATACAGCTTGGGCAGCGTCCCTGAGGTGAATTACTGCCTTGAATTCACTCCAGAGCTGACTGTCGTCCTGTGTGAGAATGGAGGGCGCAGCCAAACACACTGAAGAAATCACCACCTATGCTGACTGCATCTTGAGAAAAAAGAATTCACTGCAACAACAGCATGGCCATTAGGTCAAAAGTCCCACATGCTAGAGACATGTTACTGTACCCTTGAAACAGAGCCATTTGGCAAATGTATTCCTTCTCTCCATGGTCTTCATTGTTGTGTCGCAAAATCCAGAGGTCCATGCCAGATCAGAAGCTGGGTGCAAGTAGAGATGAAATATTCCCATAACTCAATAATGACTGCAGTGGTCCAAAACACTGACCAGTAGGTTGCCAACTTTTTTTCTATCTGAGCCTTCTTTGCAATGGACTGGCCAACACACGGCCTTACGAGTTCCCACCCTCATCCTCTTCTCCAGTCCCTTTCTTTGACTGTCACCACATCCTCAGGTTATCACTTTCTTTCCTTTACTCTTTTACATTGTTTTTGTCAGTCCAGCAGCTGGGTACCTTGAGATGGCTGCAACTCTGATGCCAGCTTCCTTGAATGGCAGAAGCTCCAGAGGCCAAAGCCATCTGCTGCACAGCTGCATCCGTACTGGGGCAAGCTGTACCAGGTTGTACTGGATGTACACAGTTGTACTGGTAGGTCTTTGGGGTGCAGACAGGGACCCAAGCCCAACCTGACCACAGGATGGAAGCTCCTGAGCATATTTAAACCAGGGTGCAAATTAAGAGGGAGACTGGGCGGGGGGGGAGGCAAGCCCCCCTGTAAGAGATGAGAAACTCCTTTAAGATTTCAAAACCATAACCTGGGGGAAGTGGGGGGCAGGGCGGCTCTGATCAGATTGCTCCTTTGCTTAGGTGGACTTCTTAGTCACTGAACTGGTTAATTTTTTTGCAGCCTGCCCCCCCACCAGTCAAAGTGTAATCTAATCCCAGTTTAAACCAATTTGTAACCTTTTTAACACTTAAAGCCAGCACAGGCCCAGGAGCACAGACTCTTTTAGCTCCCACATGCCTTTCGGGAAGGCCACACTAGTTCCTCTGACTTCAACTAACCCCAGACGAGCCTGACTTTGGTCAGGAGCGTCTACACAGCCCCATTTCGTGGATTCGCCTCAACCCACCAGTTCTTGCACACCAGGTGGCCATAACTCAAGGGTGATGGGAGCTGGACGTTATGAGCCAGGCAGCAGGCTGCCCTACTGCAGGCACCCAACTCGCAGCACCCCTTGCAAGCCTATTCAGCCAAATAAAGGGGCAAGGTTTTTGTAGTGCAGAGCGGCTGGACGGGCTCTGGGGCACCAAGAAGGGCCCTTCCCTCCCCATTGCTGGTACTAATGCAGCCGGGGCGCGGGCCTGGCGCTCCTCCCTACGCACCAAGGTGCCCCACGTGCAGCCCAGGTCACAGACTGCCTGCAGTGGCAGGGCGCGGGCTGCCCCTGCCCCCACCTGGGAGCCTCACCACGCAACCCCGCCCCACTCCGGGCGAGGGCTGGGGCCTCACTAGATTAACGCGCATGCTCGTCGCCGGCGGCGTTCTGATCCCCTCATTCGCCCCAGCTCTGCCCCGCCCTGGTTCGGGAGCGAAGGGCGTGTCCCTTCTCAGTGCCCGTAGCCGGTGGGCGGGGCCGTGCCTCAACGCCGGAAGGAAGCTCCGCGCTGCCGGGCCGGAGTTGTATGACCCGGTGCGATCCCGGCGCCGCCAGCAGCAGGAGGATGTTCCGCATCGAGGGGCTGGGGCCCAAGATGGACCCGGAGGAGCTGAAGCGGAAGATGCGGCGCGATGTGCTCACTTCGGTCCGCAACTTCCTCATCTACGTGGCGCTGCTGCGCGTCGGTAAGGGGCGGCGCGGCCACGTGCGCGGGGCTCGGCCTGGGGCTGCGGCCCCGCCCGGCGCGGGCAACTCCTGTGCAGCGCTGCCAGGTGTTAAGTACGATCGTATTGGAAGCCCAAGATGATCGTGTTTGCTGAAAGTACCCTGCCAGTAAGCCTCTTCTCACCCATTCCATATCGGTCACTGTAGGTGGCCGGTGAGCAAGTGAGATCGGGGTTGTGCGAGTTGAAGCATGTCTTTATTTTGAGGTGAGCCTTTGAGAAAGGGTTGGCAGCACACCCAGTAGTCGGTTAAGACTCCTTGAGAGTGATGTGGGTTTTACGTGTGCTGCATCAATGAGCTGCCTCAAAATTATCATGCATTTTGAACATTGTTAGTGATTGTACATTGTACAGGGGTTGGAATGATCATACAGATATGATAATTATTGTACACCTGGTAGCACTGCTCAGATAGGTCCTGCCCCATGGGCTCTGGCTGTAGTGCGCACACAGCCCAGGGCTTGCAGCTGTTTGTAAACTTGCTCATTTGCACTTAATTTATATCTTGGCTGTCCTGTCTTTTTCAGCTCCTTACATCTTAAAGAAGCTGGATAGTATATGAATACAGAAGAGCTGCAAAGAGGTGGCTGGGTACATGGAAACACAAAATGGACAGTGGTTGCTTTTCCCTCTTAAGAGCATAGTGCCAAGGGCAGACTTCATCTGTGGAATGGATCTGGAAAATGATTATTTTAAACATTTGACTTTGAGAACAGGAGTCTAGTTTGAAGTATGGAAAAATGGTTATTGTCCCTTCAGCTGACTTGAGGTCACACAGTGCTCCTGTGTGTCTGCATACAACTTTTTCTTTTTTTTTTTAAATTTATGTTGGTACCACTCATACTGTATGTTTAAAAATTGTATCGAACTCCATATTTTTTTTTTAGAAAGCATTAAGTGTAAGCAAACTGTTCTGGAGCTACCTCTGAAATATCACAGCGCTGTGGCTGTCAATCTTACTGATCCTGTCTCCATGTGAAGATTAAAATTATTTGAACCCTGAAACTACTAAAACCACCGAAGAGAAGCTGTTATCTTGAATCCGGTTCCCTATGGATTTTTGTTGTTGAAATAAAATGGAAGAGCAATTCTGTTATTTCAGGCACAGTCCAGCAGTGCTCTATTTTTAATAAAATCTGTTCCATAGATGTCCTGGGATCTTGCATTTACTCTGGGCCATTGTCTCCTTTAAACTTTTTCTTCTTGCATACAGATTGAGAGAAATAAGATAACGAAATTGGCAGTTTATGCCCTCCAGAGTTTATAGTATTAGTAGACTATACTCATAATTGGCAAATGGAGAGAAAGGAGGTAACCTGCCATATTTACCTCCTGGCCTGTGTCAAGGAATTCTAGAAAAGCCTGCTTGGAAGGGGGGACCTGTCATAGCCCCTGCTCAGGGGAGGATTATCTGTTTGTAAATCAATCTATGTGTTTGTTTAACTTAGTTTTAAATCTATGCAATCCGCCTGCATGACTATGGGGCACACATGAATGATCCCAGGAAGTGGACCATGCCCCATGCTGCAGAGGGAGGCAACACTCCCCACAGTCCATACTTATCTGACTGGGATAAAATGGTTTTCTGACCCCAACTATAGTGATTGATCTGAACTTGAGAAGCAAGATCCTTTAATCAGTAACCTCCAGGTTTTTTTTCAGTCCCAACAGAGACATCTGCCTGTCCTAGCCAACATCCCTACTCTTAGCTGCAGCCTATACCATATGTTTCTGTGCTAGTCCACTAGATCATGCTGCTGCTTACTGCATACCTGACTTTCAACAGTACAGGCAAAACTGCTCTCTGCTACCCTGGAATCTTCTCTACCCTATGATCTTCCTTTACTGGGAAGAGTGAATTGTTCCCATTCCTAACTTGACCCACAGCATGTATGCAGATCTGGTTCAGTGATAATACTGTAATAGGCGGTCAGCAGAGGGTAATAGAGATATTTCAAGGCATACAAAAAAAAACAATAGTTTTTTTTGTATGTCTTTTTGTCTCAGACCAACACGGCTACCAAGCGTACTCCAGAGATATTTCGATGCTTTTCTGCTACTTTCTGGGGTGCTCAGCAGAAGCATAGCCTTTAGTGAACTGCAGAAGGTGAACAGGATGGAGCAGACAGCTATGCTAGTATTTCAGTCTGTTTCTCTGAGCCTGTTTCTGTTTCTTGCAAGCTGTCCATCCTCCCTGGGACGTTACCTTTTCCTTCAACAAAATCCACACAACATGGCAAGGAGCAGAAGTGGCTGCGGCACCTCAGGAGTGCTTGAAGGGTGTTTGTGTGTGGGAAGCTCTTCAGTTGGTTACGTTCTTTGGTTTCATGGTGAATCTATTAATTTAAAAGCAGATGCAGGTTTCTTAGTATACTGAGTTCAGGTGTGGACTGAGAACTTTGCCAAAGTACTTTGCTTGCCACTGAACACCCTAGTTAGAAAGCAGCAGGATTTTCTGTACCTTTTAGGTGGCAGCACATGCCTGCATGCTAATAGGTATTGCATGATTGTTGGAGTCCCTTGCCCTTTCAGTGTACTGGTGTTTCCTGTGGAGGCTGGCCATCTTTTTGAGGCTAGGTTGTAGCACAGTGTTTCTACTGATGCCCCTATGAGCAAGCTCTGTATGCTAAGTGGAAGTGTAACAGGTAAGATTTCCCTACAGCAGGGTTAGGCAACCCCTGGCACAGATGCCAATGTATGGTATGTGAAGGCATTTTGCTTTGGGGTAGACAGCAGGGAAGAGGCTAGGGCTGTGCTGCCACAAGGATCAGGTCTCCTATGGCTCCCCCGCTGTCTGTCTCTGGCATGCTAAGATCTTACAAGTCAAGATTGCAAGTGTTTTTGGCACTCTGCCTAAAAAACATTGCCAGCCTCTGCCCTACACCCTGCAAACCTTGTGGGCACTTTTGCTCTCCTCTAACTGTTCGTGCTTCATTGGCTGGGGTATCCCCCTTCTCTCCACCAAGCCCCAGCCCTATCAGCTCTGCTGGGGGCTACCATCTCATGCACTCTGCTGCTGAAAAGTATGCTGAGAGACAAAGGAGTAATGCAGGGCTGCAAGGTGTTGCACAGGTGGAGAGGTGGGATGTGAGAGTGCCCACCAGGTTTCAGAAGCACTGAGTAGAAGGGAGGAGGCGTGTGGAAGGGACCTTTAGGGTATCACCTTCTGTCTTGAGGGTGCCTCCTTAAGTGCCCTGGGCTCCTGCCCCACTTGCCCTCCCCTAGTTATGCTGCTGATGCCAAACAATGGGTTTGCCTTGGATCTCTATATCTTATCTCCATCAATGGAAGCTGATAGACATGATTTTTAACATTTTTTTTTTTTTTATCTCAGTTTCTTTAATTCATGTCAAAATTCAGGGCAGTCCTAATGGGTGAAACATTGAGTTTGTTAGCCCCTAAGGCTATGGTCAGCAGGGGGGGTGGGGTGGGTGGTAGTTAGGAGCTCTGTCTGCATGGACAGCTCATGCAACAAATGAGGATTCAAGGTTGGGGATGAGGAAGCAGTGGAGAACACTGTAGGGAGCCCCTTTAAGGATGTGGAACGGGCCCTACTCATTTCCATGGATTTTATAAAAACACAAACGAGTCAACAAGCATACAACAGACCTAACTATTACTTTACTAAATGGAACAACACAAGAATCAAATTAAAGTCACAATTAAGATCAATTCAGTAGGTTCATTTCATCCAATTAAGACATTAAAGCAGTAGAAAAATCAAATTATTAAGCTGACACTAGAAGAAATAACTCTGCCAATCTTGTAAGAAGAGGACTACAGGAAGAGCCAGCTTTCTTTCAGTTTAAGTCTCCAGACACTGTTCTAGCCAATAGCGTGCATTGACCTAGCTGGGAAAAGGGCACTGATATCCACATTCTGGTCATATATACTGGACAAGAGAAGTCATCCAATGCAAGCAGTGTAGTTTTCAGGTTCATTTGCAGGGAGTCAAGCTATGTGAGTGCTTGCACTGCTCTATTTCCACCATTATTATCACACATTTTTTGAGATGGATCTTATTTGCCCCTTCATGCCCTTGTGGTGGGCCAGTAGGGGGCACTTCTGCATTGATCCTCCCACCTCACTGTGCTGGACCACCTTCTGGACTCCACGTGTCTCCAGGGGTGCCTATACCTTGGCAGACCCATTCTTGAGCCCCACCTCAGAGTCTGGGGGTAAGGTAAGCTGCCACCACCCTGAGAAGGGACTGTCTTGGCCCTGTGTCCTTGACCCAGTACAAGCACTTGGGGCACTTCCCCAAGTCAGGGGCCAAAAAGGAAAGTCCCTCATAATCCAAAGACCTAAGGGGCCTCTTAGGCATAATTTAGACCCACCCCTCAATAAGTCTCCTACACCAGTCACAGAGGACAACTTTATTGATTATAGGGGTAGGGTGAAAACAGGGTACAAGATAGAGCAATATCATAGAAATCCCATAGAGCAAAACAGTCTGGCTGAGGTAGCCTTTTGATCACGCATCTGAGTTACTGTCAGGTAGCTATCTAATCAGAACTCGAGTAGCTTACTCACAAGCAGCATCCCAAGGCTGTTGGAGATTTCCTCTGGAGGCAGGCCAGTCATCACTCATGAGCTATGGGGAAGAGCCAGTTTCAGATGGTCAAGCTCCTCTCTAAGTCTGAATCCCCCACATGGCTGCTGCCCCCTCCTCCTGGGCAGTCTTAACTTATATAGCCCCTGTGACCTCATTCACCTGGTCCAATGGAGGCCAGCACCTGTTGGCTGTCGGCCAATCAATTTGAAATACATCACTAGTTGCCAGGCAGATTCCAGCCCACCAGGTAGATGCTCCTGACCCAGATAGCTGATACCAGTCAGGTAGGCAGAGGGAGCAGGTTTCCCCCCTCCCTCAGGAATGTATCCAGCTCAGGTTACCTAAAGAGATAGGGTAAATGTATGTCTCCTCTGCTGGGCCCATCCTAATCAAATTGTCACTGAACAGAGATTTTGGGGAGAAACAAGGGTGGCTCCTACCACAGCCCTAGCATAGGATCTTTCTAGATTCAATGCAAGGTTGATAGTTGAATCATATACAGTAATAGCTTTTCAGTAATCACAACTCTTTAATCCACAAAAATACAGTTTGACTAATTTGATGACAGGTTGTCATTGACTTTTAGGAAGCCATTGCAAGTGCTGTTCCTACAAACAAATACCTACACTAATGAAAATTGGAGATGGGGTATCCCTTCATTGAAACAAAAATCAAAATACAGAGTTTGGACTTCTGCAGAGTTTAAGCTCCTGAATTGTTGTTTTTTTGGTCTCTGTTTCACAAAGCAGTGGTTTATAACCTAGAACTGTGCGATGGAGGCTTGGCAGTCTCTCATTAGGTTGCAACAGGCAGATTTTATAGGATCATAGAAAAGTAGGGCTGGAAGGGGCCTCAGGAGGCTATCTAGACCAAGCCCTTGTGATCATTCTGTCTAAACCAACCCAGACAAGTATGTAGCTAACCTGATCTTATAAACTTCCAAGGATGGAGATTCCACAACCTCTCTGGGATGCCTGTTCCAGTGCTTAATCACCCTCTTAAGGCACAACAGAAGTGACAAGTTTTGCCCAATCTGGCCCCTGAAAGTGCTTTACAGCTATGACCAAATACAAGTGCACAGCTGCAGAATGCTTTAAAAGGGCCCAATCCTGTGACAATCTGAATTCTTGTTGCATAAAGGTTCAGATGAAGATGCTGCAAAACAGAGTGCCTTCATTAACGTCTGTCTGCATGCACCAGGACCAGGGAGTTCAGTCTGGGGAACCCCCTAGGCTTCAATCCATCTGCTTAGTCCTCCAGTGCCAACAAAAAACCCCCCAGATTGAACTCCCTCCTCTCCGTTCCCCTTCTCCCATTCTGAAGGCAGAACTGGGCCTAGGAAGCGGGAGGTGCAGGGCTCCGGGAGAGCAGCTGCAGACTTGCAGCAGCTTCAAATTGCAGCTGAGTCCCCCAGCCCCTGGGACACAACAGTGAATGTTTGTTGAGCCTGGGGGATTGCTGTAACTCATAGCGCTTCCTCTAAAGTGGGGAGTTGCACTTCTGTCCGTCCCTTTAGGCCACTTGTACATGTGACAGGAGTTTAGTCCCCTAAATTGAAATGGTGGGTTTTTAATTGTGATGATTAAAAGCCCACTGTTTTAATTTAGGGACTTCTGTCACTGTTATGGTGAGGGGCCCAATCCTTCTTTATTTTTCCTTGCGAAGCCTGTCCAGCTCTTTTGCAACCGAGGGATGAGCTGTAGGCAGATGGAGTGGCTCCTGAGCTGCAGGGGCCCCTGGTCCTTCCCTCTGCAACAGTGGTGCCCCCCAGGGTTGCTTGGGTGGGCTGCTATTGGGTGGATACTGCCTGCGGGATCCCGCTGCCATGGAGGGAAGGTCCAGGGCCCCTTGCAGCTCACTTCCCAGGCGCAGGAGAGATGGGTAGGCTCTGCAGGAAAAAAAAAAGGATCAGGCCTCTCACCACCTTTTTTTTTCTTCAGCGGAGCCTTCCTGTGTGAACTGCTGGGCTGTGCAACCCCTGAGCTGCAGGGGGGAGGGGAGGGGTCCAGTCCTTCCCTCCACAGTGGGCTTGGGGAAGAGTTGGATTTGGCAGGTGTTGCCTGCAAGCTGGAGCAGCATCCACATAGACAGCACTCTGCCTGGGTGGCCCTGGGGGGTGCCCCCCTCCCCACAGCTCAGGCACTGCATGGCCCAGCAGCAGCTCATGCGAGCAGGCTCTCCTGAGGAAAAACAAAAAAAGCAGTGAGGGGCCTGATCCTTTTTTTTTCCACGGAGCCTGCCCACCTCTCCTGTGGCGGGAGGAGAGCTGCCCATGGGCTCTGAGCTGCAGGGGGCCTTTCTTTTCAGCCTTCCCTCCACTTTACTGGTGCCCCCTGGGGCCACCCAGGTGGGCGGTTAGCAGGCAGGTGCTGCCCCAGCTCTGGCAGCACCCAGCCCAATCCAACTATTCCCTGAGCCTGACCTGGGGCAGCAACCCCCTGCTAGCAGCCCACCCAGGTGGACCCGGGGAACACTGCCATCATGGAAGGATGGACTGGGGCTCTCCACACCTCAGGGGCTGGTTGGCCCACCAGTAGCTCACTCTCCCCCTGCCCCAGCTGCAGGAGATGCAGGCAGGCTCCGTGAAAAATAAAAACCAAAGGATTGGTCCCCTCACCACTTCTGCACCACCCCGCCTCTCTTGTGGCAGGCGGGGAGAGCTGTTGAAGGCGGCGATGTAACAAATAGCTATGTGTGAAGAGGCAAAAAAAAAGCCCCTTTTGAACCCACAGCCATGGAAGGAAGCAATTTACCTGCCCCATTGGAGCTGGCAACAACAACGGACCTGCAGCTGTCATGAGAGCCCTGCTTTACTAACAGCTGCTCTGTCCTAATTCGCCCTCCCTGTGGCTGTGAAGGTATTTTCAGCCCACTGCCAACACCAGAAGAGGAGCAGGACAGATGCAAGGAGGGAGCACAATCCCTAGAGCACTAGTACACTGGAGTAAAAACCCCATGAGACAAGGCTGAGTCTGAGCCTAGGAGCTCAAAGGAGCTCTGATAATCCAGGACACTGCTGCTGAACATGATAGCTGCAAGGACACCCGGTAGAAAGCTGCACTGGGAGGACGAGGTGGTTGTAGGAGAGCCGGCAACACACCAAACAACACACCAGGACTTTTTGTTTTTATTTCAGTTTACTTTCATTTTGGGCAGTGGGAAGTCTATTAGGCTCAGTTCCAGCCACCCAGAAGGAAAAGGAAAAGTCAGCAACAGCCCTGTGTTGGAGGGATGCTGGCAAAAGGATTGGCCTCCATTACTTGAATGGAACTGAACTAATAAATGCCAGTAAAAGGGCTTATCCCTCATGGGGATCTGATGAGTGCTGTAGAAGCACTGGGGACTGGCGCTGAGGCATCTAAGGCCAATACAAATGCCCAAATTTGTAGGTCAGATCAGCTGAAGATTCTCCTGTGTTTCTCTTTGGTTTCTTTTATCTGATTTGGGCCAACACACAGCAAATTAGACCACCTCCTGACAAATAAATGTTCAATACCAAGATGTGTCAGGAGAGAATTGGATGACTTGCTGAGTGGTTTGAACTGGGTGAGTCTGTTTCCTCAATCCCCAGTCTCTCTGGGTGCAGGGCTGCCGAGGCCTGTGGCCCTATCCTGTACAGTGCCAACACTACATTGCAAACTAAACTATATGCAGATGTGTTTGCAACATGCCAAATTCATTTAAATTGCACTCCCCAACCCCTGCACGTGTACAGCATGATGCAATTAAACCATAAAAATGGCCAATTTTTGTCATGTGTAGAAGCACCCTTAGTGAATAAATGCTTCCTAATATTCAACCTGAATTTCTCTTGCAGTAATTTAAGATCACTGTTCCTTGTCCTTTCCCTTGTGACCACAGAGAATAGTTGATCATGATCACCATTCTCTGAATAACCACTCTTCACGAATTTGAAGACTGTTATCAAATTCCCCCTCAGTCTTCTCCAGACTAAATAATCCAAGTTCTTTTAGGCTTTCCTTCTACTTCCCAGACCTCATTTTTTGGCTCTCTCCTGAACTCTGATTTGTCAATATCTCTGTTAAAGTGCAGCACCCACTGTAGTAAGTCCAAAGCAACTATTAAGAAGGCCCATTTTGAATCCCTAAAAGGGTATGAGATGCAGGAAGATATGCTCTAATTTGGGAGGAGTCCCAAAGCAAATTTTGTAGCATGGCTGGGCTGGTCTCAAACTCACTGAGTTCCTTTTATACATAGCTGACTTGCTATGCCTGACAGTGGTGCCTCTACCTGTGGGTTCAGCTGGTGTGATGAAGGATAAGAGAACTAGTTGCTGGATAGGTCTTTGTTGTTCCAGACTCTAGCGTAGTAGACTAGAATACAGGATATAAATAAGTATCATCAAATGAAGCAGATTAGCTATGCTGGGATATGTCCCAGCACAGCTGATCTGTTTCAGCCACTGAAACAGACATTGTGCATTGTCCCATAGGGTTTCTCCCCTGCATCTCCTAGGAGCAGCTGGAACCGGATCCTATGGGACAACAGGTTATGCATCTGCAACAGGGGGAACCCCTTTTGTATTAGCAGAAGCATTCCCGGGGAATCCCTGGGCATGCCTCTGTAATCAGGGAAACCTGCTTTTCCCCCATTTGCAGAGACATGCCCCAAGTTGGATTCCCAAGGACATGTTTCTACAAATGGGGACACCCTGGGTTCTCCCATTTGGAGAGACATGTCCTGAGTCATGGTGCAGCAGCAAGATATGTGCCTGGGGAATCCCTTGCCAGGAAGACTGGCCAGATGCTTCTGAGGTTTCAGGGGCCTGATTCTGTATGTCCTGGGAATGGGAATTCCTGAGGAGCAGAGGATTGGGCCTCTGAAGCTCTAGATATCTCTGTCCAGGGCAGCTGGAGGGTATGGGCAGCTCTGGGCTGCCTACACTTTCCAGGTTTAAAACAAACAGTTGTCTGCCGCACAATAGCAATGCAAATTCATACCATCTATGTCAGTGGTCACCAACCAATGGATCTCGATCCACTGGTAGATCTTGGAGCCTCTTGTGGTTGATCTTGGAGTCTCTTGGAGTTGATCCAAGGCTGGGGTGGGGGGCTGAGTGTTCGCATGCATGCACGTATGTGCCCCAGTCCAGCAGGTCAGTCCGTGGGGGAGGGAAGGGGCAGGGGCTAGATCGAGGCCCCCATGGTAAGGAACAGTGCTGCAGAGGCAGGAGCAGGGGTAAGTTGTGTGAGGTCCCGGCCAGGTGTGACTTACCTGCTGGGGAGATGTGCCCCCAAATAATTTTTTCTCCCTCTGCCTTGATCTGCCCCGCCTCCCCTCCCCATAGATTTACCTGCCTGGGGGGGTGGGGTGGGGTGGCGGCAATGCATAGTAGATCTTTGGTTGCTTTTAAGTGCCAGAAGTGATCTCCTGCTTAAAAAGGTTGGAGACCACTGATCTATGTCATGGTCACAAATTTTGGGCATGTATGGTATAACAAAGGGTATGGAGGTCTGTCTGCTTAGCCTTTGTGTTGCCATAAACATTTTTATGGTGACACAAAAACAATGTTTGTTTCCAGCCACAGTCAAGTTGGAAGAACAGGGGCTATCAAGCCACAATGGGGAAGGGGATCAGGATCCTAGCAGCCTTGAGGAACTCTGAATTCTTATTGGTGAGTGAGAGCTCAGACTAGAAACAAAGGGAGCTCCTCGAAGCCTGCCCAAGCTGTTTCTAGTTCTTTATCTAAGGTGTCATAGTTGCATTTTGAGGGACATTTTCTGCAAGTAGTAGGTGCAGGGAAAGAGTTGACAACATGGCTGAGAGGACTGTGATAAGACATCCCCAATAAAGAAGCTGGGGCTTTCAGTTCTACTACGAATAGCCCGGTGGGATCTGGATGCAGCAAGAGTGGTGCTGAGGTAAGTGTCTGCTTCAGGGTGTTGAATGTGCTCTGGGACTCCTGGAACCAAGTGAAGCAGGCCCCCTCCTTCAGAATTGTCATCAGTGGTGTCACCAGACACAAAAATCTCTTGATAAAGTGCTTCGAAAAGTCTGGAAACCCACTAAACGCAGCATTCCCTTGATGAATTGGCTTTCACAGCAAGTTACACCATCATGGACCAATTTTCACCAGGTCTTGTGTTAATGGGCTGTTCGTTCCTAGCTTTGAAAATCAATATTGCATTGATTCAGAGTTGTTTTTAAACAGTCCTTCTATCGTTTCCATTGCCCATCATATGAATGTCTGCCAGAACACAGTTCTCCATATGCCAGATTTTCTTGGGATCTAGTATAGTACCTATATATTTGCTCACCAGATGATGTCAGGAATTGGGATTTTATCTTACTATCTGAATGGCATGTTGCCATTTGTCTGTGGTTTTAGTTTCTAATTAAACTGTAATGAAGTCCACTAAAAGGTTGGCTTTTTGTATGCTATAACACACTTCTGTCTGCCAAAGATTAGGAAAAGGAAGTTTCTTGAAAGAACTTACACCATCACTTTATCTCCCACTTAGTAGTGAACCTGCTTTGTATTTTAATTGAAATATGCCTTCGTGCTTTCATAATTTTCCCTGCTGTCCTTAAGTATTTTTAAATATATATCTACCAATTTCCACTCTAACTTCTCCGTATTTCTCTGTTATCACTTCCTGCAACATTGGACCAATCCCTGGAGCAGCAAACATGCTCAAGACATTTTATTTCTCTCCCTGGCATGGATCCTGTTGTTTTTCCAGGGTTGTCCTTATTTCCATAAAAATCATGGGCAACTCTACATTCCACTTCTTTTCTATTTTCTTTATTACTTTCCTTATATGTTCCTTTATAGTTTTGTCTTTGCTCTCCACTGTCTCTTGATGCCTGTGGGTGATAAGGTATAAGAGATTTCTGCTCGGTTCTGGGCAGCACCTCTCATACCTCTCATGTCCTTCATTATTATTTGTGTCCAGGTTTTGTCATCAAAGAGGACAGTCCTTCATGCCATCAAGCAACCTTTTTTTATCTGGTATTTTCACATCTTATATGTGCTGGCTCTCAAAAAAGGCTATGCAGTAATAGGCTAGCTAGTTCTATGTTGTCCTATCCCATGCAAGTTGCACCCAGTTATGGGAGCCAATGCTGTATGCCTTGAATTGAGACTTTAGGAAGTCCTCAATAGCTTTTGCAAGGTCTACCACTGTTTTGTTTGCCAGAGATGGTAGAGAGGCATCTTTGGTAGTCATCCAACATGCTCAGCTATTGGTAGATTACCACAGGGGTGTCTTGATGATTATGAGATGCATGCCAGTCATATGAGCCCACTGGAGAATTTACATGTTTGGCATGTGGTCTTGAAATCTCACGCATAATTTTTCAGTCAGCCTACTTAAAAAAAGTTCAATTTTTGGATGCAGCACCTGCAGGCCATCAAAGGCATAAAACAGGAAGGATAGAAAAAGTATCTTATGTATTTTCAATTTTGTCCGAGGTTTAATTACTCTCTGCTTCTAAAGCCAGTCTCATAGCATTCCAAATGCTGCACTGGCTTTGGCAGTTCTGTTTGAAGTTTTATTGGTGATCATGGCACCTCGTGCTACCATGGTTCTGAGGTCATTAAATTTGGGAACTGACTTGGGATCCTGTTGGCGGAGGATCTCTGTACTTTTTAGATTGATGATCAGTCCCAAAAAGTTAGCAAAGCAATCTGCAGTAATTCATGCATATGTCCTGCTGAGAATGAGTGACTAAAGCACAGTGGTCAACAAAGAAATGTCTGTGAATGAGTTTATCAGAGACTTTCATCTGCATCTGAAGTCACTTCAAATTACAGAGTTCCATCAGTCTTTCATTATTTTTCTTGCAAATGACAGTATGTGGTCACTGTGTCTTTTTTGGGCCATTTCCAAGCAGCGGCACGTGTGTTATGGTAAAGTTCTTGCAGTTACCATAGAAGTGCTTTTCTGGGTAGCAGTAGTTTCTACCCATTTTGCAAATGAATCTTTGATCACCAGCATAGCACATGTCTGAGTACAAGTCCAACTCAGGAAAGGAGGAGGAAGTCTTGGTGTTTTGGGAGAGGGTTTTGTGAGTGTGCATATTTGTGGTATGAATTGTGTCATCTTTAACAGTTGTTTAGGGCAGTGAACTCACAGATGCTCACCTTAGCAGCTGTTCAGTAGGAGACTGGGCTATCCTAGGTAGCGAGGCCAGGCTAGCCAGGGTTCCAGTGACACACAGGGTGAGCACCACCAGAATCCAGCAAACAGGGCAGGTAGTAGGGGAGCTTGGTTCCCCCTCTGTATTTCAGTGGGGTACTCTTTTTTAAGTTCAAGTTAGATGATTTTTCACCAGGTAAGGGAGGGAGATATCCTAAGATATGGATTCTTTCTCCTCTGCCTGTGCTTGTGTAGGCTCTGTCCAGAAGGTGGTCATGACCTCAGATGCTTCAACCCAGGTCCTAGTCTTGCTTTGCGAAGAATCTGGCCTGCACCCCACTGCCAAAAACAGCCAAGAGAGGGAGTGCATCTGTAATAAGAGGCGGTGCTTCTTGGTGGACTCCTTCAGGAAACAAGGAAGGAAGCTGCAGAAGGAGGTGACTTGGTGGGGAAGCATCTGTGACCATAAGGACTTCAGTGACAGAGACCTCCAGAACTGGGGAAGAGAGCCAGCTGGAGAAGGCCCCAGGGAACAAGGAAGGAATGGATGTGCAGGAGAATGGAAGCTGGCAGCTGGCCACTTTCGAGGAAAAGGAAAGTGTTTTTTCCTGCCCGCTTTGAATATATGCTTAGGTTTCTGTGTATTTTCCCCCTCCTTTCTCTGAAGCATCAGAGAGAGAGACTTACCACAGCTAGAGACAAAATAGTGGGTAGGGTATACTTGTGTTCCTAGTGATACTGAAAACTTCGCTGGTACTGAGAAAACCCACAAATGGCTGGCTAATCCAGCTTGCTCACATGCTTGTGGTTAAAATGATCACCAGGTTTCAATGGCAGGAAGGAATTTTTCTGCCGAGTCAGACTTGAAATTTTCCCTCTGTCCTTCCTTAGATCATCCAGGCATATTACTTAAATTCTGTGTCTCTGAAGTAGCCCAGAACTTTGGTCCGTGGCGTCTCCTACTCTCTTCCTCTAGCATAGAGCGCTTTCTTTTCCTTTTGCACTAGAAGTCTCATGTTTGATGACTTATTGCAGTTGTTTTGTGGCTTGTAGTACGTATGCAGGGGACAGTGTGGTTGTGCTCTTAACCTGATACATATTATACAGTTCCCTGCAATTGCAAGGAACTGGACACAATGATTGAAGTAGTCCCATCCAGTCCTGTGCTGCTGTTGTAAGATATGCTTATAACCCATATCAATCGCCCATAGCACATTCTGGCAAGGACTGGACAGCAACCACTCAGTTGAATTGTCCGAATGAGTTACTAGCTCTTATGCCTTACCTCATGTTTTGCAACTGTTTAGATTGATATAGCCTTTGTGTGCTTCAAAATGGCGTTAGCCTAAGGTTGAGACCCTCAGTTACTAATAACAGACCATGCGTGCATTTTAAATTTCATAATTGCCCTATGAGCCAATTGAAATGTTATGCATTTGCTGACATCTGGTGGCTAAGTATAGTATTATCCTGTAAAGCTCGTGACCTTTCCATCTTTTTTATCCGTATTTTCAAGTATAGTGACCTTGAGCAGGGCACCTTTGAAACTCGCAGGGTGACAAGGAGGAAAGGGCACAAGGAAAAGGCTAGGGAGGCAGCTTCCTGGAGTTGCTGGCAACCACTGAGGTGGTAAGAAGCACTTTGCACTCCTCTCATTCCTTTGTAGATCCCATTATAAATGTCATTAAGCTGTTTTGTTGACTTTTAAGTTTTGTCTGGTTGTTACAGGAAGTTGCTTTGTTTTGCCTGTTATTTCTGTTATTTCTTTGCCTGTTTTGCCTGTTATTTTGGGGGTTGGACTTGATGATCTGCTTAGGTCCCTTCCGACCCTACCCTACCAGCTATGAAATTTCTCTCAGGTTTTAAGCAACTCAAATAAACTTTGTTGTTGTGAATTCTGGCTTCTGAGCTGGCTACCGGTAGATTTGAAATATGTACAGAGCTGTAGTTAGACATGTTCATTTTGGGGTTACCATATTTTTAGTTTTAAAAAAGAGGACAACTGTGGGTGGGGAGGAGGATGGGGGTATATGATTATGAGGGACCAGTGACATGCCTGTGCCCTGCCCTGCCCCTCACTCCCAAGCCACAGCCCCCTCAAGCCTTGCTGCTGCCCCTCACTCCTGTCCCCCAGACCATGCTGGTGCCCCTCTCTCCCAACCCGCAGCCCCCATGTCCATGCCAATACCCCTCGCTCCTTACACACAGCCTTACCCACCCAGCCCTGCTGGTGCCCCTCACTCCCAACCTGCATCCCCTTGCCTCCCCAGCCCTGCTGCCCATGGAGCTCCCTGCTGCCCCCGAAGAACCCTCTCCATCCCTGTCCACCGCCCTGCTGCCACCCCAGCGCTGGCAGGCACAACACACACACACGCACATGCGTGCACGCGCGTGCGCACGCACACACATACCTGTGCCTGCAGAACACATGATACTCTGCCTCCAATCACCTTCCTCTGCTGCCCCAGCACCAAGCAGCTCCTTGCTGGGGCAGAGGTAGAGCAAAATCCTGGATGTTTGCTGATATTAAAAAAACCCACACCCAGACAGAGATGGAAGGACCCAAAAAGAGGACATGTCCAGGAAAACCTGGACATATGGTAACCCTAGTTTTAACTCAGGCAGAAGGCAGGGCAGGGTGGCACTTTAAAGACTACTGGCTCAGACAGTAGGCCACAGCTTTGTTAGATGGTACAGGCTACGAAAGCTTGTGCCCCTCTGAACCAGTTAGTCTCTAACCACCTTGCCCTGCTTTTCGAACTGTGACCTCTGTCTGCAAGCACTCATATGCTGCCTCCTCTTTCAAGGCTGAACTGCTTTAAAAGTCACAGTACTTTTTGGTAACGGCTTTTTTTGGACTAACAACATAATCCTTGTCTCTTAAGTTTTGTGGACCATCGCAGCTACATCACCACTCAAAACCTGCTTAAAAGCCTCAAGCACAACAACAGCACTGAAGCACTTTCCTAGGGCTGCTGGCAGCCTCATAGTATTGTGGTGTGTTTTTGCTTACAGACCAGCTATTGCGGTGCAAAAATCAGTGGACCATTGCTCTACCTCCCATTGCAGTCCCGGGGAATGGTTTCACCGTTGGTCTCATAAATGTTGGGCAGGACACGGCACGCAGCTACTATTCTGGGAATATTTAGCTTGCTAAGCTGATGCCAGGTCATGAGATCTCTCCAGTGCCCTTCAGATGCCCAGAGGCACTTTCTATTGCCTGTCTGCCTAGTCAGTGTTTGAACCTTTCCTTGTTGCCATTCATATGCCAATATGTCTGAATAGGGAGGCAGTACTCTCCCCTACTTTGGGGGTCTTTAAGAGAAGTCTGGATGGGCATCTGGCTGTGGTCATCTGACCCCAGCACTCTTACTTGCCCAAGCAGGGGGTCAGACTTGATGAGTTGAGGTCCCTTCTGACCCTAGCATCTATGAATCCTCTATATGACTTCTTGTGTCAGGGCAGGAAAGAGCAGGCTGAATCCTTCAGGATGATTCAATGATTCTAAGCATTTAATTGCCTCCAATGTTAAGGTGGTAGTCTGGGGGGAATATCTCTCCTAGTAATTTATGAAAGGGCCAGGTGTGCCTAAAAATGCAAGCATTGTTCATCTCTCCCAACCACCTAAGCCAACAATTTACATCTGTAACCTGGCCCTGTGATGCACCCAGGTCCATATCATTCTATTAACGTGCCAGTCAGAAACTGGTTGGAAAAGTGGTCAGAAGAGGTATATGAGTCTTGTCCATGGCCCTATACAGTTTGAGAACCCATTACTCCAAACCATAGAATCATAGAAAATTAGGTCTGGAAGGGACGTCAGGAGGTCATCTAGTCCAATCCCCTGCTCAAAGCAGAACCAACCCCAACAAGATTATCCCAGCCGAGGCTTTGTCTAGCCAGGTCTTAAAACCCTCCAACGATGGAGATTCTACAACCTGCTTGGGTCAGCCCTTCCAGTGCTTCCCTACCTTCCTAGTGAGAGAGTTTTTCCCGATACCTAACCTAAACTTCCCTTGCTGCAACTTGAGACTAGTGTTCTTTGTTGTGTCATCTGCCACCATTGAGAGCAGTCTAGCTCCATCTTTTTTGGAACCCCCCTTCAGGTAGCTAAAGACTGTTATTAAATCCCACCTCAGACTTCTCTTCTCCAGACTAAATAAGCCAAGTTCCCTCAGCCTCTTTTCTTAAGTCATGTGCCCCAGTCTGCTAACCATTTTTGTTGCCCTCTGTTGGGCTGTCTCCAATTTGTCCACATCCTTTCTGTAGTGGAGGGCTCAAAACTGGACATAGTACTCCAGATGTGGCCTCACTAGTGTAGAATAGAGGGGAAAAAACACCTTCCTCCAGCTGCTGGTAGCACTCCTACTAATACAACCCAGCATGCTGTTAGATTTCTTCATAATAAGAGCACAGCAATGGTTACTGGGTGGGTTTTGTGGCTTAATCAGTTAAAGCACCTGCCTTGTAAACAGGAGCTCCTGGGTTCAAATCCCAGCAGAGTCTATTTACAGAAAACTTTAAGGGGACAAGCCCATTATACATAAAAAAGTCCAAATAAGCCTTCTTAGCTGAACAGAGAAATCTAGGAATGAGTGGTGGTACTCTCAGCATGTGCAGCAGCACTAGCTGTGGGGCTTGTATAACACTGTCCACGGGGCCTAGGGTGGTTGCCCTAGTTTGCCCCTCCCCAAGGGGTGGTTCTGCACAGGAGGAACTGAAGGTTAGCACTGACCTAGTAAAGGGACACTTCGAGGGGCTTGGTGTATTCAAGTCAGCAGGCCCAAATCATCTTTATCCAAGGGTGCTGAAAGAATTGACCAGTGTCATAGCAGGACTGTTTGAGCACTCGTGGCACTCAGGACAAGTCCCAGAGGACTAGAAAAGGGCCAATGCATTCCTTATTTTCAAAAAGGGGAGGAAAGAGGATACAGGTCATTAGTCTCACCTCTATCCTCAGGAAAACCTTTGAAAATATTATTTAGGATTATATTTGTGGGAGTCCAGCAGGAAAAATAATGCTGAAGGGCAATCAGCACAGGTTCATAGCAGGTAGATCCTGCCTGACTAACCTTGTTTCTTTTTACGATGAGGTCACCAAATGCTCAGATGCAGGGGACAAGGTAGATGTCATCTACTTGGATTTTAAGAAGGCCTTTGATGTGGTATCTCATCCTAGTCTCACAGATAAACTGAGTGGCTATGACGTAGATGTTTACACAGTCAGGTGGGTGGCAAATTGGCTTAGGAGTTGTACCCAGAGAGTGGTGGTGGATGGGCCGGTATTAGGGCTGTACGAAGCTTCAGTCCCTGATTTGTTTTGGCAGAGATTCAGCTTGATTTGGTGGCTGAATTTCTGAATCCGAATTGAATCAGAGGACCCTTTTTTGGAAATAAATTGGAACTCTTCAAATCGATTTGAAGAGATTCAGAAAGATTCGGACATAGAGACAGCTTTAAAAGTTTTTTCTACATACCTCTAGATAGCAGGTGGCTCGTGAATGCTGCGATGGCAGGACACATGGAGTGTCCCACAGAAGTGTGTGTCCCACACTCCTAGTGTGCTTGGCAGCAGACCCAGAAGTGGACCAGAAGCACTTCTGGGCCCCCTTGTGCTCCCCCAGCTTGGTGACTAGTATCTCCTGGGTTTGCGGGGGGCACCCAGGGTCCCCCTGCAGCTGATTGCTGACCTGGTAAGGCATGGAGGGGCTCCCTGCATGCTCTCCAGCAGACCCAAAAGTGGACCAGAAGTACTTCAGGCCCACTTCTGGGTTTGCCATTAAGCACGTGGAGGTCCCCCCTTGCACTCCTGTGGGACCCTCCATGTGCCCCAGCATTGCAGCGATCATGAGCTGTGCCTGGTACCTCAAGGTATGTAGAAAAAACTTAAAGCTGTGTCTATGTCCAAATCACTGATTCTCTGAATCAGCATTGAATCTTTGGATTTGGATTCAGGCAAATCGAATCAGGGACAGTGATCCGAATCAATGAATCGAATCACTGTCCCTGATCTGGGCTGAATCTGAATCGAATAGGGCCCACTTTTCACACCCCTAGTTGCTATCAACCTGGAAAGATGTGGGCAGTGGGGTCCCCCAAAGCTTGGTCCTTGGACCTGTGCTGTTTAATATCTTCATCAGTGACTTCGATGAGGGCGTGGAGAACACACTGTCCAAATTTGTGGATGACACCAAATTATGGAGCAAAGTAAATACACTGGAGGGCAGGGAACTGATTCAGATGGATTTGGACAGGCTGGAGAAGTGGGCAGAACAAAATAGGATGCAGTGTAACAAAGATAAGTGCAGAGTATTACACCTAGGGAGAAGGAATCACCAACATGCTTACAGATTGGGAGATGACCTTCTAAGCATCACAGCAGTGGAAAGGATCTCAGAGTCATAGTAGACTCAAAGATGAACATGAATTGGCAATGTGACAAAGTGATCAATAGAGCTAACCGCGCTCTATCATGCATTAATAGGTACATCATGAACAGGTCTAAGGAGGTGATACTTCCTCTCTATGTGGCATTGGTGAGGCCACAGCAGGAATACTGCGTCCAAATTTGGGTGCAGCACTTCAAGAGGGATGTGGATAACCTTAAGAGGGTCCAGAGGAGGGCCAATTGTATAGTTAAGGGCCTGCAGGTAAGGTGCTACGAGGAGAGATTGAGGGTCCTGGATCTCTTCAGCCTCCATAAGAGAAGGCTGACAGATGATCTACTGGCCATCTACAAAGTCATCAGGGGTGGGGGGCAGTAAGAGATAGAAGATACTCTGTTTATCAGGGTGTCCCTTGGAGTAACTAGAAACAACAGCCACAGACTGACAGAGAGCAGATTTAGACTGGACATCAGGAAGAACTTCTTCATGGTATGGGTTTCCAGAATGTGGAATGGGTTTCCAAGTGAGGTGGTGCTCTTCCCTACCGTGGAGGTGTTTAAGAGGAGACTGGACAAACACCTGGCTGGGGTCATCTGACTCTTTCCTGCCCAGGACAAGGGGTTAGACTTGATGATTTACTGAGGTCCCTTCCAATCCCAAAAATCTATGAAATATTCAGCTTATTATCCACTATAACTCCTAGGTCCTTTTCTGCAGAGCTGCTGCTTAACTAGTCAGTACCCAGCCTGTACTGGTGCATAGGCTTGTTTTGTTCTAAGTGCAGGATTTTGCACTTCTTAATGAACTTCATGAGATTTCTTTTGGTGCAATCCTCCAATTTACTGAGGTTTCTTTGAATCCTAGCCCTACCCTCCAGCGTATCTAACACTCTCTGCAGCTTCGTGTCACCTCCATTATTTCTTCTACATTGCTGAGATTTACAACCCACTATATGACCTCTAGATGGTGAGTGCTCCAAACAGTGGACTTCCTGACCTCTAATATCCCACAGAGAACTATCTGGTGACACCAGCTTCTACAATGAGATCACCACCCAATTCTTGACTGACGGGTCTGGTTGTCTTGCATCAGAGCATTGGTGGATGAGGGGACCTTAGCACACAGCTCAAAAGAGGTTGTTTTCTACATGTGAAAGTTCTGCAGCCACTATTGATCATCTCACACCTGCAGAAGAATGTGATTTCTACTAGTCTGTGCCAGTCTTCTGAGCCTTCCTGAGATACAGAGGCATTCCCAGATCACCAGCAGCCTGCAGACCCCAACCGTGTGCTGTAATGTCCATTGATTATCCTCCTTTTCCAATTCTTTCTCCTTGGCTGCCCACTATCTCAGCTTCTCACCCTTATTAGTCATGTAGCAGAGCTGTAAAAGAATGGAGTAGTTTCTAACTCCACTTCTAAGTTACAGACATCTTCAGAATATAGGATGCTTGACTGTAGCTGCTCCTGTGTAATGGACTAGAAACAATTACTAAAGTTTAAAAAAAATGTTTGGTGTGTTTAAAGAGCTTGCTTGCTTGCTTAAAAAATAAAAGACAGTATTGTAGTTATACCACTGTGATTTGTCTTTGGGAGAAACTGAGGTGTGGAAATGATTATATAGTTGCTGTTGTTCTTGTAGAGTTGAGCGCCAATAAAAAAAACATCCCAGAGACAGCATATCATTTAAAATGGTAAAAAAAACTTCTTGCTTTTTATTGTTCATTATTTTCTCCCAGTTACAAACTACATATTTTCATTATGAATCTAATATTTATCTAAATAGGAAAATGTACAAAACCAATGTTAAGCATGTAACAACCATATTAATTTCGGGTATCCTAATTCTCAAAGTGTAAGAAAGCAAAGCAAGCCACTCATTGACAATTTTTTTTTGCTTCTGCTCAGCATTCCTAGTTCCCCTTGAGTGAAGGTTGAGTCACTTCTTCCTAGACAGGGAATGAGAATTGAGAGTGTTATCAAGTGGGATCTCCTAATACCCATAACATGTCTCCATCATGTGCTGTGTTTCCAGAATACAGCTAGATGCTCATCATTCTTCTCTTCCATCTCCATGTCCCTGGCCTACGTCATACCTTTCCTTATGTGTTTGACATAATTCACCATAAATGCTGTCACTTTTTTATCTGCTTGGTGTCTGTTTATGTCTGTGCCTCCACAATGTGTCTGTTGAATGGTGGCACAAGGCACATGCACCACAAGTCCTGTTTTGAGGACTCAGTTGGACCAAATGTTGCATAAACTGGGGTGAATTATAACCATGTAAATTCAAGGATATCACAAAAGGTGAGGCAACTCAGGTGAACTGGTGATAGATGCGAAAAGTTTTTCTGCCTCTCAGCACGTGACATTAACACCTTTACAGTATGACGATAAACTCTTGTGGTCTGGAGAGAACAAATTAGTTCTTATCATACAACAATGTGTATTTATATAGTGGTAATTACTACATTGAAAACAGCAATATCCAGCTAACTAAAGTCTTCTGCTGACCTTGATGGCCTTTCTCTGGTTGTCTATGTGGACTTAATATACTAACTTGGAATGCTGTATCTGCTTAATTCCCACATTTCACAGGCAGTGATGGATAGAACCTTATGGATTTTTGTGAAAACTGTAAAAATCAGAAGTCATGAGTGGGGGATGTTTAATGCCCATGGTATCTGGTTAGCAGAAGCAGCAGCTCTAACCAGCTGTGTAATTGTATAAAGCAGGGGTTGGCAACCTATGTCCCACAGTCTGGATCAGGCCCACAAAACCACTGGATCTGGCCCGTGGATGTGGGGCTTCAGTATTGTTCAGTAGTGAGGCACTTTAGGTGTGGGCATTCTCCCCATGCTGCCATGGGGAGATGCACCAGCTGCAGTTGGCTACAGCTGCAGTTGGGCCTGCATGCTTGCCTTTAACCTAAGCTGGGTCATTCTAGCCTGCAGCCAGAACAGGCTGCCTACTGCTTGTCTAGAGGTCTAAGTGAAGCTGATGGTAGCTGTTAAAAACCCTGTCTCATCTCTGTTCCTCTTCTTATATAGTTTATAGTGTTTTATCTCTTAGACAGAAAATAAAAAATACAGTAATAGGTGGGGATGGAGATATGAACTCCTGGCATGAAGTGGGAATGAACGGGGGACAATGACAATGACAGATTGAAATGGGAGACCAAACTAGCCTCTAGCATGTGGTAGAAGTGTGAGTGGGAAGCAAAAGGCCCTAGTATGAGAGAATGAAAGTGGAAGGAGTTGTAGGAAGTCTTACAGGACTGGGGACAGGAGTATAACCCTGAGGGAGCTTGTGGAAGGAAACGAAGACATTCAGGAAGGCACTGGTGCATGAAGTGTGCTATACAGTTTAATGTAATGCCTGAATTTGGATCAGCCCAGAAATGTTTGATCCTGGAGCAGGAGCATCTGTTTTTGAAGACATCATATGTACATCATATGTACAGTGCACTGTAATGAGCTAATTTTGTGTTCTTTTACAAGCATGGGTAAAAGGGAGAATGTGACTTAGCTCAAGATAGTACTAAGCTAGTGGTTCTACTTGTAACTGACTCCAAGCCCTGCCCATCTCTCTCTTTCTCAGTCATAGTCTTTCCACCTCTGCATCTTCAGGGAGAAAGTTGATGCAAATACAGGTATTCCTCACTTAACGTTGTCCTGGTTAACGCTGTTTCATTATTATGTTGCTGATCTATTAGAGAACATACTCGTTTAAAGTCGCACAATGTTTGATTATAACATTGTTTGCCTGCTGCCTGCTAGTAGGTAACTACTGTATCATAATTGGATTTGCTTAACATCGTTTTGCTTAAAGTCACATTTTTCAAGAACGTAACTGTTAAGCAAGGAGTACCTGTAGGGCCAACAGGCTGCTGTTAGGGAAATGGTAATTTTACCTCATTAGAAAACACTATCAGATGCTAGGAAGTCAATCTTCTTGCTTTTACTTTGCTCTGTGACTTTGATGTTCCCATCGGCATGCGTTTCTCCAACCATATTGTTAGCATGACACTGGTAAACCCCCTCATCTTCCTTTGTCAGTGGATTAATCTGGCAAAATCAAAGTAGGAAAAAATTAATCACAGGTACAAAATGTCATCTATAAACCGATTTGGACTAAGCATAGAAAAAGGAACATCTGAAAGATTTTCTCTTTACTACTTTCCAGAAAAGCTCCGATTTTTAATTCTGCCCATTTGCTAAGCAGAAAGTGTTTTCAGTCTGCTTTGAGCTTTTCTGCCTAATCATTCTTTTGAATTTCACCTCTTAAAATCTCTCTCACTTAGGAAACAAGGAGCTTATACTGACTGTACCATTACACTTGTATGGAGCCATGTTGCCAGATCAACCTGTCCTTCCTCCTACCTCCCGCCACCCCTGCCCTCTAAGCAGTTTGTTGTGCTGGACTTACCAGGACCCACCCTGTGCTCTCATGTTTAGAAGGCCCACCACGAACTTGGACTGCCATGTTTACTCTGTCTCCAGGCAGTTCTTCCAGGAGTTTAACTCCCTTAGGTGACTCGGTGACCTGCAGGGTTTTGTGACATTGGCACATTGTTAGAATGCAGGCAGCCAGTGCCAGAACTCTGGGCTCCTCTGGCCCCCTCAGTCTGTACCCTAAGCAACTGGGAGTTCACAGTAGGGAGGGAGAGCTCAGTGTAACAATAAGTCAGGGGGAGCTCCTGAGTGCTCAACACTTAAAGTTGGCCTCTGTCTTGTTTAAGTACCTCACTTCAAGCACCCCGGTCTGGGCATGCCTGCTTCTGCTCAGGGCATCCTGCTTCCTCCCAGAAACTTAGTACCTCTCTCCTCTTGTCACTCCCCAGCTTGTAGCTCTGGAAAGCATCACTTCTACCATCAGAGTGAGGACTGGGATCTTGAGGGTTTGGGGACAAAAGACTTTCTTCCATTAGCCCAGGGGTCTCATAAATATGGCCCGTGGAGCTGTGTCATCTGGCCTGGGGTGGGCAGGGATTGGGAGGGCAGGCAGAAATTTGCCTAGAGCCACAGGAATTAATGTTGCTGCCATTTGACTTGCCACCAAATTTCCAGCCCTGTGGGCCGGATGATACAGCTCCATGTTCTGGATCTGGCCCACGGGGAGCTCCATGATTTTCATCTGGCCTGCAGGCCTGGACGAGTTTGACACCTCTGCCAAAGCCAAAGCCAAAGCCAAAGCAGGAAGCAGTTCTCTGAAGTCTCTTTGTACAGGTGTTGTCAGAGTTGTGCTCTCAGCTGTAGCCTGCAGCCCAGAGATAGCTAAGCTGGAGAATCGTCCCCAGTCAAGTCAGTCCAAAAGTAAACATCAGCATTTGGCTATGCTTTTGTTATGAAACCTCTTCTCCCCAGCAGGGATTTGCTAGGTCCAGGGCCAGAACCATTCTTGATATAAACCAGACCAGCTGTATAGACTTCAGTGGCATGCACTGATTTATACTAACTAGGTAGCTGGCCCTAAGGTTTCAAGCTTTTTAAATCCTTGGGGTCAGATCTCTTAAGAACAGTCCTTAAATCTTCAAAACCTCTCACATGAGGGATGGTTATGATGAGGCCCAGTGTACAGCCACATTGTTCTTATGTGGCTATACAGTGGTAACATTAAATCTGTAGTAGGGTGACAGAGCAAATAAATGAGCCAAATTCTTGCTGCTGACTGTTAACATCAGCAGATGAGGCTCCATGTATGTGTCTTGTGTATGATTAGTTTTGTGTCAGGCTTTGACTAAAAAACAGATTTTGGCCTACCTTTCTCCATGTGATGATAGGTGTGGGGACTGCCTTCACTTCGCAGGACAGGTACACTTGGGCACCAGTTACATTATGGATCTTTTTTGGTGGCACAATGATCACAGGAGCTGTAAATAAGAAACCGATTGCTGATTTAACGCTTTTATATGGTACGACCAACTGCTCTGAATGTTCCTTGCTAGTTTAAATAGTGACCAAAACTATGACATCCATGAGCAGGAGACATTTCAGCAGTAAGGGTCAGGATCTATTTTTAAACCAGAAAAAATGGAAATAGTTCTGAGGGTTTAATTTTAAAAGCGTTTAGTTTTTCCAACTGGAAAGCTTGCTCTTACCATGTTAGTCAGTTGTTTTGCTATTTCTGTGACCAGATGCACTGACACACAGAGAACCTTTCCTTAGCTTAAGCTTCAATTTTTCAGTGAGGTGACTGTGGGCATTGCATAAGTGTGTGCACCTCACTAGAAGTTTGGGGTCTTGCATGCCTAATTGTGACCAATGAGCAACTACTTATCCTATTAAAGAAGGATAGTGTGACACAAACAAGTCCAGCCAGTGAAACTCAAATTATACATGATAAAGCCTTTTACTATTTGGAAATATACAGAATGAAAATTAGTATTCTTAAAATAGGTTAGGAGAAGAATAAGACCTATTATTAAGTTTAGGATTAAAGAGTTTTATACGCTGCATAAACAACATTTCTACAAATTTTCAAAATATTTCTGTCCAGATTGGGTGTTATTTATCAGGTTTGGCATTTTCTCAGCAGTACAATGGTTTTAAAAGTTTCACACATTTCTGTATGCTAAGTGCTTGTCTGTGGACACAGACTGCTAACACCCATTATCGACAATCAATATAATAGAGTGTATAGTAGCTTTAGTTTTAAGTATATGAACAACACTTAGGGAATTATGTAACCTCATGCAGTTTATATACACTTACGCTAAGGCCTTGACCAAATTCTCTCAGAGGCTTCTATGGATATTTGTGATGAACACACAAAGGAATCATCTGCTAATGAACTGTTGCCCATGGCTAATATAAACCATGTGAAGAGAGTAGGAAGCCAGTTTATGAGCTGGTGAACAATATATAGCTTCCAATGACAAGGAAGACTTGTTAAATTTCAGTATGTTCTGTCTTGACTAAGTTTCAGGAAACTTCCAGGAAACTTCCAGTCCTCCTGTCTACCAGTACATTCCTTTCCTCACTGATACTGTGGACCTATACTATCCAGTCATCTTTACTGTACATCCCTATATTTTCAAGAAGAGGCTGGGTTTCCAAAAGGAGACTACATAAGCATTTGATAGGGATGGTTTAAGAGTAGCATATTCTTGCATTAGTGAAAGGGGTTGGACCAGATGACTCTCAAGGTTTCTGTAGTAAAAGAAGTTATAATTTAGAGATGCTCCCTAACATAGGAGACTGAGGAATTTGGGAATTGGGAGATGGTTGCTGAGTTAGGGAGTAGCTAGGTAGTTAAACAAACAATCTGCAGAGGTTAGCCTACTGCTCCACAATTCAGGTTTGTTGTTTTGTTCTTCTAATTCATGTATGCCTGTGTTTAGGGAACTTATTGATCACTATAGTCCCTTCCTGTCTTAGAATTCTATAATCTTCACATCCCAGTGAGGGTCTACAAGCTCTGCTTGACTTTTGGGTTTGCAGACATAATGAGCTGCTGCCCATGACTGTTTCGCAATGTTGCTGTAGCAAAGCCATGTGCTAGAGGACACAAGCATGAAAACTCTTCCAGTGGGAACCCTGCAACTTCCTTTCTTGCTTTTGTTGAAAACTGGACTTAATTAGCACTTAGGTTTGGTTTGGTTTGATTCATTTTTCTTCCATTCAGTTTGAATAATGTTGCAGTGTATTTAAAAATATTTATTTACTATCTGTGATCAGCTGTCTGGGGTACATTATTTTGCAGTGGCTCATAAAATTACCAAATCCTCAGGCTGGAAGAGTCCTCAAGGCTTATCTAGTCCAACCCCCGCAGAGATGCAGATTCATATTTTGGGGTTGTGAAGTAAGGTTGAGATCAGGAGGGGTATACTTTGTATGGAGTGGTGTGGTGTGGAATGCTTTTGAATTTGGGGCTGAGGGTTGCTGCTTTGTTGTATTATTTTTATATTTCTCTCTTTTTATAGGTTATTTTATTGTAAGCTGTCCTGAGCCTTTTTTCAGAAGGGCAGTTATATATATATTAAATAAACAAACTGAATGACAGACAAGAATTTTTGTGGATGATATTTTTTTACTGGACCAACTGCATGGTTGGGACAATTGTAGACAAACTTGCAGGTATCATTGTACCTTTTCTCATGTCTGTGGGAGAGAAGCAAGCACAATACAGGTAAAAAGTGGATGGAACAAAGGCTTGTGTAAAACCACACACATAAATAAAACCAAATATAAGAGAAATGATCAGGTGGCCAACAGACAAAACTATGTAGTAAAAACCTGGTGAGTGGAGAGCAGGATTGTTTAGGAGGGTTGTTATCACCTGTGAAATGCTCAGATTAATGACTATCAGGGAGTGTATAACGGACCATAAGTCACTGTCTATCTCTGATTTTTAAGCGTTCAAAAGCCCTGCTTCTCTCCCAGGGACACTGAAAGGGGAAGGGTACTGTGATACCCCAAAACTTATCTAAATCTTCCCCAACCATACAGTTGATCCAATAAAAGATATCACTCATAAAAACTCTTGCATGTTTCCTGGACCACCACAGCTACAATATCAGTTCAGTATTATTAAATAAATCTAAACAAGTCCTGTTTGTTAAAATGTTACTACTGCCACCCAGTGGTAATGAAAGAGAATCTGTAGTCTTGCAGAAAGATTTTAGTGTGATTCAGTAACAGGAAGCAATCTACACACACCTTGAGCCTCCCACCATTCGTTCAAAACAGAAAGGCACAATTAAATTGATATATAATTTGGCAGACAAATCAATGCTTTTACCTGCTGTCAGTAATCAAAAGAATTCATCAGGGATGAAATGCACTGTGCCCAAGGGCACTTGTCTCATTGCAGAAGTTCATGTATTGATTATGCGAGAGGCAAGGATTTCTTAAGGTGATTTATTGTCAATCAGCTTATTGACAAAGAATGTCTTACATTCAAAAACTTGTCTAACTTTATCCTAACTACATAGGTGGTCCAATAAAAAGCACTCTCGCAGAATTTCTGGACCATTACAGCTACACTATCACTCTTACACTGCCATATTGATTACAGCAGACATTTACAAGCTGTAAGTCAATAAGGCTCAAGGTAACACATGAATTAGCAAGCGCTTACTCATTAAGGCTACCACATGTGGCATGAATGTGAGTGAGTATGTCATCCTTACTGTCCTAGCCTCCATTAATATGCAGCTTCTACTACTTTTTGAGGTGCTTTCCAGTTGTGGGAATCTGTTCCAGAGTACATAAACATTCAGATTACACTCTATGTGCAAATACTCCCCTCTAGCATCACTGGCATTGTGTAGAGCACAACAGGCCATGGTCAGACATATAGCCTGCGGAGTGCTGACCTGCAAATGATTTTGGAGGCAGTGATTTTTGTGGGTAGTATCTTGTATTAAGCCAGCTGCATGGTTGGGACAGACTAAGACAAGCTTTCAAATGCAGGGCATTCTTTTTCAAGTCTGAGAAAAAAGCAGTACAATGACTGTTCAAAACAGGCTGTAGGGCAGTGAAGTTGGAGAAGAGACATTCCCAGGAGTAGCTAACAGACAAGAAAATTGAAGAAGGGATAGCTTTATTAATGGAAGATAGAGACTATTAAAATGGGGAAAAGAACATGGAGTAAAGACAGATTAGCAGGACTCAGGTATAAGTCAAGGCAATGTAATGAGCTTTGAAGTGAGTTATGAGGGCAATGTCTGTGTGCCATTTTGCCTTCAGCTGTCCAAATGTACTCTCAAGTACCAGCTTGCACTTGAAAGGTAATGGTTTCATAGCAGAAGGTCCTTAAAATCCAGGTGGGTACCTGAACTGCTCTGATGACTGTCTTTGGGGTAAGGAGTGGGGTGGAGTGGGGAATGAAGTTCTGGCATATCCAAGCATGTCAGTGTCTTATCTCCTCTCTCAAAACCCTGGCATTGAGCTCCTTGCCACTGCTGACCATATTTGTGTTCCCCAGTCACCCTCTGAGTTTTGATGACCCAGGAAATAGTATATGGTCACAATGTATTCGTTGTCTCCTAACAGAAAGGCAGACAAGAGGCACTTGTGCGCCATCAGTGGCTTCAGTGCAGTTTGAGAACCCCATTCTCTGAAATTCTGCTATTATTTCAGGCCCCTTCCATTTCATAAAGGTATCACAAACATTTCTGCCTCTCTACCCCCAAGCACTTGACTTGCCAACACCAAATGTGTTAGCCAGAGACATGCAACAGCCAATTTCCAGAAAACTAGCAGCTCATTTTTGATGTCGGAAAGGTCCCCTTGGAACTGTGCTTTGGCACTGGAGAGTTAAGAGGCAGGCTTCTTGCCCCAGGCCAGTCCAGGAAGGTCTGCTTTGCCAGGCGGAAGTCCTGGAACTGTTGCTAGGTCTCTACACACAATGTAACCTCACTACTCCATGATGCAGATGTGGGCAAAATATGGGCTACAGGTTGGATCTAGCCTGCCAATCGATTGTATCTGGCCCATGGCTGCCCCAGAGGTGTTCCACACGGGGCCAAGCCCTGCCTGCTCCTGCCTGGGGCAGCCTGTGCTGTGCTCCTGCCCGCACTGGCCCCACTCCCCCTCAATGACACAACCCTGGCCCTGGCCAGCATGCACAGTTTCCTGGTAGAGTTTCTCCTGTTGCTGCTGCAGCTGCCTGGGTACTGCTTAGCTCCCCCACACTTCCAGTGGTTCTTCCTCCTCCTCCCCTACTGCGCTGCTCTGGCAGCAGGTAGCACAGGGAAGCAGCGGTGGCCACGTGGATGCATGCTGGGTACCACTTGCTGCAGCCAGATGGTTCCTGCCCCGGGTTGCAGGGCTCCAGTTCCAGGTCAGCTTCTACCCACTCTGTCTGCCTGGCGTGATGAGCAGCCACCTGTGGGCAGCCAAGTGGGGGAAAGGTAGCTGGGCACTGGAATCCCATGTGCTGGGGCAGGAGCTGCCCTGCTGCAGCTTCCCCTTCAGCCTGGCTGGGCATGTAGTGCCCTGCATGTGTCCCCATAGCCAATGCCACCTTTCTGCACTACCTGCTGTCTGGAGTGGCACAACAGGAGGAGGAGGAGGAAGAGGAAGGAGGAGGAGGAGCCACTGGAGGTGGGGGAGCCAGGCAGTACCCAGGTGGCTACAGCAGCTTCACTGGGAAGCTGTGCACACTGGCTGAGGCTGGGGCAGTGCTGTGGGTGGGGCTTGGTCCCAATGCAGAGCACTGCGGGGGTAGCTCTGGGCTGGATGAAGAGGGGCGGGCTGCACCTGAACCTGTACTGCACTGCAGTGCCCAAACTATTATGTAATTGCCTCTACTCTCCCGAGGTCCCTTCCAGCCCTAAAGTCTATGAAATCTATGAAAAAAAAATCAGGACAAAAAATATTTTTTAAAATAAAATTAAATTGTTAGAGTAGATGTTTGTTTTTTAGTATATGCTTTTTTTATCTATAATTTATTAAAATATCTTCAGAAAGATTTTATGTGTGTGGCTCTCAACAGCTCAAAGATCATTAAGTGGCTCACCAGCTGAAATAATTGCCCACCCCTGCCATGAGACCTCTCATGCTCCAGTGATGCTGCAGCAGGCTTGGGTGAGGGTCCAAAGCTGAGACATTTGCCTCATATCCATTTTGCCTGATTCCTTGCCATCACTCCTCCCTCTGGACTAGCTAAACCCAATAAGCATTTGGGCTGCTGGCAGGAGCTGCTTGTTCCCACTCCTTGATTGTTTCACACATAACAAGCAAACTTAAACAAGCAGCATGCAGGGTGGCTCAGTGCTGCACAAAGTGCTTGCTGTCATTTTGAAGCATGGGGATGCTAATACATGAGAGGCAGGAGGCTGCTGGAGCACAGTAATTGCCACGCTCCAGTAGACTCAGTTAATCGAGTCTGCTTTGATGTACTGTAATCACAGCATGTCAGAGCAGCCTCCATGCTCGTGTACAAGCACCCAGAGGCACTAGATTTAATGCATGTTACCTAAAGAGCATTGATGAACGCATAGTTGTGCTTAGTGAGTGCTTCACAGCCCCCAGTCTTCTAGGGGCTGCTGTGTCATGCAGCTCCACACCCTTTTCACTCCTGTGCACTCCAGCTTCACTCTCCCAGAGCACCTGCCTGCCAGAAACAGAAGGACAGAGGGCAAAGGGCCTCTAGAGCTAGGGCTCTAGGGTCTCCCAGTTCTACTGTTGGGGCGTGGGATCTCTGGTCTCTCAGTTCTGACAGGGGGGCACTCCAGCAGAGTGGAGGTGGAGCATACAAGAGAATACTTGCTGATTATCTGTCCTGCTCTTCCTCCTCCTCTGTGCAGGGATGGAAGGGAGAAAACAGAGTCCCACATACACTGGAGGACCAAGCCCTCCACTGTCCCACTGGAGAGCATGCACACGTAATTTTCGAGTGCTTTTAAATAGTAGTTGTTTCCTACAGGGTTATTTTAGAAGAGCTTCTGTCCTTTGCAAAGTGTTTGAAAGGATATGTATACATCTGTGCTCACCCTTTGAAGCTCTGTAGAGGTATCTGAAGTCCTTTAAATGTTATGCCTGTCCACACCCACTGTTATTCATGCAGCACATTGGTCAGCACTGCAACTGCCTGTCGGCAGCTTTTAATGATTTAGGATACTGCTCCCTGTGCTGGTCAATGGTATGTTTAAAAAACACGTATGTCGTATTTGTAATGCAAATACCTGGACAGCGCTTGGGCAACAATCCTGCAAGGGCAAATATAGCTATACAGGTGCAGATAGAGTCTAAACCAGGGGTGGGCAGAATACAGTCCGTGGAGCGATGTTGCCTGATCCGGAAAAGGTGCTCGAGCCCCATCCAGCCCAGGTGCAGGGGCAGCCTGAGCTGTGGTATGTGCCAGGGCACACAGTGGGGCTAGGGTGGCATGGCTGTCAGACTCAGTTTCCCAGCAACCCCTGGTCTAAGTTGTGCCAGAACTAGCAGCTACAAAGCTATGTAAAAATGCCAACTATGTGCATAAAATTGAAATAAGATTTAGCCCCAAGTGCTTACACAGTTCAAGGCCAGGGAACTGATAGCTGCCAGTGCTGGGGCCATTGACTGCAATACTTTGCAAGATTAGGGATCCAACCTCTAACAACCTAGAATCATTAAATAGTTTAATTTCAAGTACCCTTTCTATGAAAAGTTTTTTTGAGAGTCTACAAGAAGCAGTCTATATAATAGAATCATATAGAAGTAGGGCTGGAAAGGACCTCCAGAGGTCATTTAGGCCAACACCCTACCTGAGGCAGGATTATCCCTATCCAAACCATCCTATAACAATCCATAATCTAACTTCCTAGTGAAATAATCATCAATCCTGACATAACACAAGACATAACACCTTAACTTGCCACAGGTAAAGCAGAGGAACCACAGCCCCAACATCTTACTTCTATAAAAGAGTGTCAATATAAGCTCAAGAGATCCCAGGTAGAGGGCCACACCTTCCCACTACAGAAGACAAAACCCACCCTAGTTCATACCAGTCTGATCATGGGGTAAAATCCCTTTCTATCCCAAATAGAGCAATTGGTCTGACCCTGAGCAAGAGCCTCCAACCAGGAACCTCCAGCTTTATGTCCCAAAAGAAGCACTGGCACACCCCAGAATATGCACCATATTCACAATATGTGGGTATTCAACATAGCCAGAAGCTATTGTGAAATTAGCTAGAATTTAAAATGCAGTAGTTTTCACACACTAGCTCACCATGTTAACCTTCTTAATTCTGCATTAAGCAAATGTCTGCACTGACAATCAGTCATGTGCTCTGTGATGTCCAGCCAGCCTGTGCTATGTGCCAGCCTTTCCCCGCTGACACTGTTAATGCCCCAAGATGGATTTCTAATGCTCCTTTAAGCTTGTAGCATTGTGCTGCATCTCAGTTTCTCTTGCACTATGCAGCGCATTTCCAGGAATCAGTCCATAAACAGCTTGCCTTTCTGCAGCACTGGCCACCATTTTGAAGCATGGGGATGCTGATACCCGAGACACTTCAGTGCTTTAATTAGAGTGGCAGTCAGAGCTGCTGTAATTAAAATGCTGCCCCTCCGGAGCACATGTAAAAGTGCCCTCCATTGTGAGGTACTAGAAAAATGTGCATTAGCTTGTTTTAATGCACATTAGCTTAAGGGCACTTTTTTGTGACACTTTAATGCACATTAAGATAGGATAATGCACACACATGTAGATGTGCCCACTGACAGGTTGTTCTGCTCTCACTGCCCCTGTGGGGGGCATTGGAGGAAGCAAGAGCAGAGCTGCAAGATGCAATAGTTCACTGTCATACCACCTAGTTGGAGAGCACATTGCTGCATGCAGCTGTGATGATTTTGAAACAGCCTAGCTGGAAAGTGTGGCAGGGGCTGTCACAGATGTGGCAGGGGCTGTCACACAGATAAACATCTGTGGTTGAAGTGGTCCCTTTCTTAAGCACTTCAAAGTGCACCTGCACCTGCACTTTGAAGCGTTTCAAATGTTACGCCTGCCCTTACCCAGTCAGCATTTCAATAATACATTTCTAATTTAAACAATCCAGATGTTCTTTATAGTGGTCATGGAACAAAGAACACATCTTTACATCTGTTGAGGGAAGAGAGGAAGGGCTTAACACAAAACTATAGCAGGATTCAGGTGTCCTACTTTCTGTAGAATATCCATTTTTCTATCATTTGGACAGCTTTTTTAGCAGTATCTATAGCAACATTTACTAATGATAACAGCCTTCCTCCCAGGGTTCACCCTTGCCAAATGAAGCCAATTTTCCACTAGGATGTACTGTCTCAACAAAAGAAGAGCACTTAGAAGCTGTCACCCTGGGTTCCCCTGTCCAGAGCTCTCCTCCTCCTCCGAAGACAGTTAACACAGGAGGGAGTCTTTGAGCCCAGTCGATATCCAGAAGCTTGCTGTCACTCCAGTTACTATTTCTAATCTCGCCTGCCAAACTGAACTCAGATCTCCAGAGTTTACATGTTAGCATCCTATTGCAATAACCCAGCATGCTGGGCAATGGATGCTACTTCTGATCTCTATTCAGCATGTGGATGCAACCCGAATATTGAATGCTGCAAAAGGTGTTCTGATCTCAGCTGGGACAAACATAGACTTTTCTTTCCCTCTTTGGCAGCTGGCACAGGACACATCACTCTTTGAAAAACAAAAGAAAAGGAAAATAGACCATCTGTTACAAGGTACAATTACCATTGACAAATGAATATTTGCAGTAATGCTACTTAATTGAGTCTGTAAGATGATAAAGCATTCCATGCAAAATGAAGAGAAATTCCCTTTGGATTCAAGGATTAATACCTGCTGAGTCCCTTCTGCTTCCAAGGGCTTTGATGATCTAATAACTTAATGGTTCACATCTGTTTTAAGATACTGTTATACTTGGAAGTAAATTTAAGCTTTCAGAGAGAAAAGTTGTCCATTATGACAGATTGCAGACCTGCAATGGGAGTATTATGGTAAGTGATTTCTGATGGTGTGTGGCTTTCAAAAATAATTGCCAGTGGTCCATTGAGCACCTGATGTACTATACCTAATGCTCCCCAATATTTATAAGAGGTTTTCAATTTGTAACTGTCAAGGAAAGGTCACGCTTTAAAAACCTTTCTTAATGCAGCATTCAGCTATTTACTCATGAATTCACTCTCACTTATGTGCCATGTAGGCAAGAAAAAAAGTAACTAGTAACTGCTAAATCAAGTCTAGACTATCCACTAGAAACAGCCCCATCATGAATATACATTTATGCCATGCTTTACTATCCTGTGCTTTGGTTTAAACAAAAGGAGATGGGCAGGCACTTCTGTAAGAATAGTGACATATTCTACTCCTCACAGGATCTTTTCCTCTCACCCTTACCCAGGCCTGCTCAGCTTTACAGCTCTTTATGACACTTTCAACTGGAGCAGATTACAGCCTGCATGGATTTACAGAGGCTGGCTTTGTCACAAAATTCAATGTCAAATGCTGACAGATATTGTCTAACTCGTCTCTGTTGTCTGCAATGTCCTTTTCAAAACCTGAAAATAGCATTCCATTCCCTATTGAACTATGTTATTTTCCATTTGTCAAGCTCACTTCCATATCCCCATGACACGCAGAGTGTTTCTATTGGAGCCTGAAATTAATGGGGGCTTTTCCCCGCTTCCTTATCAGAACACTTGCATCGCAGATGTCAGCACAATTCTTTCTGGGTAAAATTCACCCCAGCCTTGCACAAAGCCTGAATAAATGTTCTTTGTGTGGGCTGCTGAGCCCCGGCTTGGCAGGAATGGAATTCCTCCCTCACCCCATGGGCAGATTATGAGGTGGCAGCCCAGCTCCTAACAGCCAAGGACAACTGTTGTTTTCATGCTGTGGGCTCGGTGCTAGGATTCCAGACCACTGGACCCATGTCAGTGTGAATCCAGCAGCCCCTGCTCTCCTGCCTTTCCCGTTACCTCTCCAATATTTAAAGTCAATGTGGTGCCAACCTCCATGGAGTGTTCTTGTTCACCTCTGTGTCTCCTGACCCCCATGGATGTCATGGGATGCCTACAGGGTGAGAGGCACCTGCCCAACATGGAATCTAATCCGAATGGCCTGGAGAGTGGGGCCAGCAGAAAAATCCAAGCCTTCTTTTGGTTTTTTTGGCTCTTCACATTGTGGATATGAGATGTTGAAAATTGTTGTCTCTTCTAAAAAGGAATAATTACAATTAAGACTAGACCTGGGGAGAGCTACATAGCTTGTATGGAAAGAAAATGTGACAGTAAGCTCCTTGCGCTCTGGTCTGTCAGCTGTCAGCAGGGAGCAGTGAGCATTCCCCTGGTGTTCCCTGTCTGGGAGTGTGGGAGGAGGCATGCATCACATGGGAGGGACAAAAATTGAAGCCATTCATATTTTTAACATATTTTGCTGATGAATATTATTTTGAAAACAAAATCAGTAACAGTCCAGACCCAAGGTATTTCAGCATTAAGGCTTCTAATGCAGAAGGGCGATCTTTGATGGAAAATGCTAACAGCCTGTCATATGATACTTTGGTTTTGGGAGCCTGGTAACCTATGAAGGCATAACTAGGATCTCAGCTGTTTGTGACCTGACTGAAACTCTGGGGCAAAGTTATTGCATTATAAAGGATATCTAATTTTGCAAATGGGCCATTTGTTTGGTGGCTCTGGGTGGACAGTCTAATAATTATGCAGAAGACAGGAAAAGATCCTGGCACTGTTAAAGTCACAGTAGAGCTGTATTGATCAGCTGATGCATATTGCCCACAGTGGGACACAGAGCCCTTTCTTAGCATCATGGGGAATATTCAAGGTACATTCTGGCAATGCTACTAGGACTCAGAAGATACAACTGGTTCAGAGTAATTGAGTTTTAGCTCAAGGTGCTTGGCAAGGGTTCTGGAAACCCTGAAGGCAGTTAGGCTCATCTCTGCAGACTACTGAAAGCCCAAGACCAGAGTTGGTAGAAGCTGTTGTTTGAGTCGGTGATGCTTCCCTTTGCACCAGCAACTCTGAGTCAAATGGCAAATGTGCCCTCTATTTAAGCAACCTACACTGGACATTGTCCAGCTTGCCAACAGACAACTTGTACAGAACCTCCTGACACTTACTGAGAAAGTGTTAGCTAGGCACGTCTGTGGGGTCCTACATCCCTGGATTCTAAGATCTGAAGATGGAGCAAACTGCATCAGCATCCTCAACTGATGAGCTCCTCCTCTCTTGCTGTCCTTAGTAGGGTGGTTATGGCAAAGAGAGAGTTGCTTTCTTTTAACACTGAACAAGGAACTCTATTAACAGTAAGGAAGCCATTGTCATCTTTAAAGCCCTTCGTCTGCTGCTAGCTTTTGGATTCTTCCCCAGGCCCCTCCTGTTTGGCTTCCTACTACAAATTTGAAGTGACAGCACAAATCTCAACACACAGGCCCCTTTGAAGTGGTTCTGTTCTCTTCTTATGTGAGAAGACCCTGGTGGTCACAATGGGCAGCTGCTCTTATTTGCTTCCCAAACTCTTTTGTGCAAAGAAGCACTGGATTCTGGAGCCCTGCAAGTGGCCTTGTAGTTGACTGCCGTTGAGAAATACTAAGTTCCATTTTTCCATGATGTTTGACTTGGCTGATACAGTAAAACAGATAGCAACAGGGTGAGTGAAACAAGTTAAAGTGATATGATTGCTAGACTGTTAAGATTAAAAATTTGCAGGGACAGATAGGGCATAGAGTAAGTACTGCTAAGTAAATAAATACATGTCTGTAGAACAGGAGTTGGCAATGTTTTTTAGCCAGGTGCCAAAAAGCTCCACAACCTGCACTTTGAAGATGTTAGTGTGCCAGAGGCAGACAGTGGGGGAGCCATGAGGGGTTTGACTCTTGTTGTGGTATTGCAGCCCCAGGCCCCTTCCCCACCATGCGCCCCCAGGCATGCGTGCAGCTGCCCAGGGGTGACACGTAGGAAGTGCACGCAGGTGCACATACACCCCCTGAATGTGGCAGTGTACCTCTCTTCAAAACTACGCTGCCAACATTATTGGCCACTATACTGGTTGTAGCCTCCAGGCTGCCTGCCACATCCAGTCTGTGCTATGGGTAGCTGCTACCTGTGATGGAGTCCAGGCTGCTCACAGCAGGGCTTACAGCCTCCTGGCCGCCTGCTGTGAGCAGCAGGCCTGTGCAAAACAGTACCATTTTGTATCGACTTCTGCTTCGCCATTTCGATGGGACAGTGTTTCGTTTTGAGTTTAGTTTCAAAAGCACTGTTCCGTTTCATTTTGTTGAAACTGTTTTGCTGTTTCAACACTGTTTTGATGTTTTGCCCACATGCTATAATGGGGAAGTACGAAACTGCCTATAAAGTTGTCATTTTTGGCAGATTTGGATGAAAAGAGCAGGTATGGAGGGCGTGAAGCCTGCCAATTTTCAAGGAGATCAGTTGAGGGGTTTCTGGGAAACTGAACCTCAAATTCTTGAAAGCAAAATTCATGTCACTTTAAAGTATGAAGGCACAGGGGGGGTGAAAACAGCAGGCATGGTAGCCCCTGCTGAGGCAGGAAGCCTGCCAGCTATCAAGGAGATAGCTGCAGAGGTTTCTGGGAAGCTGCACTTCGAGCTGCTGATGAGCAAAACTCATGACTTGTGTGACTCTGTGTGTGTGTTAAGGCGCCCTCACTGGCGCTGGGGCCTCTGCATGACACGGCAGTGTGCCCCAATGAGGTCTCTTCCTCCCCTGTAGCCTCAGTCCAGTTCACCACTTTAAATAACAACAGGTAAAATAATAATTTAATGAGCAGCAGAGTAGCAGCATCTCAGGCAGCCAAACTGTGACAGAGCCTTTCTTTTCTCTCCTGCAGGAGCTTCTTTTCCAGAGTGTGTGTTAAGGCATGCCCTGACTGTGTCCTTCCCACCTCTCTCCTCTCCCTCTCCTTACTTTCTGTTTCCCTGCAGGCAAACCCAGCTTCAGCTATGAAACACGAAACATTTCGACACTTTCAAAACGTTTCGACTGCCCTTGTTTCATTTCAAGGGAAGCCCTTCATTTAGTTTTGATTTTGCTGTTTTGAGCTTGAAATGAGTTGAAAAAGCATCAAAATGAAACAGCTGGAAAAAGTTTGCACAGCTCTAGTGAGCAGCCTGGGCTCCATGGCTGGTGACAGCTGCTGTTGTGCCAAGCAAAATGGCCTCACATGCCATTCTCTAGCACTTACGCTGGGGGTTGCCCACCTCTGTGTAGAGCATTCTGTGAGTCCTAAGTGCTGAAGGATTATTTAACCATTGTAGCAATTATTACTGAAAAAAAAATTAAATACCAAGAGCTGGAAACATAAACGTTGTCAATTTGTGGAAAAATCAGCTGCAGCTGCCCTGTGCTAGAGAAGACAGAACTCAGTGCTAACTTTCAGATCACCAGTGTGCACATTTCTGGACATAACAGATTTTGCTCCAATGCTAAAGAAACAATTTTACAATACGTTAAAGGAAAGAGCCAAATACATAGTGGGTGCACCTACACATGCACATTAATATGAAGCAATAAATTCTGGCGCATATTGCACCGGATTTTATTCCTCCCATGGCTGTGTTTACATACATGCCTGGGACTGCAGCACATTAAGCTGGCTTAAAGAGCCCTGGCTGTCAGGAGGGGAGAGGCAAACTGCCAACTTGGGGCTGCTCCAACCTGGCTCAAACTTCTGTTGTGGAGGGGCTGGCTGGGGCATGAGGTTGCTTCAGTGCAAGTGAGTGTAGCACTTCTGAGCCTATAAGTGTGATGTGGGCACTTCCCCATAATTTGGTGTCATCTGTGAACTTAGCCAGTCCGCCTCAGACACCTGAATCCGGAGCGTAGTAATTACCGCACTCCATTCAGCCTCCGTGTCTCATGTATCAGGAACTCCGCACTTCAAAATGGCAGCAGGGGTGCTTTAACTAAAGCTCGTACAACAAGCTTTAGATAAAGCACTCTCACTGCCATTTTGAAGCACAGGGATGCTGATACATGAGATGCTCTGGGTGCTGTATTCAATTTCTTTTATGCTTAATTTATCCAAACCTTTAAATAGGGAGAGGGAGAGAGAGAGAACATGCATAGACAGAAATACTTATTATACTTAGTTCTCAAACTAGTGCATCTCAGAAGGGCCCAGATGAGCAGTGGAATGTGTGTGTGTGTGAGGGACAGAGGAACACATCAAGAAAGGCCATATTGTTAGAAGACAAAGGGAGAAATGAGAGTTGGCATAACAACACCACCACAAACTATCAAATGCCACCTGCCACCAATGTGCTGTAGCTACAGTGGCCAGTCTTCTCAAACCAATGTCAGTTTAAAATGTTTCCTTGCTTTTACAAGGTCTGGCTCGTATACCCAGTTAAGATAGTCCAAGGAAAAGATAATTATGGCTAGTAACCCACAGTGCAATACTGATCAGATAATACAGTATATCACATCCCAAGGATCCGGCGCCTGGCTCACTTCCCTTCTTTCCTTTATCCCAGTTTGTAACAACAATAGGGCTTAACTGCCTACAGTGTTAAAGCCAGTGTTAAAACTGTCTATGGGTCCAGATTTTTGCATACTTGTTCAAATACAACACAGGTAGCTTTGGATGTACCCTGAATTGGTGACTGTCTTTGGGAAAGGTACTGCTTTATGGATCAGATCTTCAACAGCTGAAATTCAGTTTCAATAGAACAAAAATTCTTGTTTACAGAGGCTGAGGATCTGGCCCTATATATCTAGTTGCAAAAATGCAGTTTTACTCCTCTGTGTGCATGCCTCCACTGAAAGAAGGCAGCTACTACAAACAGACTAACTCAGTAAGAAAACTTAACATTTCTGTACTTTTTTTTGAAGCAGAAAGACTTTGATCTTATCCAGAGAAACCAGCCTTGATAAACTCTGTTATTGTGGCTTGTCTGATTTGGCGATCTCCCTGTCTGAGAATGAACTGCGGCTTATTAGTGACAGGCAGAGCTCCTAAATTTTGTTAAGAGTTAATCACCCATAGAAGTGTGACTATTTCTGGATGATAAGTTTGCAGCACATGGAACTCTGATGGAACTGAGGCCAGTGTTTGTACTATGTAGAAATGGCGGCCCTCTTTCTATTTAAATAGGTTATAACACAAGTGTAACTGGTAGCTATTTTGCTAAGTGATGGGGACATTTTCCCTACAATCTTGTCTTCACAGTGTTTATAAGCTGTTTCTATTGGCATAAGAAAGATGCTCATAGGGGGTGTAGGCATTCACTTTTACAGCTTTTAAGCACCATATTATTACAGTGCAAATTTTAGAATCATAGAAAAGGGCCTCCTGAGTCCAGTCCTTTGCATTCAAATGCAATTGTTAACCAGAAGAACCCCCCAAATCACTTCTTTGAACCCACACCCACAACTACAAGGAACAAAGTTTTATAGCTGGCTTTATGATGCAGCCTACTCTTTATGGGACTTTTTTGTGGAGTGCATTTATAAATAGGAGGGAAAAAAATCAGGCCTACCTAATCACTGAAAAAATAATCAATGAGAACCTGGCTCCTAAAGCATTAGATGCCCCTGAACATTTTACCTGGATTGATTACTACTATTCCATAATGTTCTCTGATGTATTCAGAAATGTGTCTGCCTCAGTGTCTGACTCCAAATAGGCAAGGCATCACCAAAAATATGCAAGGGATTTCAGGCAAAAACTAGTAGTGTCCAGTTTGTCAAATAGTGGAAAATTGGTTAGGGCAAATCTCCTAGACTGGGATCCTACACCATAGATATATCCTTATATAAACAAGTAAGAAAGAAGGCAGGCAAATAAAGAAAGCTACAACAATGAAAAACAAAACATATTACAAAGCTTTCTTATATGCAGAATTAAAAGACTACATGGGATTTTGTCCTTGCTTAATCCACCTTCTGAAGGGGTAATTTAAAATGGAGCTCTCTAAATCACTGGAAGTAAATCTTGGTAAATAAAGCAACATATCCTCTTTCCCCTTTTGATTATTATCTTGGAGCAATACATTCAGAAGAAGGGCAAAAGCATCATGAGTCTAATTTTGACTAGAAAATCTCAGAAAATCTTAAATCTCTGGAGAATGTTTTCATCTCAACAGATGTTTCTGCATCTTCTCTTTTCAAATTACTTCCCTTTCCCCCTCCATATTAACAATGGGCTTCAGCAGCACGTACTTGTTATATAGCAAGCCCAGAGATTGCAGCTAACATGAATTTATTTTCTTTTATGCATACAGCACCTTTCAGATTTGCAGGTGCATGAAACAGTTGCATCAAAGATGAAATAATGGAAACGCAGGCAATCAAAATGCAAACAATGAAAGCTTCTGAAATCAGATCTGTCAACCTCCCCCAGAAGGGCCTAGATAAGCAAACTGTTCATTTAGACTACATGAAAACACATCTGGGGGAGAGAACCACAGGACCAATAGCAATACCTCATGCCAGTACCCTCCCAGCATTTAAATGAGGGGTGGTGAGCTTCAGCTTTTGACATGCCTGAAAAAAGCTTCCTGTTTGGAGAGATCTAGAGCCCAGACCAAAAAGTACTTTGCAGATTAATTCTAACCTGTTCATTTGCACCTGGGAAATGAGTTAGAATCGAGTGCAGTATGCCCTTGATATAAATCCATGCCCACTAAGTAGGTGCCATAGCTGAAGCTTGTATATGCTCCTCAGATACAGCTTCAAGTGGAATGTAATCTAGTCTGGAAGCAAAGAGGGCAGAGTTAACTGTGCATACAGTGAGAAAAGATACAACCTTCTCACCAAACTCATGGAAACTCTTTGTTGCTGCTGCTTTCTAAACGTCCAGAAGCAGCTGAGGGTTAATGAGCTTCCTAGATTGTCAATGCTGATGGCACAATGCAGACAGAAGATTCAGTATTAATTTGTGTCATCTCCTGTTCTTTCCCCAATCCATCAGCATGACCTCATGGATCTGCACAAATTTTTAGCTTATAAAACACCCTCTCACCCACAGCATGATCTTAGCCAAGTCAAGTAAAGTGGGAAAGTCAAGTCTAGTGACAGGTTAGCTGGACTTTGTGTGTGTGTAGAGGCAAGTACCATTGTCAGGACTCTGCACAGGGGGCGAGCTCCCCACACAATACCCCATCTCCTTAGCAGCCTTGCACTGGAACTGAGCTAAGCTGGATGACTGACTTGTGCAACCCAACAGAAAAGAAAGGGTACCAGGTCTGGACTTAAGCAGGTTTCACACCACAGTTCAAGGCAGTACATCTTGAAGATCAATTGACTTTGGAGGGGCTGAAGTCTTTTTCTCAACGCTTCCTGGAATACTTCCCAAACTGGAGCCCTGGGCATTACTTCTGGGGGAGAACAATAGTTCAGGTGTCTAACTGTAAAAAAAAAATATGGCAAATCTAGCAGCTCACACTCCCTGCATTTAATCAACAGCTGTTCCACTTCCCTGCATACCAGGAAAAGTTTTCTCCTTTGGAGAAAGAGAAACCTGAACTGTTAGCAGGTGCTCAGGCCACATTGTTCTATTCCATTTATGTAACAGGAGCTTGGAGAGAGACGGTACAGCCTCTGTGATCCCCTGAGTAATGTGGAGATCCATGGACCTTCCAGAAATCCTTACAAGCCTGAGTGGCTGTTTGTTGTGGTTGCAGGCTTAACTGCACCTTTATCCTCTCCCTGGTCTCTCTGAGGGCTCTGCTAGGTGTTAGTCCTTGTGCGTTTATCCCATCATGGGTGGAATTCAAGTTTTTTTATGCAGTGGTATGTCCTGTGCATCCATTGTGCTTGCCCAGAAGATCTCATGGGGTTGGATACCTGTGGTTTTTTCTGTGGAGAGTCTGTGGCCAGTAGTGAGCAGTGTGACCAGACAAATGGACTACTTCATCTGAACAGTACAAGCAGAGCATAAGAGAAATGGGCTTTTCAAACCACAGACCAATATGCATGTAGACTAGGTGAGGCCAACTTGCGGCATGGGTCCATGGGTGGGTGACAAGTGGCAGAACGGGGAAGGGACAGGTAGTACAGCGGCAGATAGGGCAGGAAGCACAAAGCAAAGCAGCTATTCAGGAAGAGAGCACAAGGAAGGAAGAAGAAAGCAGAACAGCAGATCAGGCAGGGAAAAGGGATCAGAGTAGCTAATTAGTAGTATGCCTGCCAAAAAGGCTGGCCCCCACTGGTGTAGGCTAACCTACCTAAAGATTTCTCCACCCCTTATCATGATAGCTAAGGAAGGCACTCTGTCTTCCTCAGACTCTCAGGTGTCCGTCTGTGCCAATCTCTGTCCTGGGAAAGCTCCCCAGAACACACTTTCCTCTGCCTACTGGGAGTCCCATAACCGTTTACAGCCCTTCTGATCTGTTGGTTCCCAGCAGTGGCAAAACAAGCTGCATAGCCTGTCTCAAGCTTCACAGTGAACTCAGGCATGCTGTCTTCACCACTCAGAAGTGTTTACCCTTTGTAGTTCTGTCCGAGACACACCGTATGATTTTAAGCTGATATTTTTAGTGCTGGGTACCTCAAGAGATGATCACAAATTGATATTTAGACATTTAAATAATGAATGGCTTGAACCAGGATTGCTCAGTTCTATCCCCAGCTCTGTCACAGATTCCCCAGTGTGACCTTGGGCAAATCACTGAATTGGGCTGGGAAACCCACAGTCCCTTTCAAGAGCCCTTTCTTCAGGGTGCTTGAATGCAGCTGCAAGGGATTCCCCCAGAATAGTTCCAACACTGGCTTTCTAGTTGAGCATGTGGGCAGAAATGGATGGATAGGGCATGTGTAGGACCAGGCTTCCTCCAAAAGTACTAGGAATATGCTGCCTGCAGCTATATACCCTGTACTTAAAACATAAGAATTTACGAACATAGGAGCTATCACACTGGATCAGACCAGATTTCTGTCTTGCTTAGGGTCTTGTGACAGAGTGGATGCTAAGGGGAAGAATACTTATGCAGAAGTCACCCAAACTTATCTATGCCCAGCTGCTTTTCTCCTACAGCTCCCAGCATTCAGAGGCCTCAGAAGTTCTCATTTGGAAGTTACATTGGTTTGAGCTGTGTTGGTCTAAAAGCATAGGCAAACAAAACTCTTGTGGTAGGGGCAATATCTTTTATTGGACCAATTAAATAGTAGAAAAAAAGATTCTTTCTTTACAAGCTTTCGGGCCCAAATGCCCTTCCTCAGGCAAAGAAGAAAAGTTTCATAGTTTCATAGTTGTAGGCTCAGAAGGGACCTGAGCATATCATCAAATCCTCCCCCCTGCCATGGCAGGAAAGAGTGCTGGGGTCAAACGACCCCGGCAAGGTGTTCATCCAGCCTCCTTTTAAAGACCCCCAGAGTAGGAGCCTGCACCACTTCTCTTGGAAGTTGGTTCCAGATCCTAGCCGCCCTGACCGTGAAGTAGCGCCTCCTGATATCTAGCCTAAATCTACCCTCTGCCAGCTTGTGACCATTATTCCTGGTCACGCCTGGCAGTGCTCAGGGGAACAGGGACTCCCCCAAAGCCTGCTGGTCCCCCCTGACTAGTTTGTAACAGGCCACTAGATCCCCCCTCAGCCTTCTCTTGTGGAGGCTGAACAGGTTCAGGTCCCGTAGCCTCTCCTCATAAGGCCTGCCCTGCTGCCCCCTGACTGTGCGGGTGGCCTCCTCTGGACCCTCTCCATGTTGTCCACATCCCTCTTGAAGTGCGGTGCCCAGAACTGGATGCAGTACTCCAGCCGCGTCCTGACCAGTGCTGCATAGAGGGGGAGGATCACCTCCTTGGACCTGCTCGAGCTGCATCTGTGGATGGATGACAAGGTATGCTTGGCTTTCCTGACTGCGTTCCCACACTGTGGGCCCATGTTCATCTTGGCATCAATAATGACCCCCAGATCCCTTTCTGCCTCCGTGCTGACAAGAAGGGAGTTCCCCAGCCTGTAGGTATGCTGATGGTTCTTCCTCCCCAGGTGCATTACCTTGCACTTGTCAGTGTTGAAACCCATCGTGTTCTCATCTGCCCACCCCTGTAACCTGTCTAGGTCTGATTGCAGCCTTTTCCTCCCTTCTGGCGTGCCCACATCCCCCACATCTTAGTGTCATCAGCAAATTTGAACAGGGTGCTTTGTACCCCCTTGTCCAAGTCACTGATGAAGATGTTGAACAGTGTGGGCCTGAGGACCGAGCCCTGGGGGACCCCACTGCTCACATCCCTCAAGGTTGAAAATGACCCATCCACCACCACTCTCTGGGTGCAGCCCTCCAGCCGGTTGGTGACCCATTTGACTGTGTAGGTGTTGACACCACAGCCCCCCAGTTTCTTAATGAGAACGGGGTGAGAGACAGTGTCGAAGGCCTTCCTAAAGACCAGAAAGACTACATCCACTGCTACCCCTGTATCCAAGGATTTTGTGACCTGGTCATAGAAGGCCACCAGGTTGGTCTGACAGGACCTGCCGCTAATGAACCCATGTTGGTTGCCCCTAAGCATAACCTCCCCCACAGGCCCCTCGTGGACATGAGCCATGATAATGCTCTCAAAAAGCTTGCCCAGGATCGAGGTAAGACTAACTGACCTATAGTTTCCTGGATCCTCCTTCCTCCCTTTTCTGAAGATGGGAACCACACTGGCCCTTTTCCACTCCTCTGGCACCACACCAGAGCACCACGAGTGCTCGTAAAGCCGTGCCAGGGGTCCAGCAATGACCTCAGCTAATTCCCTCAGCGCTCTGGGGTGGAGATCGTCAGGACCTGCTGATTTAAATACATCCAGTCCCTCCAGAAGTTCCCTGACTCACTAACCCTTGGCCTAGGTGCACCTCCCCTGGGGCCTGTGGGGAGCCCAGTGGGGGGGCTGATCCGGTCCCTGCTCAGGAAAATGGAGGCAAAGAAATTGAAGAAACTGAAGTTCTCCCAGGTAGAAATGAAACTTCATCTTGCACAGGTTGCAGAGAAAGAAATTATTTTGCTACTATTTAGTTGGTGTAATAAAAGATATTGCCTCTGCCACAAGAGTTTTATTTGCCATTTGGAAGTGACACCCTTAGCTACCATGTTTAGTACCACTAATGGGTAGAACTGCATAAATTTGTCCAATACAAAGATTCAGAAAGACCTTGATAAACCAGAGAATTGTTTTGAAATAGTTCCCTCAAATGAAATTCAATAAGGACAAGTACAAAGTCCTGCACTTGGGATGAAACAACTGCTTTGCATTCATTCAGACTGGGGAATGATTCGCTAGATTGCGGTAGTGCAGAAAAGGACATGGGGGTTACAGAGGACCATAAGCTGAAAATGAACCAACAGTGCGCTCTTATTGCAAAATAGTCCAATAGAATACTAGGCTTTATTAATTGGATCATCACTTGCAAGTCAGGGAAGTGATTTAAAAAATGATTAGCAGTCTGGGAAAATATGACTTATGAGGAAAAGCTGAAAGAACTAGAATTATTTAGTTAGTAGAAGAGAAGACTGAGGAGGATTTGACAGTAATCTTCAAATACGTGAAGGGTGGTTATAAAAAGGATGAAGATAGATTATTCTCTGTGGCTGCAGGTGACAGGACAAGGAACAGTGGTCTTCAATTGCAGCAAGGTGGTTAAATATAGGAATAGGCTACCCAGAAAAATGGTGGAATCTCCGTCCTTGGAAGGTTTTAACAGCAGTTTAGACAAACACTTGGCTGAGATGGGTAAGACCAGTGATTCTCAACCAGAGGGCCATAGCACATTGGGATGGAACACGATCCTTTTTGGGGGTGCCATGGGCTGCTGCACCATATTAGCACTGTTATGTGCAAACACCTACACAATTTACAAAATAAACCCAGAGATTTGTAATAGGAATTCATAGACGCAGAAACATTCTGACCTGTGGTAGTCTTTCAGTTCTTTGGTCAAAAATGAGTGAAAATTAAGAACTGGTGTTTTCCAAAGGGTGCCTTGAGTTTATCAAGGGATGCCTTAAGTTTGAAAAGGTTGAGAAACACTGGTTTATACAATGCCATAATGATGTTTTCTGTTTTGCTTTCATTTTCCCTCTTAATAATTCCTAATGTTATATTTGCCTGCTTGACAGTGCCTAAGCACTGACCCAATGTGTTCACAGAACTATCCACAATAATTCCAAGATCCTTTCCTGAGAAAGCAGCAGTTAATGCAAATCCCATCACTGTGTATGTGCATCTTAGGTTATTCTTTCACATGTGCATCACTTGGTACTTAACAACACTGAATTTCATCTGTCATTTTGTTGTCCATCCACTCAATAAAACCACAGTGGCTGGTCTCTGCTGGGCACCCACCGTTGAAAGTATGAGAGAGAGTGACTGAGGGTGATTTTAAGAATAAAGACTTTGGTGAGAGACCTAGCTTTAATCTCTGCCTCTGCCCCATCCAAACAAAGTAAGAGATAGTCTCTTGCTCCCAAAGTGCATGTGTAACCCGGTCCCACTGCTCAGGGACTAGAATGAGTAGTACCATGGAAAATCCCATACATAGACAATGCAACTGAAAATGTTCAAAGCCTATGGCAGTTGTGTACTTGCCCTTGAGAACAGAATAAGAGTCACAAATGGCAGCTGAGAAAAGCATTTCATTGGGCTGGGGTGGTAGGAAACATCTTGCTGAATGCCAAGACATTCATTCTTTGACAGCCAGAATGGAAAATATTCAGAAATTGTGATGTCTTTGAGCATATGCAAGAGCCATTTGGCAAGGCCTCTGACTGATGTTTTAATAGGGATTTTTATGTTAATAGCAGCAGTGGTTACAGTCTGCTGATATGTTGATGATTGTTTCATGATAAAACATTTTAATTAAAAAAGATAATGGGAAACCTAATAGTTTTGTGAAGTTCAAGATATTTGTAACAGTCCATCTTTGTGTACTATATACAGTCTGGAAACATAACCAGATTTGTACCTAATCAGCCACACGAATAAAACGGATAATGCTAATGATCTATGCTAATCACTATTGAAATTAAAGTTCTAATGCCAAACATTAAATAGCTTAATTCAGCTAACTGTGAGGCTGCACTGGAAGCCGAATTGCATTTGAATCGCTTTCATGCGTGAAGGCCTCCTCTTTGTCTCATTTACAGAGTGGTATTCAAGTCCTCTGAGTTACTTAGTAACACACTGCAAATCTGAATACGACAGCACAACAGCCTGTGGCTGGAGAAACTCTGGTTTTTAATTTACGTTAAACTCTTGCAGCAACAGCTTTAACTGAAAGGTCCACTATTTACATAGTGTACTGGGGCAGTCTCCAGTTTCAATTAGCTTAGCATCCAAAATGCTTCCTAATTTTGTTTGGCTCAAGACTCCTGCTGAGGTTGCCAAACAAGAATCTAGTGTGCACTTGCAGCAGTCCATTTGAATTCCATTAATCCTTGCCTTAGGATGACTTCATACAGTGGCTGAGCCATAAGACTTGCTGAAAGTGTCTAGCAATCCAAAATAAAAACTTCAGTAATGCAATTATTATCACAATACTGACAAGAGAACAGCTCCCAGGAGAAGTGAGGCTGGCTCTACTCACTTGGGCAAGACTGCAATGGTGCTGCTCTCGAGCTGGAATGCTGTTTTCCTTTCCCACCACAGCATACAGCATATGTTCAACAACATGCTGCAAGGTTGAGGGTCCTCTGTTTGGCTCTTGTCCATGAGCTTATAGGACCAGGTGGCAATAGTAGCAAAAAACCCTTTTTTATCTCTGGTTCTCTAGGAAAAGTCATTATTTTTCTCTTAGGCCAGAGCCTGGCCAAGTGGATTCATATGCTGGCTGGACTGGTACCATTCCATAGAATCACAGAAAACCAGGGTTGGAAGGGACCTCAGGAGGTCACCTAGTTCAAACTCCTGCTCAAAGCAGCACCAGCCCCAATTAGATCATCCCAGTCAAAGCTTTGTTTACCCTCATCATAAAAACCTCCAAGGATGGAGATTCCACAACCTCTCTGGGTAAACTTAGTACTTCGCTACCCTCCTAGTGATAAAGTTTTTCCTGATATCCAACCAAAACTTCCCTTGCTGCAACTTGAGACCATTGTTTCTTGTTCTGTCACCTGCCACCACAGAGAATAGTCTAGCTCCATCCTCTTTGGAACCCCCCTTCAGGTAGTTGAAGGGTGTGATTAAATCTGTGCTCACTCTTCTCTTCCCCAGACTAAATGAGCCCAGTTCCCTTAGCCTCTCTTCATAAATCATGTGCCTCACCCTCTAACCATTTTCACTGCCCTCTGCTGGACTCTCTCCAATTTGTCCACATCCTGTCTGTAGTGGGGGACCCAAAACTGGACACAGTACTGCAGATGAGGCCTCACTATTGCTGAACAGAGGGGAAGAATCACTTCCTTTGATCTCCTCACAACACTCCTACTAATGCAGCCCAGTATGCTATTAGCCTTCTTTGCTACCAGGGCACACTTCTGGCTCACATTCAGCTTATTGTCCACTGTAACCCCCGAGTCCTTTTCTATAGAACTGCTGCTTAGCCAGTCAGTTCCCAGCCTCTACTGGTGCATGGGAGTATTTCATTTTAAATACAGGGCTTGGCACTTGTCCTTATTGAACTTCTTGAGATTGTTTGGTCCAATCCTTCAATTTTTCTAGGTCTCTTTGAATCCTAGCCTTACTCCAGTGTATCTACTATTCTCTCCAGCTTGGTGTCATCCACAAACTTGCTGAAGGTACACAATATACCATCTTCCAGATCATTGATGAAGACATTGAACAAAACTGGCCTCAGGACCAAACCTAGGACTTTCTACTTGATACTGGCTGCCAACTAGAAAGCAAGCCATTTAATACTACCCTCTGAGGGTGATGATCCAGGCACTTTTCTATCCACCTCATAATCTATTCATCCACCCTGTACTTTCTCGGCTTGTTTGTGAGAATGTTGTGAAAGACAGTATCAAGAGCCAGGTTAGAAGTCAAGGTGTATCACATCTCCCTCTCTCCGTGCATCCATAGAGTCACTCATATCATCATAGAAAGAAACCAGGTTGGTCAGGCATGGCTTGCCCTTGGTGAATCCATGCTGACTGTTCTTAATCACCTTCTTCTTCTCCAAGTGCTTAGAAACGGATTACTTGAGGGCCTGCTCCATGATTTGTCCAGGGACTGAGATGAAGCTAACTGGTTTGTAGTTGTCTGGATTCTCCTTCTTCCCTTTCTTAAAGATGGACACTGTATTTGCCATTTTCCAATCATCTGGGACCTCTCCTGATCACTATGAGTTTTCAGAGATAATGGCCAGTGGCTCTCCAATCACATTGCCCAACTTCCTCAGCACTCTCAGGTGCATTGCATCCAGCCCCATGGACTTGTACACATCCAACTTTTCTAAGTAGTCCTTAACTTGTTCTTTTGCCACTCTTAGCTGCTTACTGTTTCCCCAAACTGTGCTGCCAGGCTCAGTAGTCTGGGAGATGATCTTGCCTATGAAGACTGAGGTAAAAAAGGCATTGAATACTTCAGCCTTTTCTATATCATCTGTCATTAGGTTGCCTCTCACATTCAGTAAGGGACCCACACTTTCCCTGATCTTCTTGTTGCTGATATACTTCTAGAAACCCATCTTGTTACACTTCATGTTCCTTGCTAGCTGCCACTCCAGTTGTGCTTTGGCCTCCTGATTTCAACTTGGCATGACTGAGTAATATTCTTATACTCCTCCCTAGTCATTTGTCCAAGTTTTCGCATCTTGTAAGCTTTCTTTGTGTTTTAGCTCACTGAAGAGTTCCCTGATAAGCCAAGTTGCTCTTCTGCCATACTTGGTAGTCTTCTTGCACATCATGATGGTTTGTTCCTATGCCTTCAGTAAGTTTTCTTTAAAATATTTAATAGATTCCATAGACATTAGAGCTGGAAGGGACCCCAGAAGATCATCAAGTCCAGCCCCCTGCCCCAAGGGCAGGAAGTCAGCTAGGGTCAAAGGATCCCAGCAAGATAGGCATCCAAATGTTTCTTAAAAGAGTCCAGAATAGGTGCTTGCACCACCTTTGGAGGCAGTCTATTCCAGGCCTTGGGGGCTCAGACAGTAAAGACGTTTTTTCCTTATGTCCAGCCTAAAATGGTCTTGGAGGAGTTTGTGACTGTTTGACCTTGTCATCCCTTGGGGTGCTCGGGTGAACAGGTGTTCCCCCAGATCCTGACGTACACCCCTTATATACTTATAGGCAGCCACTAAATCACCCCTGAGCCTTCGCTTTTCCAGGCTGAAGAGTCGCATGGCTCTCAGCCTCTCCTCGTAAGGCCTGTTCTCTTGCCTTCTTATCATGTGCATGGCTGTCCTTTGGACTCTCTCAAGCTTGTCCACATCCTTTTTAAATTGTGGAGTCCAGAATTGGATGCTGTACTCCAGCTGTGGCCTAATCAAGGCCAAGTACAGTGGGAAGATGACATCCTGAGATTTGTTTGAGAAGCATCTATGGATGCAAGCCAGAGTTTTGTTTGCTTTACCAGCTGTGACATCACATTGGTGGCTCATGTTCATCTTGTGGTCAATCATGACCCCCAAGTCCCTTTCAGCCGTGGTGAGCCTGTAAGTGTGATCCGGTTTTTTCCCCCAAGGTGGAGTACCTTGCATTTTTCTGTATTGAATGTCATCAGGTTTATATCTGCCTATTTTCTGAGCCTGTCAAGGTTGGCCTCGATCACCAGCCTATCCTCAGGTGCAGATGCTTTACCCCAGAGTTTGGTGTCATCGGGAAACTTGCCCAGTCTGCTTCTAACACCAATGTCTACATGAGCTCTCTGCCTACAGCAGAGAATTCACAGTGGCCTAGGCCTGGGAGCAGATGGAGAGCGACACTATCTTTAACAGCTGATGCCTTTCTGTATTTCAAACTTGGCTTCTGATACAACAAATAGAAAAACTGGCGGGGGGGGAGGGGGATATAGAAGTAGATGGCCATTTGGGCAGTAGCATATATTAGATGATTGAATACAAGATCCTGAATATGACCAGCTCTCCTGGACTCCTTTCTCCCTCAGAGTAGCCTCCCAGGGGATCCTGCCCCTCAATTCCCTGAGTGAGTTGAAGTCTGCTTTTCTGAAATCCAGAGTCCTTACACTGCTGCTCTCCATCCTTTCATTCCTCAGGATCTTGTATTCAATCATCTAATGTATGCTACTGCCCAAGTTGCCATCTACTTCTATATCCACCACCCCCACCCCAAATCTTCCGTTTGTCGTATCAGAAGCCAACTTTGAAATATAGAAAGGCATTAGCTGATAAAGATACTGTGGCTGTCCATCTGCTCCCTGGCCTAGGACACTGTGAGCTCTCTGCTGGCTCTACAGAGTCTCCAGTGTCAGTCCCAACTCCATCACACAGGCTGTGTTCCTATCTTTGAACTGCCAAGAGAACTCAGTGCCTCTGGGAAAATGCAGCTCATAAAGTCTAAGATGAAGCATGTGAGAGGTAGAGATAAGGCATTCTCAGCTGAAGGGTTCCAGTCACAGAGATTATGTTAATCCTGGGCCTGTCTAATGTGGGGAACACTGCCAGCCTTTCCACTCTGGCCATGGGGAAAAAGGTTCATCAAGGTGACAGTCACAGCACCCTGCTTTCTGTTCTCCACCAACAAAACCCCAAACAAGCCCAAGCAACAGCCACACACACAACTCTCTACTTTGACAACTGAATTAAAGCAAGTGACACATATGCTAGTGCAAAACTGTGGAATAGCACCGTTGTTACTGCATTGTCATTCAGTACTTCCTTTTAGAAGTACTAAAAGACGGTGCAGTAACTGCCCTGTGCACATGGTTATTTTTCGGCATTACATTGCTCTAGTCATGCACTATAACAAGAGAATGTGTCACTACAGCAACACAGCTCTGGCGTCATGTTTTTTGCCCATGGGCGCTACGTTGCCATAGCACATTGCTACGGTGATGCAGCGTCACATGTAGACCCGTTTTGCGGAGAACAGCTTAATAAACAGCCTGTGGGCTACTACCACCAGGTAACCAATATGCCCTAACTTGACAAACACCGACGGCCATATGCACCTAAATCTAAGGGGTCTCTGGACCTCGAAAATGAACGGGCAGAATCCCATTGTACTTTAAACACCTAAATGGCGGTTTCCAGCAGCAGAATGGTCATTTTTGGCAGTTGTTCAGTAGGCTGCGCATACGTTAGGCAGTATGTGGCTCTGAATGTGTGTAGACTGGGCAAAAATACATTAAGGAATTCTACTGGGGAAAAACCTATGATTTATGTGTATTAGATGCCAAAGTGGCTTCTTGCATTAGAGGAGGACTGGAGAGGGAGTGCCTGACCTGTGTGGCTTGGTAGTTTAAACAGTAGACTGGAAGTCAGAGACATGCAGGTTAAATCTTCTTCTGAAACAGAAGTGTTTAGAGCAGTGGGTTTCAACTTCCTTAGATTCAAGGCATCCTTTTGGAAAAAGCCACCTCTGAGTTTCCAATTGTTTTTTGACTATAAAAATATAGAGCAATTTTTATATTGCAAAGAACTCAAAAAGACCACAACGGGACAGAATACTTTTGACACTTTGAATTCCTAATGGAAGTATCTGGGTTTATATTGTGAAACCAGTGTATGTGTTTGCACACCTAAAGGGACTAATATTATATATGACACCATGTGGCAACCTATGATGCTGTGGAAACCCTTTTGAGAATCATGGGTGCAGAACACATATCTCTTGTTTCCTGTGAGTGTCCTAATCACTCAGTTGCTTGTGCTAAATCATAGAATGGCCCTTCTCATTTAGAAATCATAGAATCATAGAAAATTAGGGTTGGAAGGGACCTCAGGAGGTCATCTACTCCAACCCCCTGCTCAAAGCAGGACCCGGTGACATAGCAGCAAAGTTTGGTGCCCGGGGCAAAGTCCGCAGTGGCAAGCTACCCTCGTCTTGTGCACAAATATGAGGGGCACACACATCCCATGCTTGCATACACCCCCAAATGAGCTGCTCGCAGCTCCATCCTGTGTCCCACCCCGCTTATTGGTGCCACTTTGTGTTGGTACCTGGGGCAGTTGCCCTGCTTGGCCCCCACCCTTGTTATGGCACTGGCAGGACCATCCCCAACTAGATCATCCCAGCCAAGGCTTTGTCTAGCCACGTCTTGAAAACCTCCAAGGATGGAGATTCCACCACCTCTCTGGGCAATCTGTTCCAGTGCTTTACTACCCTCCCCGTGAGAAAGTTTTTCCTGGTATCTAACTTAAACTTCCTTTGCTGCAACTTGAGACCATTGCTCCTTGTTCTGTCATCTGCCACCGCTGAGAACAGTCCAGCTCCATCCACTTTGCAACCCCCATTCAGGTAGTCAGAAAAGCTGCTATTAAATCCCATCTCAGTCTTCTCCAGACTAAATAAGCCCAGTTCCTTCATCCTCTCCTCTTAAGTCACATTCCTCAGTCCCCTAACCATTTTCATTGCTTTCTGTTGTACTCTCTTCAATTTGTCCACAACCTTTCTGTATTGGGGGACCCAAAACTGGACACAGTTCTCCAGATGTGGCCTCACCATTGATGAATAGAGGGGAAGAATCACTTCCCTCGATCTGCTGGCAATGCTCAAACTAAAGCAACTCAGTATGCTGTTAGTTTTTTTCACAAGATCATACTGGTGGCTTGTACTTAGCTTACTGTCCACTATAACTCCCAAGTCCTTTCCTGCAGAGCTTCTGCTTAGCCAGTCAGTCCCCAGCTTACATCAGTGTATGGGATTGTTCTGTCCTAAGTGAAGGAATTTGCACTTATCTTTACTGAACCTCATGAAGTTTCTTTTGGTTTAATCCTCCAATTTATTGAGGGCTCTCTGAACCCTACCCCTACCCTCCAGCGTATCTACTACTCCCTTGAGCTTGGTGTCATCCTCAAACTTGCGAGGGTGCACTTCATCCCAGCTTTCATATCATTGGTGAAGATATTAAACAAAACTGGCCCTAGGACTGACCCCTGGGGCATTCCACTTGATACTGGCTGTAAATGAGAAATTGAGCCATTGATTACTACCCTTTCAGTTCTACAATCCATCCAGTTTTCTATCTACCTTACAGTCTACTCATCCAACCTATGCTTCCTTAGCTTGCTTGTGAGAATGTTGTGGGCAACAGTATCACAAGCCTTGCAATAGTCCAAGTCAAAGTATATCATACCCACTGCTCTCCCCACATCCACAGAGCCAGTCATCTTGTCATAGAAGGCAATTAGTTCAGTCAGGCATAACTTGCCCTTGGTGAATCCAAGCTGGCTGTTCCTAATCACTTTCTTCTTCTCCAAGTGCTTAGAAATGGATTCCTTGAGGACCTGCTTCCAGATCTTTCCAGGGACTGAGGTGGGGCTCACCAGTCTGTAATCCTTGGGTCTTTCTTCTTCCCTTTCATAAAAATGGACACTATATTTGACCTTTTCCAATTGCCTGAGACCTCTTCTGATTGCCATACATTTTCAGAGATAATGGCCAGCAGCTCTAGTCACATTTGCTCTAGTCACAATTCCCTCAGCACCCTTGGTTGCATTGCATCTGGCCCCATGGATTTGTACACATCCAGTTTTTCTAAATAGTCCCTAACCTGTTCTTTCACTACAGCAGGCTGCTCACCGTTTCCCCAAACTGTGCTTCCAGGTTCAGTAGTCTGGGAGCTGACCTTGCCTGCAAAGACTAAAGTAAAAAAGGCATCGAGTACTTCAGCATTTTCCTCATTATCTGTTACTAGGTTGCCTTCCCCATTCAGTAAGGGACCCACACTTTCCCTGATCTTCCTCTTGTTGCCTCATTTCTTTCTACTGAGACTAAGTCAGTTAGACTTCAGGTCATTATGCAAAATTATGTGTTTCTTCAAGGTTTTTTTTAGAAGAGATGTGGGATATTGGGGTTGAACAAACAATTTGAAAAAAGTCATATGCTGTTAATTTGTACTTTCTTTCTCTGTATGTAGTGCTTTAAAAAAACCCTTGGAGTGTCAGATACACTTAATATAGTCAAATCAATAATTATTGCCCTGGGCGCTCAGCCTACACATCTAAAACTCTTGGGTCAATATGTAAATGAAAGGTCTCCAGGAAAAAGAAGTCTGTGGGCACAGGCAGATGTACCTACAAAATAAGCAAGTTTTATTTGGCAATTTCTTTTAGTAAATCAACATTCTAATTGGGAGAAATGTTAGACAAGGTTGTAGCCACAAAATGCCCTTCCCCGAGTACAATAAAGAAGCAGAAACAATTGGTTGAATAAAATCTATTACCAAACAAATCCTGTGTCTTGCATCTTCCATGGACTGGCAGTTGACACCTGTCCCCAGAGCAGCATAGGGAGCACACACAGCTGAAGTCCCTGCCACTGAATGCCACTAATGCCCTATGTCCATGGGCCAAATCTAGTCCCTGGGCTGTAGGGCATCAACCCTTGGTTTATACAGTCTTATCTGTAAGTGTTACTTAGTGTTACTTAGACTTTTCAAGTATATATATTTAACTTTGGAAGCAGTTCCTTTAATTTTTCACATCTGCAAGAGATGCTGCCCTTGTAAGTGAATTAAACAGGAAAAGTTTTGTCCCTGACACTCAGTATTGCAATAAAAAGGAACACAGAAAATAACAAAATCCTGCATCTATAAAAACACATCATACTAATGTCACTTTGCTGAGATCATACAATGTCATTTTCTCTGCAACATCATCAGAGTTCTGCATCTTAAATGCAGCATTTTGCTTTGGGCAAGTGAGTATAGGTGCAGTTTACACTAGTTATATACTCAATAAATTGGAATGAAGTAACTGTCCATCAAGACTGAACATTATTTTAATGGTCACTGAGGCATGTGTTTAACGTTTACATTATTACAGTTTTCTGTGTTTTGGCTTAGGCTTTTGTCAATGATAACACTAATACAATGTTTTGCTTTAGGATTTTGCCTTTAGTATCCACTTGCAGGAAGTTACTTGTGTAAAACATTGCCCTTATGTAACCTTCTACTCTTCTATTTTAGTATGCCTGACACTGAATCCTAAATTACTGTGAACGGAAATATCAGGTGATAAACATGGCAGGCTTCAGTTACCCTGAATAAAATAGAATGATGAGTTGCTCATTATACATTTATGGAAACAATAACATTAAATAGTTAACAAGTCCTACAGATGCTGTATGTAACAGCACTTTGTTTTATTACCAAAATAAACTAATGAAAACTTTGTTTAAATATTGTTAGAATTGGGGCCCAAATAAAAAAAAAACAACTCCAAACAACCAAAACAAAAACCAAAAACCCAGGAAATTCAAAGTTGGATCAAAACCCCATTCTCAACATGTCCTGAAAGCCATGGCAGGCATATGGGAATTAAGGTCACATGCTTACCTCAGATTACATCCACATCTATATGCAAACAGGCAATTGAAGGATTGCAGGCCAGTGAGAGGGAATTTGATTTCCAATCCCTGTAAAATGCATGTACTTCCCAAGTACAGGTTTGTATGCTAGGGTTTGGCCTGGAGAAATTTAATGGGAAACTGACACCCCTCTAAAACTAGAGGCAGAATGGAAACCCTTCACAAGCCCAGCTGAAGATAGCTGTTCCATGTTCTTTCTGGTCACAAGCAAACTACAGACATTAGTGCTGAATTCCATAGTAAAACAGGGGACTAATTTTGTATTTGTCATTTGGGTTTCCTTAAAAGAGGGCTAGATTACAAAATAAGCCAAAGATATTTAATAAAAAAAAATACATGAAGAAACCAGGGGTCTAAGTACTCTGTCTTTAATTTTGGTATTTCCTAGCAAGCAGACAAAACCTGTGGAAGATATCCCCTGGTCAGTAAACTACCTTCACTTCTTGCTGATTTTAGATGCTTATTCCCAAGTGTGAACCATGGCACTGAGTGCAAGTTGTTTCAGAGCATTTTTGCGCAGAGCGAGCTGGCAGCATACTTGAAAGGGTGAAAACATTTTGACTGTTTTGGGCAGCAGTGTCTTTTTAGTCCAAGAGCATGCATGCATTGACACACATTGCTCTGAATAACATTATTAAGCCACTAGAATGGGCTGCCAGCAAGCAGCAGGAATTCAGACCACTCCAGGGTGAAAGCAAGACACCTTCCTTAATTTCCATAGCATGAATGCACACACATTTTCCCCTCATGCTTAGTGCATGCACTGTTCTTTCTGCTTTATGCAACAAATTCAAGCAACTTTACTTGCTGATGCTGATATATTAAAGGATTTCTGTAGATTTTCATAGGCTAAACTGTCATGGAGTACTCAGCCTAACACTTAGTGCCCTTGTCTAGTAAACTGAACAACCATCATAGATTCATAGATGTTTGCATTGGAAGAGACCTCAGTAGATCATCAAGTCCGACCCCCCATCAGGCTGATCTAATGAAGACTTTAAAATAAAACATTAAAGAAACAAAGTAACTGAAGAAAGAATGAAGCCTGAAGGAGACTGTGGAAATGTCCTGACTGCAAGGGTATGGGAACTCTGTTTAATAGCTACATGTTCACCACTAGACAGAAACTCTTAAGAGAAGTCTGATCGTCAGGCAAGGCCTAATCAACAAAACCACAGAATTTCTGATGATGGTCAGCCTTTCTGAAAGTCAGCCCCTGAACAAAGATGCACCAAGACCTGGAAGAAACCAACACTTCCAAGCCTGGGCAGTGGCAGTAAAGCACCAAATTCCAGCATGAATGATCCCTGGCTTGACTGGAAGGTACTACTAGAGCACGCAGTTTGACTACCTGTGTAACTCACCCAACGACTTCTGGCAAAGCTTACATCTTCTGGTCGAGCTAGATGTTGGCACTGGGAAGGATACTAAACCTTGATGATTTTCAGAGGCAATGAGCCTGCTCAGCTCCCAAAGGGATTTTATTGCTCTCTCCTACAGGAAAAATCCCACTGGAAGCTCTGAGACTCACCACAACAACTTATCCTCCCATTTTACACCCTAGAGGAGATAGCTCAGGACTCACCTGTGCAGAAGTGGGCATGGGCCATGGGTTAGAATCCGCCCCAAAGGTGAGGTCCCACTGCATGCCACCATGGACTCTGGAACAGCAGTACAGGGAGCAAGGCTTGGTGGCTCACCCTCAGAAGCCAGGTAGCATCCCTTTCCTAAATTTGCCTATTGCCCTTCCTCTCCTAAGGTGAATGCAAGGATGGAGGAGGTATAATAAACATGTCCCCAGCACACTTTCCGATGGAAGTCCACCACATAAGGGGGTGGGGGTCATGACATTTACCATTTCCAAACTCTCATCGTATTTGAGAGCCCAAGGCCTTGGTTGAACATCCATTTTGCAAGATCAGCCTCCATGGCTTTTAGGGGACAGATAATACTAGTAAAAGAGGGATCACACTTGGAGCCAAGCAAAGACAGCTGCTTTGGGATGTACAGTCTGTAGCCTTTCTGGTAGCAAAGGAGATATTTTTCTGTGCTTGGTGCATACCTAACTGCATGTATTTTATTATTTTCGTTTTTACTGTATGTTTTGTACTTTTCTAATGGGATAGTATGATTTCTGATTTTGCATCAACATTTTTCTCCTATGAAGCTTCATCCTTAAAATGGCTGTCTATGCTGAAAGGACAAGTCTCATCATAGACTCATCATTAACATCTTCAGTATGCAAGCCATATACAAACACACACTAGAGCAATAAGCAATAGCTCACGCTGTATTCACAACCTGCATCGCCTCCAATAGGAAGAACTCCATGAGAAAAGAAAGCTGAAAGGCGCTGATCAGGCTCTATTCCTCTGCGTAGCTAGAAGGTAGTGAGAATTGTGCTTTCAAGTCACAGAGGTGCTTTTCAATTCCCAAACTCACCCTGAAGTACATAATTCTAGTCTCAAAGTAGCTTATTTTTGAAAAGTGTGCCTGTCTCTCTCAAAGAAGTTTATTTTTTAAATGACAAGATTTTAGACCACAAAATGTTTGCAACAAAAAATACAATAAATATAAGCTTAAATACTGCAGAGCCTTATGCACAGACAGGCTAAATGTTAAGCTTGGAGTAGTCCCCTAAAATCAATAGGACTATTTGCATGAATAAAGGTGCATTACCTTCTTTTAAAGGTCTTCAGGACTTCATTTGGTTTTTGGTGCTCACGTTTTGGTAAAATTCACATAAAATATCCCACCAATACTGGTACATGTTAAAAATCCAGTAGTCATTGAGTTCATTATGCATATTAACCTAACATTCTAACAGATTTTTAAATTAGTTTTACGAAGTCTCACCCTGACTTAAACCAATGATTAAAATAGCCAAATAATTTTAATTAAATAATGTCAAATGCCTGAATGTTAAGATATGATGTTAGTTCTAACCTCATCATTTCTGTAGTGCTATTAGGAAAAAAAAAGCATATACAGTACTATGTCCATGTTTTGCAAAGACCAATTGTATTCTGCCCTCTACACAATTCAAAAGCGACTAAATATATTTATCTCAAATAGTTCTAAAAAAGCAAGATAAAATATTCACTTCCAGGAATGCTCCAAACATGAAAAATGCCTACCTTTAAGTGTCTGAAACAGGATGTTTTAATAGGAACTTATTTACAACTTTAACCATAGTGAGCATAATTGAAACCTGTTATAGCATATTAGAGTCATAAAAACAGATAATGAGGAAAAAGAGGAGACAAAGCCAAGCTCATTGAAACTAACCAACACAAGTCTAACTTATGAGTATTGAATTGTGTTTGCCCTGGCACTGAATTAGTACATCTTTTGCCTAATCTCCTATTGGTTGAGTCAGCGAAAGGATTAAAGGGAGTGTGAAAAGCGCTGGTAGAGATGAAAGGAGATCAGGAATTTATTTCTTGATATATGCAGAGCATTGTAAAGAACACTTGGGGCGTCAGTGGCTCAAAGGATTCTAAGAGCCATTCAAAAAGCCCATAGCCTGGGAGATTCTCTTGCTTTAGAAGCTCAGCCTCCTGTGGGATTGTAGAAATCACGCCTGTCTCAGGAAAATGCTATAAAATCTTTTAATAAATACATTTGTTAGAAATTAGAGTTGATGAAAAGGCAGGCAGCAGAATTCTGTAAGCTCTGTTCATATATCCCCATCATTCAAAGCTGTCAGTAAGCCCATGTGCCATTATACCAGTTCAGATACCAGAAGTGCAGGGGGGCTGGACCCGATGATGTGTAAGGTCCCTTCCAGCCCCTAACAACTATGAAACTAAATTTAAAAGCCAGAGTGGTGATTGTACACTTTAAACAGACCTCCAAGTATGCCATTTTGTCTCTGAAATATATCTATGCTGTGTCAGGGATGCTAGACAATGAAACTAGAAACCACGTTTAATTCAGGAGCTCTTTTCCCCCTACAGGCTTCAGAGATGCTCATTAAAAAATAAACAAATGAGAAGGAATGGTTTGATTACAAACAGTAAAGGAAGCAGCTGTTCTCCAGGCCTGCCCAGCCTGCACGCAGCCTGGGTCCCATAGGGAACTGTTAAAAATTACCCCACTGATTACAGCTGAATAAATTAGTGCCCCTAGGTTAGGTTATAATGAGGTACTTACTTATACATAAATATACCCCTCTTTGGCTGCATTTTTATCATTACCGGAACAAAAGGAAGAAGATGCAATAAAATATTAACTAGCACTAATAGTTAAATAACATTGTGGAGGGGAGGTGACTGGGAAAGGGCAGAAAACATGAAAGCTGACAGCCCTTCTTCAAGTCATGCTGTTGTTGGACCAGTTCGATAGGACTGAGTACAAGATGCTCAGAACTACCTGGCTTGTGTCCTGTCATCAGGACAGCACAGACAGATGACTACTGCACTCCTCTGAAGGTCATGTTTTAAGCTTTCAGACAGACCCCTTTGGCTCCACACAGACCACAATAAGGAGCAAGTTCTGTACCCCATGCCCTCCCCTGTCCCTCTGCAGGGCAGGATGTCCAGCATGCAGCAGATCTAGGAGGAAGCCTGCCAAATGAGCTCAAAGGCTACTTCCCCAGCACTGGGGGAGGATTTTTTGGGGGAGCCAGGCTGGGGTAATGCCCAGTGTGTCTGTAATTGCACATTAGGGACAAGGTGCAATGGTCCCCAGGGAAAATGCAGAACTGAGGCTGTGGGAGCAGCTGGGTAGCAATGCTAGTGGGGCTGTGAGGGGGCAGAGGAGAGTCAATGTCTGTCAGAGATCCCCTGTGCTTTTGGCTTTGTTCTGGGTTTAAGATTTGGATCACGGAGGATGGGGCCGTATTCAGTGTTCTGGGAAAACAACAGAGGGTAGAATTATCTAGGGGGTTAATTTAATGGAAGTTTAACTGTGTATCTACTAAAAATGCTAACTATGCATTAAGAATCTGTGCAGAAAAGATTTCTATATGCCAGGTTTTAAGGAACAAAATCCTCTCCTGGCCAGCACAAAATACTTTTTGAACTACCAGATGTGACTACAGCTCCAACCCATTAGTTGCTAATTACAGTTTATTAAAAATAAATAATCAGAGCTTCCACTTATGAATCAATGCTAAAAAAAAGTCACTAAATCTCACAATCTTTTGGAGGGTGGTGGTGTGTTTTTACTATACAAGGAACTTCTGGAATGATCAGTGGTGGTGGGGGAATTCATTTTCATCCCTTATTTTTATTTTGTTTTTAATGTGATGAGTATTTGTGTGCTAAATTTTAGCCCTACATGGATTTTTATTATCAAATTACTAATTCTGAAAATTCAGATTAATTATATAAGTACTGAGAGTGTTAGCTGTATGAGCCACGGTCCTATTAAAAAAAAGCAGAGTGCCATTTTTTCCAGTATTAGAAGTAATTACATATAATTTGGAATCATGTTCTGAAATGCTCTGGCTAATGTTTGTGAAACACTTGCAGATTAGAAAATGTTTGCCTCTAAAAGGACAAAGTTGCACTGAGTTAGTTCATTGGAAGGGTAAGTTGAATACTGGAGATAGAACTTACTCATGCGTGTCTGGAGAGGAACATTTTGAAAGTGCCCTCATCTACAAGCATCTTATAATTTTAAGAAAAGAAACTCAGAAAAGTTATTGTTTAGGAATGTCACTCACCAAGCAAAAGAATTAGCATTGAAAGATTTCTACAGACCTTGAAATGTTTGGATTATGACTTTGCCACAGATGAAACTGCTAACTTCTAAAATGAACTCATTCAGTGTTTGACTACCTGATCCTCTCAAATGGCCTTTTCTGTATTACTCCCTCAGCTGGCGCAGTTCAGAAAAGCACTTCAGCTCATGCTTAACTTTAAAAGTATGCTTAACTTTAATGGTCTCATCTCATAAGGTCAAAGTTGAGGATATGCCCGAGTGCCTTGCTGGTTTGGGTCGTGACTGCTCAGCCCTTTGCAGATCCAAGCCCACAACATGCAACACTTAACCCAATTTTTTCAGACACACCATTTCTTTTGTGTGTGAGTGTGTCCAGCCAGCTTGGAAATCAAACATTTCTTTCAGGGAAAACATCAAAAATGAGTGAACCCATTTCACCACTTATATGGCTTGTAAGCGTTGGAAACTCATGAGAGCAAGGGGTGCTGTGGCATATTGATCTCAGGTTACTGAGGTGGGAGGTAGAAACCCACAGCTGGCTAGCACTACCTGGAGAATAAGAGTGGCTGGATAGCAGGGTCCCTGACCGGGGGGTATGCTCCAGCCAAAATAGTGGCTGGAGTACTTCTATGCAGAACTCTGTGCAGGAACTTAGAGGACTCTGGACACGTGAGAATGTAACACACACCTGACAGCTCTGAGGCTGAGTTGAGCCCACTATCCATGGGATAATGAGGCTGGAGCCAGAAGCACTGCCTAGTGGTTGTACTGCTCCTATAGTCAGCATGGTGGAGCACTGTCCCAGGGCTACCCACTCGTATCTGTACACCCCCTTGGTCTCCCCCAAGGGCAGTCTTTTCTTCTTCCCCAGAATGTTGGAAGTCCTGGGAACCTATTACCCCATGGGAAGTGAACCAGAGCCTCTTTTATTTCCCAGCACAACACTCTAATCACAAATCAGGTTTGACCACTTCCTGAAATGCTGGAGGCCTTAGGGGTTTTGTGCCAGGACTAATTTTTGCTTCTTAAACATAGCACAGAAGTCCAACCACCACTCCACAGGGCAGGCATTGCTCATTGTCTTCTACAGTGCTTCTACAGTGTTCCCTCTGAAGCAGAGCCACTGACATAGTTTTGAAAAAGAAAGATGGAGGGCAGGGCAGGCGGAAGCTACTGCTTCACTGGGAACAAAGGCCCTAACCGGAATTAATGCCTCACTTTCCAGGCTGGCAGTTGCCTTACAGACATGGATGACTGGTGCCTCTTGAGTCGGGGGGGGAGGGGGCAACTGCCCCCTCCCCACAATCACCAGTAAGTGAGGCACTTCCGGAAGTGCCGCGGTCACTTTTGATGCTAGCCTCGCTCCCTGGCCGGCACTCATGGGAGGGCACTGGCACTCTTGCCTGCGCCCCTGCCCGTCACCTAAACTGGGAGCGCAGCTTGACAGGGGGTGCACCAGCACTCTCAGGGGATGCACATTTACCCCTGTACACCCCCTACGCGTCACCACTGCTCACAAAATCACACATCTTCTGGCTTGCTCTCTTCCTCTGGGCCCTGCTCATGGCTACCCAGTACTGGCTTCAAAAGAATTGCCAGAGAAGGAGCTGAAGGATGGTGGATTTGCTGCATGGGAGTTTGAGTGCTGCACTGGAAAGTCAAAAAGGCCTAAGTTCAAAACCCCTTTCTAGGTGTGAGGTGTGCATGATCCAGGACCTCTGGCCTCCTCAGTTCCTTCTGTGGGGAAACAATGGGAGGTTTCATTCTATGCTTTGCTGCTGCCAGTCTGGATATACAGTATACGTAGTCAGCCACATGTGTGTGACTATGCATCCAGAGACAGAGTACCTCTGAATGTGCAAGTACCAAAAATACACCATAGATGTCCAAAAAGGCCATTTAGGTGAGCAGGAAAGAAGAGAATGTGTCAAGACCTAGAAGTAAGCAGGGCAGCTATTGCAATGCTTACACAATGCTATATCTCTGCAGCATGGGCAGTTATTACATGGGCAAAGCACCCTCCTCACATCACCCCATGAGGAACTGTCCAGACATGACCAGATACCCCCTCCCCAACCTCCAGCCTCTGCTTGGCTCCTTCTCTGCAGGTGCAAACCTGACTCGGACTCTGTTTCCCCCTGCAAACGTCTGCCTACACGCTTGAACTGACCACCCTTCCAGTGCAGCAGCTGGCAGACACCTGCAAACCCCAGTGCCCTCTGTGGACTGCTGTGGGTGCTGATGGCCCATGTTAGTTATTGAGCATGGGATTTAGGGAGACCACATCTAAATCACAGCTTCCTAGACCCCAAATGCTGGAGGCTGCGGGGGGTGGGGGTGGGTGGGAGGAACTGTGGGGAAAGAAAACAACCCTGGGCACACCCACCCAGCTCACTCTCCCTTTCAGCATCCACTCTCTGCCACTGGGTGACACAGGGGCTACTGGGTATGTGTTCACTGAATTCATGGGACAGATAACAAGATGAAACAGGGATGGGAGGGAAGCTTCAAAACCAGTGCCCCGAGGACACTGGCAGCAGAGCACAGTGGACAGCACCCTTGAACGAGTCCAAGGGGCCAGTGGACACTGCCCAGTGAAACTCTGCCCGGAGACGTGACCAGAGGAGGGGCAGGAAAAGGGTCCCGCAGTCCTCGGTCCAGGTTAGAGCCTCCCTCGCGGTTAGGCAGATTGCCAGCTTGGCTAGGGCCGGGAGGCGGTTGCCGGCCTCCCTCCCCCCGCGCCCCGCGCCCCGCGCCGCACTCACCCAGCTTGCACTCGCCGTCGTGCGCCTTGTGCAGGCGCGGGCGGGCGGCCCAGCTGTGCAGGCGCAGGGCGCAGACGCTGCGGTAGGAGCGCCCGTCCGAGCCGCACACGGCGCCGTCCTCCTTGCACACGCACACGCCCG
>NW_017728950.1:16127211-16130454 GCF_001723895.1 Crocodylus porosus | reverse complement strand
GCCCCGCCCCCGCCCCGCGCGGGCCCGCCTGGGACGCCCCCGGGCACGGGGCCGCTCGCAGACAGCTCCGGGCTCCCTGCCAGCGCCCCGCCGCCCACTAGCGTCCCTGTGGCACCCTGCCTGAGAGTCGCTGGGTGATACCCCGCCTCCAGAGCCGACCCGGGCAGGGTGCGGGGCCGCCACAAATCAGCCCGCCCGGTCCCGCGCGCCCCGGACCTGCGGCGGCAGCGGGGAGGAGGGCAGCGAGCGGCTGGACCTCCACCTCCACCTCCACCTCTCTCTCCTTGCCTCTTGGCACACACCGGCCTTCCTCAGCCAAACAGCTCCACGTACCTCCCCTGCATGGCTTACTGGCCAGGCTCTTACACTCCTGTCCCCGCTCCTCACCCCCCCGCAAGATAAACCCAGGGATCTAACCCGGAACGGGCAAGAATACAACGCAGAGAGAAAACGCAGAGATGACTGTAAAAGGTGAAAAGAGCAGACAAACTTCCACACCATTCCGTGCTTGCCACCCTGCCCCGGGAGACTCCTCCTCCCTGAGCTTCTCGGCGGAATGTTGCCAGTCACTTGGTGCTCCAATGTAAATACATCACCGATCACAAGTAAAGGCTCCTTTTAAAAAGACGCCTAGCTGAAGTTGTCAAGGGTCACTCTTGCAAGTAAGGTTGGAAAGGAGCCACTCTTGCCTGGCTTTCACTAGTGACATAAGCACGCATCATTTCCCACTAGGTATTTACATTTTAAAGTTTGTGAATTAAGGCACCTATCTGGTAGCCATGTTGGTCTGAAACAATGAGAATGCAAATGCAAATGAAGCGAGGCACGCATACTTCTCAGCCTTTTTCCTAGAATAGATTCATACAGTTCTAAAGTTCACATTTCCCTTCAATCACTCCATAAATAGTATATAGGCTTTATTGTTTAAGTTTGAATGGAGCCATATTAAGATGAATTTACATTGTTAGAGGTTTACTTGTTTGTCCTTCTCAGGTGAAGATGACCGCATGGTGGGGGGAGGGAAGAGAGAAAGCAAGTGGAAAAGAAAAAGGGAGGGAGAAAAGAGAAAGAGAGGAAAAGGAAGAGAGGAAAGAGAGAGGAGGAAGGTCCCCTGGGGCACCACATTAGTAGAGGTGCTGATTACAACCCCCACCTCCCAGCATTTATTAATAGTTAGCACACACTTTGGTATTTGAGATATTGCAGTATTTCCTTATACACAGAATCCAGATAGGTTGCTTGGCAACATCATACATAAGAATTTATAAATGGGAGCCATATAGGTGTACATCCATTGGAAACATAAATTAGCATCAGTCATCAGAGAAAAATGAGGTTTCCTGTCCAATGACAGCTCGAAAGTTGTAAATATTCAATGTTATGTATTGTTCCGTAAATTATGCACTGCGTGCTTTATTATGCCAAAAAATTGCATGCATATCATCACAAGACTCTCTTGGGTACAATTATGAGATAAAATGAATGTGCATTTATAACAGGTTTCTGGAATACTTAAAAGCACATGCAAGTTTTAAATGATTTTCCCCTAGTATTTTAGGCATTTAATCAGTACATTATACATCTTTTCAACGGTTATTTAAAAAAAACCCAGTTTATGTATGTTTAACAAATACTTTGTATATTTTATTAAGACCTACAGTCTACCTTATACATTAAAACACATGCATTCTATAGGCTAAAACATTCAGAATATGCTATATTGGTGATGTGAAGGCATATATAGGTACTCCTCACTTAACGATGTTCAGGTTAACGTTGTTTCATTATTATGTAGCTGATCTATTAGAGAACATACTCATTTAAAGTTGCACAATGTTCAGTTATAACGTTGTTTGGCCACAGTGGCGTCGAGTGGGTCTCCAGTGCTAAGGGACCAATACTTACATTTGCGTCCCATTCCTCATCCGTGGCTGATAGCTGGGGGGGAAGGAGGGGTCCCCCAGCAGCCAGTTGTCAAGCCTGGGAATGCAGAGTAGTTGCACATGCTTCTATGAGATGCTGGAATATTAAAAAACATTTGCATATTACACAATTCCAGCCCAATTGTTGTTCATGCTTCAGATTTTCTGCTCTTTTGATGTACCCACGTTACTTCCATTCAAACTAATATTTGAAATACAAGCACCCTGAGAAGAAATACAGCCCTACGTGGTTAGTGCACTAAACAAAAAGGGCAAAGGACCTGATTGCACATTAGAAATGTAATTGTGCTCTGGGGTGGTAGAAGGTTGATTCTGCTTTGTGAAGTCACACCGGCATCACATCTGCTGCAGGTCAGACTTGCTAATCATAAGGCTCCCTTTGTGGTTTGGGACTCTGTGAATAGTACTGCAATATTCAGGGGATAGCATATCCAATTTTTGGTTCCTATTTTTAAAGGATTTGGTAAACCTATTAATTACAGGTGCACTGACAGAGATTTTTTGGGCCAATACTGATGGCTGATTTTTAACGAGCCATATCAATGGATACTGGTCCAATTGCTGCTATAAGGCCCAGCAGTGTGGGGCGCAGCATCCAGCTGGTAAGTCTGTTGTGGGGGAAGGGGCAGGAGGAGGGAAGGGGCATGAGGGGGAAGAGCGAGGCCCGGGCTGGGGCTGGGGCTGGGGCTGGGGCAAGGGCAGGCACTATACGGTTGGGGTGCGGTACAGGACTTAGCCATGAGCAGCTCATCCAGGGTGCACGGAGGGGGAAGCTCCTGCTGCTATGTGCACCCCGGGAGAGCATGGGGCATGTGCACCCAGATCTGCATGGGGTGAGGGTGGGCTGCCACTGTGGGTGGGCTGGGGCTAGGGCAGTGCTGGACTTTTCCCAGCTGGGGGCTGGGCCAAGCTGAACTCAGCTGGCTGCAGTGGTGCTGGGAGGGGGGGTTCGGGGAGCTACAGCAAATTTTGAGTAGGCTGCAGCTCCCCTGTGGCTCCCCTCCCAGTGCTGCTACTGCCCACCCTGAGCGCAGCCCAGCCCAGCCCACACCGGGAAGAGCTCAGTACCACCACCACCCCACCCTGCAGCGGAAGCCCATCCTTGTCCTGCGCAGATCCAGTTGCACACATCCCCCATGCTCTCCTGGGGTGTGTGTAGCAGCGGGAGCTGCCCCCCTGCACCACCCCAGATAAGCCACTCATGGCTCTGTCTCTCATCCCACCCCGGCTGTGCAATGCCTGCCCATGCCTCCACCCCACTCCCTCCCTCACCACAGGAGCCTCGATCTGCCCCACACCC
>NW_017728950.1:16124655-16127111 GCF_001723895.1 Crocodylus porosus | reverse complement strand
CCTCCCCTCCCCCTGCCCCCTCCCTCACAACAGACTTACCAGCTGGGCCCAGTTGTTTTCTATGCTGCTGGGCTGTGCTCCTGGCTGCCTGCGTGCTGTGCTGCAGTTGCACACATGCATGGTGCATTTATTGGCTATATTATTGGCCACGTCATCCAAAAAAAGGCAAGTGCCAATACAGTCAATTTTCCTTATAATGGTGCTGATCTGATATGGGACCAATGTATCAGTGTACCTTTACTATTAATATTTCTCTTTTTTTTACCCCCCAAATAAAATTGCAGTTAAATCATTGACCCATTAAACAACATTACAGGAGTGGAAGCAACAGTTTTACCTTATTCTGATAGCACAGGCCTTTCCCCAGCCACTCATTAGGGCTAGTAAGTGATTGCCCCAGCAGAATGAATGGAGAGATGTCACATAGATCAAGTGATAGCAGCCAGAGCACAAATAGATCTGTAATACAAGAAAGGAAGCTGGGAAGGGCAAATGTCCTGCAGTGCTTCTAACCCTGGGGCAGTAGAGCATAGAGGCCCCAGACAGGGTTTAAGGCCTTAATGTGTTAGGTGCTACATACTGGATGAAAAGAACATCTCTGCCTCACAATGGTTTTCTATTATTAGTACAACGTGCTATCCATCAAAGTACTTCCTACACGATTAATGCTGCTCATAAATGTAAATATTACTCTCAATCAGAACTTTATCAGAAGAACATGATTAAATGTTGCCAAGTCAAATGCCCAGAAATTAAATGAAGCTGGTTGCCTGGGTAACCCTTTGCCTATAGGTAGCGCATGCTGTTTTCCAGAGGGACCATGACCATTCAGTACATAGGACTGGTAGCTCTCCGTGAATGAGGGAGCTTATTGATGTTTCTTTTAACGTCATCACTCAATACATGATTCCTTGACTTCATTGATGCATGCCACTCCAACCTTGCACTGAATATATGTTATTAATTTCCTTACAGACTTGTAAAATGTTTTGATACAGTGCCCAGCAGGCATCCAGGAAATGAAGAACCCCTGTAAGATTCTGGTTGCAAAAACTTGCCTGGCACCATAAGGGAAGCCTTTGGCAAAGCCAAGTATAGAATTTTGATATTTCAATTTACATACAGTTGGCTTAACCATCTGACCATCTTCTCCATCCCTGCATACCTCTCATTCACCACATATCTTCTGACTCTGAACCAGAGCCCCTGTATAAAACATGGCTATGTTCACTACACAGCTATGCTGAACTCAGTTCATCTTGCTCACTGAATGGAGCAGGGAACTTGTGAGAAAAACTGGACCACATAAAGATCAGATTACATACACCACCTGTTTCCTTCAGTACCTACTTCGGCTCAGGGCTTCAATCCTTCTTCAGGTGAGCTGCCTTGGCATTCTGTTAGCAATCCTCATATTCACTGGTGTTCCTCTGGCCATGTGCCCATTGTTGTGCACCCCTTCACAGCAGTTTGTTGCAGGCTGGCACAGACAGGAGAGCCCCCCAGTATTTTCCCTTCTTGAATGCTATGGTTTCTGCCCAGCTGCCCCCCTCTGGTGTCAAAAGTACTGTTCTGCACTCCCCTACTGCTGATCACAGGCAACTGGTAGGGGGGACACAGGGAGACACGTGCCCCCCTGAGATGGGCCCCCAGATCAGCACCGTTTAGCACGGGGCAGATTTTTTGCTGCGTTGGCTGGTGGTGTGCTGGGGGGGGGAGACACTAAGCCACGGCCCAGAAGTATAGTAGTGGATATGGGGCTTTTGGACCGCCCTTGGGCCCACCCACAAATTGTACCCCCCCACCCCCAACTCAGGAGCCACCAGTCATAAGAGCTTATGTGCTGACTCAGATACAGGGGCAGCTTTATATCCATTGCATGTCTATTAAAGGTTACTAATCAGAAGGCCCCTTTGCATCCATGTTTACTCATATGAAGCAAGTATCTGCTAACAGGATTCATAGCCATGCTGAAAATAGATGGAAAAGTTAACAGGAATGGTTAATTTTTCCACAGTGACATTTTTTCCAACAACTGAAGAGAACACTCATGGGAAAATGCCAAAGTGCCCTAGAGCAGAACCCATGCTAATGTCTCAAAGAACTTTGAGGGGAGTTGCTGGGCATGTCTACATGAGATGCTAAATGTGCAGTAGACTAATTCTATTGCGCATTAGTATGTCATGGGAAAAGCTGTGCTAATGTGCAGTATAATTAGTCTGCTGTGCATTACCATTAAAAAGGCGTGTACTAGCACTACTGCACAGTAGTGCCAGTTACCGTGCATTGAGTTAGTACAGGCATACCTCATTTTATTGCACTTCGCTTTATTGCACTTTGCAGATATTGCGTTTTTTACAAATTGAAGGTTTGTGGCAACCCTGCGTCGAGCAAGTCTATCGGCGCCATTTTTCCATCGTCGCCATTTTTCCAACGGCATTTTTTTAGCAATAAAG
>NW_017728950.1:16110449-16123695 GCF_001723895.1 Crocodylus porosus | reverse complement strand
CTCACCAAGGCCGAGTACAAGGGGAGAATGACGTCCCGGGATTTGCTTGAGAAGCATCTATGGATGCAAGCCAGCGTTTTGGTCGCTTTGCTAGCCGCAGCATCGCATTGCAGGCTCATGTTCAAATCAGGGGACCCCCTAATCTCTCTGAATTGAATTGGAACCCTCTGAATCGATTTGGAGAGATTTGGAAAGATTTGGAGATTCGGGCCTAGACATAGCTTTAAATGGTTTTTCTACATACCTCTAGGTAGCAGGCGGCTAATGAGTGCTGTGATGATGGGGCGCATGGAATGTCCTACAGAAGTGGAGGGGCAGGGGCTCCCCAGCATGTTTGGCAGCAGACCTGGAAGTGGATCAGTAGCACTTTCAGTTCAGTTCTGGGTCTGCTGGGGAGTGTGCTGGGGGACTCCTCATGCTCCCCTGGCTCGGTGACTGGTGCCTCCTGGGTCTGGGGGGGTCCCCTGTGGCTGACTGCCAAGCTGAGGGGGGGGTGCAGGGGAAGATCCAGAAGTGGACCGGAAGTACTTCTGGTCCACTTCCGGGTTTGCCGCTGAGCATGTAGAGGTCCCCCCCCCACGCCTATGTGACGCTCCATGTGCCCCAGCATCGCAGTGATCACGAACCTCGAGGTACCTCGAGGTATGTAGAAAAAACTTTTAAAGCTGTGTCTATGTCCAAATTGCTGATTCTCTGAAACAGCATTGAATTTTCAGAGTCAGATTTGGCTGAATTGAATCGAGGACAGTGATCTGAATCAACTATTCGAATCACTGTCCCTGATTTGGCCTGAATCCAAATCTGAATCAAATAGGGCCCTGCTTTGCACACGCTTACCTGAAAGCACTACTAAGTGTTTCTTAAAGTCCTTGTTAAGGAATGTTTCAGGTACAAAGTTGAAAACAACAGCACAGCTATAAAGTCTCTTTAAATGAAATCGAGCTCAGGTGGTTACTTACTGGTAACTCTGCAATCAATTACTGTCAAGCTGAGCTGGGGAATTCACTGCATGCCAGTTTTAGCTGATATGTAGTTAAGTCTTGTGCATGTCATCTCATTTATTGGGCAATGGCTTGATAAACTCCAGTGTCAATACTTCCCAAAGAGTATGCTGATCTGTGCTTATGTTGAGCAAAGGTGGTTTATATGTGTAATTGGATTATAGAATGGGATATATTTATGATTATGAATAAAAGGTATTGCTATGAATTACCATCCCATGAGAGGAAACTTCAAACTAAATTAATTTTCAGTAATGAAAGGAAAAAACAAACAAACCTCTAGAATTTAAAATGACTGACAGTCCCATAATTTGATTGGCACATTCACTTAAAAGGAAGGCACAGCTCAATATTGACATTATCTGTCAAGCATATATTTACCACTGTGACAAGATAGTTTACTGATTTGCTTTCTAATAAGGTACTTGAGGATCAATTATATCTTTGCAATATTCTAAACACTATCATGCAACCATCCTCATTTTGCATATTGTAATTCCTAATATGATACAGTTTAATTTGGTTAATAAAACTTACAAAATTCTCAGGTCTGCCCTGCAGCTAAGCCAATAAAGGGCCATGGGGAATATCACTTAATTAATTTTAGTTAAACAACAAATGTGTTTCTAATGCCATATCTCATCTGCACCATACATAAGAACTAACCTTAAGCCTTAGTCAGAAGCAGTAAATACTTTGCAAATTGAAAAATGGAAACTGAAGGAAAATACTTTTCCCAGGTCACTAAGCAGGTAAATTAGAAACATGTGTGTAAACATTTCTAATCCCTTACTGCATAACTTTGATCCTGAAGAGATATAAGCAAATACTTACTTCATGCCTATGAAAAATGGGTCTACTCATGCAAAATGAGCCACATGTCAGTTCACCACATGCTAGGGACATGGAACTTAGCCTGAATAGGGGACTGTTTTATTTTATATTCACTTCAGTGGCAAGCAATGACCAGTTTTGGAGCAGGGATTGGAATCTGGTCATTTGGCCTGAGCTAGTTAAAAAGATGCCTCTGTGAAGAAATCCCCCTCTGTCTGTCCCTGCTTGGGTCAGTCCAGCTACACTCCTTTCTCTTTCACTTGCTTGCTATTTGGTTCAACCTGGTCACCCAGGTGACTGGGCTAGAAACATTCCTGAGGGGAGGGGAGAGGGTTTCTTCTTTCAGTGTTGTTTTTGGAACACTCAAGCAACAGCCTCCAGAGAATCTATGGATGAAGCAGTGAGTGAAAACCTGGAAACTAGCTAGTAGATTAGAACTAAGTAATATAGTCATGTCCTAAAAGGGTCCCCAAACCCACTATTTGTGAAGGCTCAACTTCTTGTGGTTTGCTTAAAGTGTTTTTTTAACTCCTTTGTTCTACTTCCCTCGCACTTTCTCCCCTGATCAATAAAGGTATTGGGTTACAGTGTGGCTAGCTGTTTTACTGTGTAAGGGGCTCAAAAGGGGCCTTTCTGCTCCCCATAGAACTTGACTGTTTATTGTTTCCCTCAGTTGTACCCAAGGAGGCTTCAGGCTAAAAGAAGCACCCAGAAATATTACCAGTGGGCAAAGCACCCCCAGGTCTTGCAGGTGTACCCCAGGCTGCACAGAGCCCTAATAGAGACCAGTGCCCGGGTGGTGGAAGCGTTACCTCAGGCTTGTGAGTTCTCCAGGAAGGGGGCCAGCTGGCCGTAGGCTTACCAGAAGAGACTCCCAAAGTGTGGTTTTGGGCCTGGTACAGTGAGGCAGGTGGCTGTGTGTAGCACCTCCTACTGTGCTGTCACAGCCTCCAGGTATTTCATAAGTCATCACCAACTTGAGGAGGACACCACACAATCTCAGATATGTTACTTAATCTGGTTGCAAGGGAAATTAGTTCCAAAAAGGCCCTGCTGTCATCACAAGGTACGTTATGCTGTATCCTCAGCACTCCTTGGGGGTAGCATGCTCTTGAGCACACCCTGCCTGTCCAAACCTGGGATTGGGGATCACTCACAGCCACTTTCAAGCATGCTGGACATTGAGTTCTCAAGTGGGGGGGGGGACCCTAGGGTGGTTTCACTGCCACATTTCTGCATTTGGCTTGTGCAAATGGGAGAGTGGGGTATGTGACTTTCCCCCACCCTCCACTCCCAAAAGCTCTTGCAGTATGGTATAGATATGTCCACAGCGAACCTGATTCTGAGGTGGGATGGGATATTGCAAAGAAAACCCACTTACTGATCTACTTAATTACAACTTATTTCCTTCCACTATAGGTGGCACCTGACATTTCAAGGAATTTTACTCTCTAAGAAAAAATGGAGGGGTAGGAACTTTTCTCCCTCTGACAAGATTTTTATTAAATTTGGGAACATATTAATAAAACTTATATAACCAATTCCCCCAGTTATGATAATCATTTATGATGTGACCTTACCTCTACTTAAAACCTTTATCATATGTAAGAGATGCTAAAATATATGCTAATTGTTTTTATTGTGCATTGTATTGTGCATTTTACAATGAACAGTATTATCTGTTTATAAGAATCCAGCTAGCTTTACGTCTTATTTAAATTCATCCCTATTTTTAGGTACAGAAATATTTGAAAGGAAGAATAATAGGGCAGGTAGAGAAATATGAGGAAATAAGCAAAAGGAGAACTGAGAGAGGATATATATATATATATATATGTATACACACACACACACACACACACACACACACACACACACACACACACTGCTTTTACTCAAATATAAGATGAGCCCCCCTCATCAGCATGGGGTAAAAAACCCCTTGTTTTACATTTACGTACAACAAAACCTCACTAAAAACATTTGCTAGAAGCAGCATGTGCTCAGTAATAGAAACCAACTATCAATATCATCAAATACAGTCAACACTGCATATGACTATGACAGATATGGCCCCTATTGAGCAAACATGCCAGTAGGAATCTTGTTGGTGGCCCTTAAAAATATGCGGAAGTGTTCCCCAATCAGGGAATGGGGTATCAGAAGGGAACCAGGCCTGGAGGTACTGCAATACCACCCCTGCACTGGGGAGGCCAGAGCAAGTTCCAACACCTTCTCTTGGTGTTAAAAATGTTACATTACATATTGTTGGCAAAACTTTTCTCTCTATTTTTTTAACCTTTTACACATTTTATGAGAAACACACTTATTACCCTACACCTACAAAGCTACACATTTTGAGCATCCTTGTTTTACCAAGACTTCATATCATAGAAACAACTACATATCAAAAACATACAACTACATATATTAAACCCTTAAACAACTTACATAAACTTCCCACAAAAAAGAAACCCTTACAGAAATATTTTTCCTCATAGAGAACCCCATAGAAAACTTATCTCAATAACCACCTGAAACTCTCCACCCCTCTCGTCAGTCGTCTTTGCTGGCTTAGAGAAACAAGTGTGTCCAGTCCTTTTCCCTTCACTTCTCTTCTTCTTTCACTCTGATCTCTTCCTTGTCCTATTCAAGGTAGCATTTCAATTCATGTAGCCCCAGCTTCAGGAACTCTCTTTCAGTGAAATCTAACCTCTTAAACACCCAGGTTTCTTACTTTCCATAAACTAGTTTAAACACATGCTAATGAAGTCTTTAATAATGTTTCCTCTGGTTCCTTTGGTATGAATCCATATAGTACCATGTCCTATGTTAATGACAGTTTTATTCTAATGAAACTGAGAAAGTGACAAACCTTTTCCCACACCCCCTTTGCATATCTACCTTCCCAAAATACACACTGCACTGTTCCTTCTTCCCTGCACTTCTCCCTTGGGCACCTTGATGAGTTTGTCAAGCCCCATCTGTGTTGCACTTCTCTCACTAGCAAGATATTTCTTACAATAATTGATGCTAGGTCAGCATATTCCCCTTTTAGTTGTTTACCTGCCACCTTCACTTGTCCTTCTGTGAAGATTCCCACCAACACCACCCTGTCTCTCTCCCTTACTGATTTCATCAGTTTCTTATGATCCTTCAGGACCTCCAGTTCTACCTTCCCTGTTTTATACCACTGCATGAATCCATACCTCTGCATGAATCCTTCCATCCTGATGTCCTGATGTAATGAATTGGTGGTTGCCACGTCCATGGACTCTTCAAAGAAGTCTAATATACTCCCCATTTCCTCAAATTTACAGCTGTGTGAAATCAGGGGATACGTGCTGCTTTCCTTTTTCCCTTTGTTATTGCCTTGCATATTGTGCTTACATATTTTGCATAGACAAACAATCCCAAGTCTGGAAGCCCCCATCCCCTCATATCTCTTGCTTTGTACAGTGCAGATCTATCCCACCTTTCTCTTCTGGATCCCAGAAGAACACACATATTCCCCTCTGTACTTTTGCTATCTGCCACCGCTTCAGTGCAAAAAGAATTCCTGTGTATAGAATAATCAGCAGTAGCGCAGCCTTAACTGCCACCACTTTTCTGGAAAAGGACAGTATCTGGACCCTTACCAAAGTATTTGCTTGTAGGTGTGCTATCAGATTTTCCCATGCGGGGTCCTTTGGGATCCCTAGCACTCTGATTTCTCTTTTTCTCATTTGAAGGCTCAACTTCTCCAAGTCCTTCCAGTTCCCCATTGCCATTATTGTGCTTTTCAATCTGTTTAGTTTAGCCCCCATCAATTCTCCATACTTTGATGTATATTTTAGCACCCTTTCCATTGAAAGTCTATCTCTAGCTACCACTTTTATATCATCCATGTATAGTACACATTTTACCTCTCCCCCTCCTGGTATCTTTACTCTGCTTCTGACCTTGTCTTTTCTTATTCTTTGTGCTGATAGTTCCATGGTACACACAAACAGTAGTGGCGACAGGGGGCACCCATATCTCACCCCTGTGTGGATTTTAAAGGTCCTGCTTAGGTGCCCATGAATTTGGACTTGACTCTCCATTTCTCTATACCATAACCTTATCCAACATATACATTTCTCTGGGAACCCCATTTTTCCTAGCACCTCAACTATGTAAACATGATTTGTCATATACTTTTTATAAATCTAGGTGTGCTATAACTCTGTTTGTTTTCCTCTCTTGGCTGTGGGACAGTATATCTCTGATCACTCTGATTGTTCTGGAGATCCTTCTACCTGGTTCTGCTCGTATTTGGTCTTCATGTACGATCTTGTGGAGATTTTTCATCATCCTCAAAACCAGTGTCTTGCTCATTAACTTATAGTCCATATTAAGGAGTATAATCAGTCTCCAGTTTTTCAGGAGGTCCTTTTCCCCTTCTTTGAAGAGTAATGCTTCTTGTAAAATCTTTCCCTGCCTCTCCTGTTTCTATTATTTCCTCAAACACTTCCACTATATCCCTCCATACCCATACCCAAAATGTCTTGTAAAATGGGAATTTCAGATGGGAATTCCTACTGCCTGGGCCCCAACAGGGGATTAAACATGTCTGAGACTGTGGGGAAGTGGAGCTACCAGCATGTCTTTCAGAGAGCTCACTGAGCTACACAGTAGAAGCTGGGGTGTGACTGCACCACGGCACCTCCCTGGATCTGCTGCTATGGGTGGTAAATCAGGGAGACAAGTACAGGAAGCAAAAAGTTGCTCCTGTGGTCAAGGCAGTTCAAGGTCTCCATGGAGAACTGAAGTCTAATCCTGCCCCTGCCATCAAATTCCTGTGTGATTCTGGTCATGTCACTTACATCAGACTCTCCCCAAATGTGTGTGTGCTCCTCATTTTGTGAGTACCTGACTTGTGACCCTGGGGACAGATCTTCAGAAATGCTGAGCACTTATAACTGCAACCGTAGTCAGTCGGCCTGTGTATGGAACACAAAAACTGTTCTGGGATGTGAAATACTTTTGAGAGCTCACACCTTCCCCAACTTGAGGGATGATATTCCTCTTAATCGCTCCATGCTTCAGCTCACTGTCTGTATGATGGTGATACTCCTGAGCTCTCATCTCAAAGCAGTGTGGGAAAATAGATTAATTCATGAGTGTGAAGCAGTCAGTTACCCTCATGATGAGAACCAGAGAAAAGCCCCAAAGGTAATTAATATTTCTGTGTTTTGAGTGGGGTTTGAATCAAGTGCAAGAAATAAGGCCCAGGGTCACATGTTGGACAACAGGGATAAAACAAAACATTGATCTTGCTCACTAAGTGTCAACTATCTGTTCTGTGCACTGAATGAGAGAAGGTCTCACGGAGGAGCTAATATGCACGAATGCAATCCAAGCCTGTCATAGTTAAAAAATGAACAAAGGCTGCACAGACTACCTTAGTCCTGGCAGCTTCTAACCTCTGAGTGCTTGACTCTGTAACCCTGACCACATGTCTTTAACATACTAGATATGTGTGATGCATGATTAGACAGAAAATAAAAACCATTGATTTCTCTGGGCTTTTCATCAAGGCCATCAGCACACGGTGTGACTGTGATAAGCTTTAACTACTTCCATGCCAGACTGTGCTCCCTCATTGATTTGGTACCTGGAGTCAGGGAGTGATTAACTCAGAGCTTGAGTCCTCACCCACAGGACCCAACATGAGTAAGTTATCACTAGATCTTGGCTCAGTTGTTGATTTAACAGCTTTACTTACAGTTCATCAGTTCCTGATGGAGTAATTATGACAAATGCAAGCATTTAAGCATTTTCTGTAAGCGTGAAAGCAGGACTTGATAGTGATTCAATATTAAACTGGCACCCACACTGTGGGGAGGAGGGGGTTTCCTCCTTGGTGTGGGAGTAGTGGAATTATTCTGCAAGACTAAGAGGAAGAGACTGAGCTCACAGAGAAAAAACCTTTGTCCCAGAGTCTGTGAGGATCTGTTATGATTTTGGTCACAGTGAATAATTTGTAAGGGACTCAGACAGCTCTTTTTTTTATAGTCTGATCCCCAGCCCATTGGGGTCAATGGAAAAGCTCCCACTGAAGTCCTGGGTGCAGGATCCAGTTATGGAAGACTAAGGGCATGCCTACAACTTACAATTAGCATCTGCTAACTTTAAGGAATGTTATGTCATTGTTAAAAATAGCATGTGCTGGAAGCAGTGGCATGTTCAGGCTTAACACCCTCTGTAACATGCACAGATCTGAGCTGCTGCCAGAAGGCTGGTAAGCAGGGGCATGACTAGGAACTACCAACTAGTTTGGTCTGTGCTTGCCATGCTTACTGGCTTTCTAGCAGTAACACAAACACTCCAACTCCAAGCATAGATGTGTATGCTGTGCACTTTAACACATAGTATACAGGCACACACAGCACCTTGCCGCAACACCTCACTCCAGCACACGCTCCCAGCATGTGCACACACACACACACAGAGCACAGCACATGTGCATTCACACACACATGCACAAGCACAAACACAGAGCCCTCAGCAACTCATGCTCCCCCAGTCCCCAGACTTGCCTTTGGCCAGCAATGAGCAGCACAGCTGAAGCGTGGGAGCAACAGGTGAGGGGCTATCCCTGACTGCATGGGCGCACGTGGAGCCCGAGAGCAGATAGAGAGCCCCTGGGCAGCAGCCAGAGGCTCCCAATGTGAACATTGTCCCCTCTCTGCCTCTGCTTGTATGCGTGTTGTGTTGTATATGTGTATTGTTTGTAAGAGTGTGTGTTGTGTTGTATTGTGCTATGTGAGTGTGAGATGTGTTGTGAAGTGTTTTTGCATTGTGCTGTGCTTTGGGAATGTGTGTGAATTGTGTTGCACTGTGTAGGTTGTGCTGCGTGCATAAGGTAGGTCTAGGATTTTGAAGAGGGGGGTGCAAATGATGTGGTGCATCATCACATACAAGACAACACACATTTTTCTCCAGACAAAAAGAAGCAAGAAGCTTTATTAGCTAGGGGCCTGGGGTTGTATTATTCAGTTTAAGATCAAAGCAAAAACAATTATAACTTTATTGAAACATGCGTTAATTTGTTATAGCATATATCAGAGGTGCCCTGCGGGCCAAATGCAGCCTGCAGAGCCATAGGTATCTGGCCCACAGGGCTCCTCATAGATCAGGAAATTTGGTGGCAAGGGAGCAGTGGCAATAAATATGACCACCCTTCCTCAGCCCTGTGCAGCAGGTTGGGGCCGGGTCATGTCTCCTCCCCCCATCCACACAGCTGGATGGGCTCTGTCATGCCTCTTTTCCCCTGTGGGGCTGAATGACACACCCTCCGCTCCCCCTGCAGAGCTGTGTTGGGGCTGGGCCATGCCCCCACCTCCCTATGGAGCTGGGTTGGGTCATGCCCTTTCCCTTGCAAGGCTGTGCCATGCCCCCTCCCCTCCACAGGACCAAGTTGGGGCTAGACCATGCCCTCTCCCCCTGTGGGGCTGGGTTGGGGTTGGGCCACACTCCATTCCCCATGGGGCTGGACCACAGCTCTTCCTTCTCCCTCGCAGAGCCAGTTGGGAGCCAAGATGTCTCCTGCCCGACTCCGCATGGCTAGGTGGGGCCCTGCCATGACTGCCCCATGCTGGATTGGGAGCATCAGCTGGATCTGGACTGCATACAATTTGGGGACTGTTTATCCAGCACACCAATCAAAAGGCTGAGCACCACTGGCATATATTATGTGTAAAAAACACAACAAATTAAGCAGAAAATAAGCAAAAGATTTTATTTGTTCTGTCCTGATGTACATGTATTTCAGGTTTATGAAACAAAATCTAGCCTTCTTGAACTTCTTGATGGTGCATCCAATGCTTCACTGAAAGTTATTTCCACACCCGAATTGAGGTTCATGTTAATGTTTCCACACTTGAATTAATGCTTTGAGGTAGAGTTAAAAACAGTCTGCAGGTACAGAAGCCAAATTAAGAGAAGCAACTAGTAGCAGAATTGCAGAAGAAAGAATAGTTTGATGAATGGAACATCAAAACCATTAAGAAAGGAGAGAGAGTTGTTAACACCTGTGAGTTTAGGAGTTTAGAAAGAATCAAGTAGATTACAATGAGCTATGAAGTGAAATGATTTCCTCACTGCTGTCTGAATAGAAATGCAGCTGCCAATTTCAGACAGTTGGTTTTGAGCTTTGAGTGGACCAGGAATTACAGGGGATTGCAACTGCGCTACTGCACCTGTCCTGGATTTACCTCTGACTATGTGTGTTGTGCTGTTTGTTTGTGTTCTGGAGTGTGTGTGTGTTATGCTCTGTATGCAGGCCCCTATCCCTGCAGCCCAGCAGCAAACCTTCTCGCTCATCAGTTGCTGCTTCTCTATCCAGGCTATGTCACCGTGTTGGGGGGAGGGGAGGCAGGGAGCATCAGAGTCCAGGAGGACAGCTAGTTTACCTGGGAGCTCTACCTCCAGGCATACTGGAAGACTGTGAATTGGTTGTTTGCTCTTCCATGAACAATTAAAAGTTAGGCTAAACTGAGCTGATTAGCACAGCTCAGAGATAACCCTCATTTCAAATGACAGCTAGGGGGGACTTAGCACTTGTTAATGAGTATGAACATGCGATCCTTCACATTTTAAGTGCCCTTAACAAGGTTTAATTGTAATTTCTAATCTCGCCCTAAATAAATTTATATCCAGAACAGTTGTGTACTGTTTAATATGTTTGGTAAGTGATGTTAAACTCCACTCCCCCACCATGCCAATAAGAGCTTGATTCTCTGTTTGCACATGTGTGGGTCTGTGTATAAGTCTGTGTATGTACCACAGTAGCAGATGACTAGCATCTATTGTGACATGTTCCTATATTGTCCTTTGTTGTGATACTTTACAGCCAATGTTCACACAGCACAGAAAAGATTTACTCTTCTGTATTGTGCTCTCCAGTACCTGGCATCTTGTGTTAGGCTGCCATTCTGATTTGCTAGTGCTAAACAGTCCTATTGCTCAGGGCTCAGATTTACTTCAAGTGATTAGCATCTGGGTCTGATCACCAGGTTAAATTTAGCCCAGGTGTGAGTGGCCAGGTTGCAAATCACACCCAGGCTGTGCGCTCATTGCTGTTGCACCCCTCATGTGTACAATGCTGGGGACAGTGCTTCTTAACACTGCTCTAAGTTAAGCCACTATGATTCTTTCCTTACAAATCTGGGGACAACTTGTCCTTACAAATAGGTTGGCAAGATTTTTGCAGTGAAGGGCTGCTTTAATAGAGCTTATCTCCAAGAGTTGACCACTTCCCAGGCCACGCTGCTAGAGCTGGAGCCGGAGCCAGAACCACAGTCATGACTCCTCACCCTAGTGTGCTGCTGCCACTTCTCTTCACCACCTGGGGGGAAGCCCTCTGCCATCAAAATCCTGCTGAAGCTCTCCAGATTTGAATAAAATGTTTAGATCCAGCCTGTAGGCCATAGGTTGCCAGCCCCTATCCTAAGAGAATTTTGGGAAGGCACTGGAGAATTAGCAGCACTCGAGTGACTTAGCCTGTGTCCTAACTGCAAAGGGAGGGTTGCCAGCCTGAGTGAGCATGGAACTTCAGCCAGATACACTGGTTTCCTGGGGTATAAGCGTCACCACACTCAGGTGGGAAGGTTCTGAGTGTGGATGGGAGGGATGAGGATTCGCAACCTTTTTAAGACCCTTCCTAACTTTTCTGAATTTAGCAGCACCCATTTTCAAAAAACAAATGTATTTACTAGCTTAACTTTCACTTGTTTTATGATTATGAAAAAAGAACAGAACAATTCCTCTCGGACCGCAGCAGGTTGAAATGCTCTTGGCACTATGGATTCCTATTTGAAATTTCACCAAACAGTGCTAATATCGTATAGCACCACAAGTGGTGTCCTTGAAAGGATCACACAGGACCCCAGGTTGCTGTGACACTCCAGCTGAGAATCACTGGGCTAACACTCAGGTATGAGACTTAACATGAGGTGCTTGACAGTAGATGGTCAGGCTGCTGAAGCTCTCCTCCCTGGGTCCTGCCTGCCATCTAGTGGGGAATATTCCTGCTGCTTCCCTCCTGCTCTCTGCAAACAGAACTCAGCAAGCCATAGCACACAACACCAGTTGAATGAAGGTGAGTAGCTCACACTTATTAGTGCCTGGTACCAGCTGGGGAATCACGTTTGAGTCAATCATCTCTGTTAGGTAGCCCCTAAACTCTCTTGTTGATGGCTGACTCTCCCACAAGGACCTCTAGATGCTGTGCTGGAACGGCCATCTTCCTCGAGCTTATCTCAGGATCTTCATAAAGCGGCCCAGTTAGGAACAATGAATAAGAAAATGACACTTGCTGCATGGTACTATTTCAGAGCCAATACCACAGCAGAGCAGTGTGCTTTGCAAAGTGGTGGATCTTGAATGTAGCGCCCGCCCCCCGGGGTCTCACTGAAACTCCAGGGAAGCCCCATTACCTGTGTGACATGGGAAAGATGTCAGAGAGGTTCATGCTCTTCCTGTGCAACTTCACAGCCTTTCAGCCTCACAGCACCTGGGTCATAATGTCAGCATGGCAATGGCACTCCACTGTGTGAGGAGGCTGTTCTCCATGGTGCAGGGTGATGTTCCAGTCAGCCTGTGCTGGGATGTTAACAAATGTGCATTAGAGAGACTCTGGTTGTATTGATCATGGAGCAACTAGCTCATAAAAAGGATCCCTGTGAAGTCTGTAAACTACTCAGAAACACTCCCTGTGCTTTCCTGCAAGGCAGAGCCATTGACGTGGGCCCACCAGTGCTCAAAGGCAGCAGCAGCACTACTTCCAGTTCAGATAGCAGGGTGCCTGGAATAGTATGGCTTGCTCAGTTCAGTGCTACCTGGCTTGACAACTGTGACTCACCCATTCTACTGGGATGCCGGTAGCACACCATAGGAATGGCACAGAAACGAGGAATTGTCTTAGCTTCCTCCGTCAAAGTTCACATCAAAGATACTGTGTAGGAAGGACATTCGAGGGGGCAGGACACAACACTGTGACTAGCTATGGCAATAGGCTCCCTGTGGGACCTTTCCCTTAATTGTGGGCCCCAGGCCCTCACCTGTACAATAGGGCTAATGTTGTATATCTCACAGGATTGCCTTGAAGATAAATTCACAAATGACTGTGAGGTGCTCACATACCTGCTAACTGGGGCTAGATGCCTGGCTTACAGTGAGGCAGCAGCACCACTCCACCTGAGGCTGAGATGAGTTTCATAGATTTCATAGAAATTAGGGCTGGAAGGGACCTCAGAAGATCATTGAGTCCAGCCCCCCACCCAAAGGACAGGAAGTCAGCTTGTTGGGGTCATAGGATCCCAGCAAGATGAGCATCCAATTTGCTCTTGAAGGTGTTCAATGTAGGTGCTTGAACCACCTCCGATGGC
>NW_017728950.1:16109222-16110438 GCF_001723895.1 Crocodylus porosus | reverse complement strand
TGAACCTGTTCAGCCTCCACAAGAGAAGGCTGAGGAGGGATCTAATGGCCTGTTACAAACTAGTCAGGGGGGACCAGCAGGCATTGGGGGAGTCCTATTCCCCCAAGCACCACCAGGAGTGACAAGAAATAACGGTCACAAGCTGGCAGAGGGTAGATTCAGGCTAGACATCAGGAGGCGCTACTTCACTGTCAGGGCGGCTGAGATCTAGAACCAACTTGGAAGCAAAGTGGTGCTGGCTCCTACCCTGGGGGTTTTTAAGACAAGGCTACATGACCACCTTGCTGGGGTTGTTTGACCCACAGTACTTTTTCCTGCCAAGGCAGGGGGTTGGACTTGATGATCTGCTCAGGTCCCTTCCAACCCTACAAACTATGAAACTATGAAACCATGAGAATTAGCCCAATTCAGCAGCTGAATCTCCAAATCTGAATCGATCTGGGAGACCCAAGAAAAGGTCATAATTGATTTGGAAGGTGCAGGAGAGATTTGGAGATGATTCAGAGATTCAGCCATAGACTAAACAGGTAAGCTGGACACAGCTGCCTCCAGCTGGTAAGTCTGTTGTGGGGGGTGGAAGGAGGAGGCAGATTAATGCCCCTACAGCAAGGAAAGGATTGGGCCTGAGGCTGGGACAAGCTGCCCAGCCAGAGTGGGAGGGGGCACAGGACTCAGAGAAAGGGGTTCCCACTACTACATGCTGCTGGTCCAGGAAGGCATGGGAACGAGTGTGTGACCCCAGATCTGTGCTCTGGGCAGCTAGCCCCAGCTGCAGCCCGGAGCACAGCCCTGGCTATGCCCACCTCGCAGAGTGCAGTGGAGTGGGGATAGTGGGGGGGGGGCTGCATCCATCCTAAAATTCCCCGTAGCTTCTGCTGCTGGCCCCTCCCCAATCCAGGGTGCACACACCCATCCCCATGCCCTGCCGCTCCTCGCCCTACCGCTGCTCACTTGTCTGGGAGGCATGAGGAGGCTGAAGCTGCTTCCGCTACTGCAAGCTGCTTGTCCAAGGCAGCCCCGCTCTGGCTGGGCAAGTGTTGGGAGGGCATAGCCTCCGCTCCCAGTGCCTTCCGCTGCCCATCCAGAGTGCAGACGGGCCCAGCCTGCCTTGCACAGATCTGAGGGCACATGCCTGCTCCCACACTGTCCCGGACCAGCGGCTAGAGCCTCTGGAGGAACCACCAGAAAAGCAGCTCCCAGACCAGTAGCGCGCAGT
>NW_017728950.1:16097619-16109117 GCF_001723895.1 Crocodylus porosus | reverse complement strand
CCCCCACGCCCCTTCTGCCCACCACCCTCTGCCCACAACAGACTTACCAGTTGGAGGCAGCTGTGTCCAGCATAGTCGAGGACTGCTGGCTCTTTAGTCTATGGCCGAATCTCCAGATCTGAATTGACTGAATTGAATCGGGACAGTGATTTGAATCACCGAATCAAATCACTGTCTCGCCGAATCAGCCAAATTTGAATCCGAAGCAAATACTTGCTGCTTTGCACAGGCCTACTGAGCATGCCTAATATACATGTATGGGATCAAGCTCCACAAAATTTATAGCAGCAGTGATCATTTTGTGTTTAAAAACATGCAGGAGAGGAGTGCTACTGTCCCCGCCCCACCCTTTAATATGCTAGTGCAGTGGCAGCCAACTTTTTTGGCAGACATGCTACAAATTAACCCTGCAGCCTCCCCAAGTGTCACTCTCCTGCTCAGCCTGCTACTCTGCTTTCTGCCCTCTGCCCTATGTTCCCTACCTGATGTGCTACTCTACTTGCTGCTTCCTACCCCATGCTCCCTGCATGACCTGCTGCTTTGCTTTCTGTTCTCTGCCCTTTCTGCCACTGTGCTGCTTGTCCCCTCCCAATCTGTGCATGCCACACACAGAGGCTGCTTGTGCCACTTCTGGCAACTGTGCTGCAAGTTGACCACCCCGTCCTAGTTATTAAAGTACTCACCCAAGAGGTTGGAAACCTAGATTGAATTTCATCTGTCACTCAAGGGATTCAAGCTCACCTTTCTCATCTCCCTAGAAGATGCTTTAAGCAGAAGATAGACTGCTTAAAGTACAGGGTACTCTCCACCCTTCCCCTTAATATTGTTTTATTGCATAAACTAATCTAAGATGTACTGGGCCAGAGAAAAGGAGCAAGTGTGAGCATGCATCTCTAAGCTAGTGATTAGGGAACTAACCAAGGGGGAGAGGGAGAAAGCCAAAGTTCCTGTCCCCATGTACATTTTATCCAATAACTACTTTATGTAAAAGACATAAATAGTTCTTGAAATAAGGTCTAGTGAACAATGATGCCTACTCCATTTTTTTACTGAATAATTTAGGTGCCTAACTCCAAAAAAGGTTTCTGGGCTGTAAATCCACAGTGGAGCAAGGCACCTAAGCCCCAGAGGATATGGAATTTAAAGTGAATGAGCCTTTCATTTCTGTTAGCTAGCTTATGCGGCTCCCTGCTCAGTACTTGTACATATGAATCCAGTTCCAGGACACTTGACTGTCTGATACACTGTGTTGTGAATGGAGGCACCTAATGCAGGCTTATGGATTCCTGTTCTGGATGACAGGCAACCAGAAGGTAAGATTTGAGATACTACCATTGCAATGTTTGGACACTTTATGAATCTAGACCTACGTAACTAGAAGTACTCTTGGCAGGTCCTACATCTGGTCTTGTATAGGAGAACTCTAATGGTCCCAGAGCCAAGAAATTCTCTGTAGTGGCAGAGGAAAGGAGAACAGTTATCTTTACCTGCATTTAACAACCAAGTCAGGGGTCTGAATGACTGGCTCAAGGCGGGTCCACAGATCAGATCAGATCAGACCAGACTTACAGACCTCTCCCCTCCCCACTACACACCCAGGCTGCATGCCTGACCCAGCACACATGGCACCCAGACAGGCTGGTTGGGGATGCTGACCTAAGTGGGTGCCACATACAGCACGACCCAGGACCTGGGCCCAGTGAATGCCACAGGTGGCAGAGTCTGGGACCCAACCCTAGCAGACACCACATTTGGCACACATCCCAGGCACAGCACATAAGGCCAGTCCAGTGCAGTGCATGGGTCAACAGGGAAGCACCGGGAGCCAGTTTATGGGACTCCATGTTTGACACTCCTGAACTAAGTGATGTGCTACTCTGTCTACCGGTGGCATCACTGCTCAATAAAGGCAACAGATAAAAAAATATTCCCCAGGAGCTGTTAAAGCAGTTCTTATGAAATAAAAAAATAGTAAAAGAAATGCATTACATTTTTCAAGAAATGTAACCACTTAATTTTAAGTATTCATTTTGAAAGAAGAAATTACCATTTTCAAATGCTCTTAAATAAGAGCAGCCTGTGACTTCAGTCCTGTAAAGACAGACAAGAGGATGATTTTAAAAGAGTAGTACTTTAGGCTTGGCTTTACTTAAGTGCTGCCCTTAACTCAACTCTTTTTTCCTATAAAATCTGTAATTCAGATTTGGTGGAGCTTTTATCTCATTCCCTTGTGGATAGTTCAACATGAGGGAATACAACGTGTTAACTGCTGATGCAAAGATTCTGTAGTATTCATAGAGGCTAGATTCACTTCACTGAAGTGCTCCCACACTTCTAGTGCTTTACCACAATTACTGCCTGTGTGTCTGGAAAATACATGCTCTCCTACAACACTCTGCAAATGAATTCCTCATGCTCTCCACAGTGCCTAGAATCAAAGGATGTACAACTGAGAAGCATGTTAGCATGGGTGCAATTTGGGTGTTATTTCACACTCAGAGCTAAATGAACTAGGGCAGAATAACACAAGTGTAGATGATTTCATTTTGCAGTCAATGCTTGCCTCTCACAGTGTTGCCAACTTTCATGAATGCATCACAAGAAAAACAGTTTTGGCTCCTTCCTTCTGCAGGGAGTCTCATGATGACACACAAAGTTCCTGCCTTCACGTAATGGAGAAGCACCTTTGAGAGGCAGAGATGGAGATTCCCCTACTGTGTTCTTCAATCTAGAGGAGGTATGCTAAACTACAAAACCAAATACCATGAATTCTAATTCCAGCTTTTCTACTGATTACTGATATTTCTCACACTCCATCACCCTCATTATATTCAAGGTCTCATGCTACAACCTTAAGGGGTGATTATCACTTTCTTGAGGCAGAGCTAGAAATAGAACGTATCTCCAATATAAGAGCCAAATTTCATTTACTTTGACACATACTCCTCCTGAAGGACAACTCTAAATTTGCTGTTTCTGGAACCCATACTAAAACAGTATGGCTCTCTATCACCTTCTAGTAGCTGAACACCACTTACAGAAATTTATGACTGCTATTACTTTCACGTTAAGCACTTTGGATCTTCAGCTCAAGTGATAATGGCATATGCTTTTACCTCAGGAGGTCTTGGGTCATATTCTACAGATAACCCAATCACAGTGTTGCTGTCTACACCCCTTATACTGTTATCTGCTCCCTGAGTCAGGAATAGAAACCAAGAATCTTGATGCCTCACATTCCATTGCTGTCTCAAAAATAGTGGTGTGACATACTGACAACAAGCACGCTGTTTCCAGCATGGATTTAGGAAAATGTCTATTATCAGAATGACATAGTTATCACACAAAACAAATAAGCCCAGGAAATTCAAAGTTAAGATTAGCTTCCCCTCCTCCCCCCACCTCTCAAATCACTAGCGGAAGTTTCCCAGTCGCTTGCCCTGGTTCTCAAGGGGAACTTCAATCACCCTGACATCTGCTGGGAGGGCAATACAGCAATGCACAGGCAATCCAGGATATTTTTGGAGAGTATTGGGGACAACTTCCTGGTGAAAGTGCTGAAATGGTCAACTAGGAGCTGTGCTCGTCTTGACCTGTTGTTCACAAACAAGGAAGAATTGGTGTGGAATGTAGTAGTGGATGGCAACTTGGGCAGCAGTGACCACAAGATGATTGAGTTCCATATCCTAAGGAAAGGAAGGATGGAGAGCACCAGAGTAAGGACCCTGGACTTCAGAAAAGCAGACTTTGACTCGCTCAGGGACCTCATGGGCAGGATCCCCTGGGAAGCCAGACTGAGGGGGAGAGGTGTCTGGGAGATCTGGCTTTAATTTAAAGAAGACTTACTGAGAGTGCAGGAACAAACCACCCTGATGTGCAGGAAGTCTAGCAAGTATGGCTTAGAAGGGAACTCGTCAGTAAACTAATTCACAAAAAGAATGCTTATAAGAAGTAGAAACTTGGACAAATAACTAGGGAGGAGTATAAGAGCATTTCTCAGGCATGCAGGGATGAAGTCAGGAATGCCAAAGCGCAATTGGAGTTGCAGCTAGCAAGGGTTGTGAAAGGTATCAAGAAGGGTTTCTACAAAATGTTGGTAGCAAGAGAAGGATCAGGGAAAGCTTGGGGCTCTTACTGAATGGGGGAAGCAACCTTGTGACAGAGGATGCAGAAAAGACTGATGTGCTCAATGCCTTTTTTGCATCAGTCTTCTCAGGCAAGGTCAGTTCCCAGACTATTGCACCAGACAGCACAGTTTGGGGAGGAGGTGAGCAGCCAACAGTGGTGAAAGAACAGGTTAGTGACTATTTAGAAAAGCTGGGTATATACAAGTCTATGGGGCCAGATGGAATGCACCTGAGGGTGCTGAGGGAGTTGGCTGATGAGATTGCAGAGCCACTAGCCATCATCTTTGAAAACTCATGGTGATCAGGAGAGGTCCCAGATAATTGGAAAAGAGCAAACACAGTACCCATATTTAAGAAAGGGAAAAAGGAGGATCCAGGGAGCTACAGACCAGTCAGCCTCACCTCAGTCCCTGGAAAAATTATGCAGCAGATCCTCAAGGAATCCATTTCTAAGCACTTGGAGAAGAATGTGATTAGAATTCACTACGGGTGAGTCATGCCTGACCAACCTAATTGCCTTCTATGATGAAATGACTGGTTCTGTAGATGCGGGGAGACTGGTGAATGTGGTGTACCTTGATTTTAGTAAGGCTTTTGATACAGTCTCCCACAATATTCTCGCAGGCAAGCTAAGGAAGTATGGGCTGGATGAATGGACTGTAAGGTGGATAGAAAACTGGCTGGAGCATCGGGCTCAGAGGGTAATAATCAATGGCTCAATGTCTAGTTGGCAGTTAGTATCATGTGGAGTTCCCCAGGGGTTTTGTCCTGGGGCCACTTTTGTTCAAGGTCTTCATCAACAACCTAGAAGATGACATAGAGTGCACCCTCAACAAGTTTGCAGATGACACCAAGCTGGGGGGAGTAGTAGATATACTGGAGGCTAGGGCTAGGATTCAGAGTGAAATTGGAGGATTGAACCAAAAGGAATCTCATGAGGTTCAACAAGGACAAGTGTGAAGTCCTGGACTTAGGACAGAACAATCCCATGCACCAGTACAAGTTGGGGGCTGACTAACTTGGCAGCAGCTCTGCAGAGCAGAAAAGGACCTGAGGGTTATTGTGTATAATAGGCTGAATATAAGCCAGCAGTGTGCCCTTGTTGCCAAGCTGGCTAACGGCATACTGGGCTGCATTGCAAGGTGTGTTGCCCATAGGTCAAGGGAAGTGATTATTCCTCTCTATTTGGCACTGGTGAGGCCACATCTGGAGCACCGTGTTCAGTTTTGGGTCTGCCACTACAGAAAGGAAGTGGACAAATTGTAGAGACTTCACAGGAGGGCAATGAAAACGCTTAGGGAGCTGGGGACATGACTTATGAGGAAAGACTGAGGGAACTGGGCTTATTTAGTCTACAGAAGAGGAGACTGAGAAGGGATTTAAGAGTAGCCACCTGAAGGTGGGGTTTGAAAAAGGATGGAGCTAGATTGTTCTCAGTGGTGGCAGGTGACAGACCAAGGAACAACTCAAGTCTCAAGTTGTAGCAAGGGAAGTTTAGGTTAGATATTAGGAAGAATTTTCTCACTAGGAGGGCAGTAAAACACTGGAACAGGTTACCCAGAGAGGTTGTAGAATCTTCATCCTTGGGGGATTTTAAGACCTGGCTAGACAAAGCTTTGGCTGGGATGATCTAGTTGAGGATGGTCCTGCTTTGAGCACGGGGCTGGACTAGGTGACCTCCTGTGGTCCCTTCAAACCCTAATTTTCTATGATTCTTAAGATCTTAACACATTAAGATTAGGACATGCAGTGTTAGCCACACAAATAAGCTAAATTACTGATATGTATGCTCAACCTTGCCTCCACTTTCATGAAATTTTTTACTAAAAATAATAATGGAACTAGTGATATCCTTAAGTATGGGAAGGCTAGTGTTCTCCAACATGTTTTAACATGTTTCTAAGTCATCACCGATGGATCATGGGTATTCAAAAAAGAGTAATAACAAAAGTAACTATACAGTTCTCAGGATATGCATTACTTCAAGTTAGAATCAACAACTGATTCCCCTTCAATTCCCCGTCTCTGAATGGACAGCACCTGCACATAAGCTGGGAAAGCAATATAAGTAAAGACTTCATGCCTCAGTGAATGTTATTGAAGCGGTATAAAATGCACTGATTTACTATTATTTTAACATATTGGCTAACAGCCTGGAAAATTTAAGTCTTCAACATATTCATTGTATATAAAGTGTATTGACAAAATAATTAAACAAGCAACTTGATTAGCTTCTGAGATTTTATAAGCATCTGAGATTTTTTTATTACATAAGGTGCACATAAACACAATGCTGTGCTTGGTGCCAAAGACATATTTATTAATTTGGGGAAAATACCTTTTTTTTTTAAATCTACAAATCAGCTCAACTGGTCTAAATTCATTTTAACCCTATAAAATAATTTATATGCAGTCACCTGAAAAATGAAGTTCTCCTAACAACAGATTTCTATGAAGAAAGCAGTGGAAGCAAATGTCCCTTTATAACATCTGAAGTTACTGAAGAGTGATGTGTGCTTATCATACATTTATTATCAGAAAGCACCCATCTTTTTCCATTCTCTGCTCCCTTGTTCAACAGACATGTAACAAGCAAGCAGCTGCTGCTTTCTCTGCTCGGCCACCACCACAACTGGAACACCCTTACTTAGTGCTGTAAGAAAGAAGTTCTCTCCTGTACAGCTAAGTAAAAAAGCTGAGGACAAAACCTACCCTTTCCTTTGGGACAGAATATTTCTCCATTTGGAAAATGGGGTATACAAATAAGACACTATGCGCTGACCTTTTCCAGTCACAGAGTGATTGACCTGCTGTAAATACATTTGTAAATATCTTTTCTAAATACTAATCTGTCTTTAGAGTCTGCAAAATAAGCTCATTATATAAACCAAAAGGAACCAATTCATTAAACAACTTGTTTCATAGCATTTGTACATGGGAATCGGACATCTAAGGGTGCATCTACACATACCAATTTAAGGCGCCTTAGCCATTTTTAAGGCGTATTAAGAGCATGAGTCTACACGTGTGCACCCTTAATGTACCTTAAAAATAGCAATTTTAGGCTATTAGCACCTACATTTGATACCTGCAAAAGCAGGTATCAAATTTAGGCATGAAGAGCGAGAGTGCCTTAGTGCATGAGTAGACAGATTAACGCACATTAACAATGTGTATGTTGACTGACTCAGGACTAACTCTAGCATTAGGCAAATGTGCATTAAGTCTAGGTGCACGTAAAAGCATATGTAGGCATGCCCTAAATGTAAGCCTACTGCTCCCTGAGTCTTTGAAAACTGTTAATGCCAAACGTGGGTGAGTCCTCTTCCTTGGCTACTTCTGGTGAGTTATTCTTAAGACTAAAATGAAGGCATGATTCTAAAGCAGTTTCTCATGAACCTGAGCAGGGAGGAACAGGACTGCTTTTGGATACCTAACTGTCATTTAGATGTCCCCTCACCCAAAACTTCACAAACACTCATCTTCGTAAAGGTTTAGGACCCCAGTTCAGCCTAATACCTGGGTTCGACTGTATTAGTGTCTTAAAAGTTTTAATTAGGAAGTAGAAGAAAGGAAATGTTTAAGAACTAGGCAGCCCATAGTGTCAAATACCCAGAGGGCCTTTGAATGGTTTAATAATTATCCGCAAAAATTATTACAAGAGAAAAATATAGAATATGAAAAATACTACTACTAAACTAGTATGGTTATTCAGTTGCTTAATAGACCCCATTGTCTATTGCATCATTGTTAAATGAGCCCCTTACATGCAGTTTCTAGCATATAGTTCATGTGAAATGATAAAGAAAGAAGGCTATTGTGCATGTTAAAGAAAATATTTCAAAGTATTATTTCATAGCCCTCTTTAAATAATTGAGTTTTGATAGCTCACTCAACCATTTATCATGAACTTGTACTTAACTCATTACCCTGAGTTCATCTCAACTGTGTCAGAATCAATAAGGCTGTAGTACCACAGTTTACACAATCACTAGTAGTCTAAAAGTTAATTTCCTGCTCTTAAATGCTGTAAGTTGAAAATAGCTTTTAATTACAGAAGACTAGTCTGATTAGTTTAGAATACGGATGCAAGGGATCCAGATTCTCAATCAGTATAAACCAAAATAGCTCAGCAGAAGTCAATGGAGTCTTATCAGTTTACACCAGCTGAACATTTGGCCTATGTTCTGTAATGTAGTTTCTTGGTTTATGACACCATGCCAGAACCAAAATTACATTGACTATATTGTAATTTTAATGACCAAAGTAAACAATTAGAATATATACAATCCCAACATTCTTTTGGAGAGTGATGCACTTTTACTAATGCAATCTTACTGTCTCATCTTCAGATATCAATGCAGAAAAGGTCTCTAAACACTGAAAGGATAATCTCTTAACATATTCCTACACTATAACTGAAAAACTTTGACAATATAACAGAATTCCTTCTTTTCCAATGATACTGTCCAGGATATGGGGGCTCTGAAACAATGGACATCCAAGTCAGTGTGGGAAATGTAAAAATCTTATTTCATTTCTGTATAACTGCCGCATGGCATTCTCACATTTATATGACCTTGTAGTCTTGGCTGTTAATCAAAATGAAAGCTTTGTAGTTTTCCACACCTGTACCAAGCTACACATGCGCATTTTATAAGTTTCTTTTCTTATCTGTAAGTGTCATACCTGCAGAAATGAAACTTATGTAGATAATCTACCTAGTAACTATTGTGTAAAAGAAACTATCCTATCCCTGTACGCTTAGCTTATATCACAGTTAGTGTCACAGAGGCAGTCCAACCAACATCTATAAAGAGGCAAAGAAGCAGGAAACAGCAGAGACAACAACTGGACAACCCTTCAGGATTGATCATCCTGTAAGCCAGTCCTCAGCCTCCCCGCCTGGGCATATCCCAGCGAAAACCAAGGCCTCAAAAATCCAACAATCGACAGCGATTCACCACGTTACAGTTTTATTATTTTTCATCCTGTTCATGAGCTGTTCACCAACCCTAGGACTAACTAGTGGGCAGCCGTACCTATCATTGGACTGGTTCCAGTGGTGAAAAGCAAGGACTTACTAGTGAACCCTGTGGGCCAACAGACCCCCTTTGTATCCGACATACTGTAACTGAAGAAACATCAGAGACTCCACTTCTTGACTGCCTCTCTTCGTAGCTTAGACAGCATATCTACGCTTCTGTACTTGTATTTACCGCAACTTCATTCCAGCCGGTCTCCCCTCTTATTTGTAAGAGGGTGAGGCCAGGTGAGTGAATAAAACAAATTTTTACTTCACTTTATATCTACTCCGTAATAACTTCTACTACTAACATCCTATCTCAATGAGCTGTTGACCAGTTCTGGGTCTTAAGGAGTCAGCAGCCGCACCCATCATTGGACTAGTTCCAGTGGTGGAAAGCAAGGGCTTGCTCTGGAACCCCATGAACCAACAGACATCCTATAGACTTATTACAGAAAACTAACAACTTACTCTAAGTCGTCTACTTGCGCCAGCTCGGCGAACCTCGAAGGCGGTTATAAAGCTACCTCCAATTCCGCTCCACAAGCCGCGCGCTCGCCCGCTCCGTAAAGCCTGCGGCTCCCCAGGCGGTGCCAGAATCGCAAGCCCGGCATTCTGCCACAGGAAAAAGTGGACACAAACTTCAGAGGACATTAAATTAGATGCTTAATGAGCATAAATAATAGAATTACCCTCTGCACAGTTGTTCATACTTCATTAAGACTTCTTAAATGAGTATACAGAACATTTCCCCTCCAATAGCAGCCCTGAAATTGACAGGGTCTATGTCATTTCAGGGCTGTGAATAGTACAGCACAGACAGTGGTTCAGATGAGCTGGAACGGTTAGCCACACACCGTACATTTCAGGTAATTTTCTTATTGTTAAATAAGCCCCTTACATACAGCTTACACCACATACTTTAGACAGGAGTGACACTTTTTTAGAAAAAAAAATCTATAAATCTTTCGATAGTAATTACAAATTTTATGTATTGTTTCAGTCATTTGATTTAGAAATTCCGAAGTAGTCACCATGCAATTTGCACTTGGATTAGACAATATTTACTCATGTTCCACAAGCCCCTGAATAAAACAGGCACCTTCTTTTGGGAAGACAGAATGAAGTATTAAAGAATCTTACCTGCCACAGCATGGGCCCAGCATTGTTGAGCTGGCATGGAGGAAGGGCAGAGTCCACTTGTCAGCATTGCTCACCCTCTTCCTGCAGCTCCACAACTACAGATTTAACTCTCTTACAGCCACTGCTGAATTTTGACTGCTCAGCTTGAAGCTATTTCCAATTTGGCTGTGGCTATGAGAAGGTTAAACTAGCTAAGGAGCCCCTCCTCCAAGCAGGCAGAGAAGCACAGGCCCAAGCAGCAGCAGCAATGTCCCTGTGCCTCTATTCTGATGCAGAACACAAGTTCCCTTGCTTAAGATGCACACCCCAGTTATGGAGGGCTAATTTTGGGGGGGAAAGTTATGTCTGCTATATGAGTAAATATGCCCTGTTGGGCATGGGGAGATCAGGTGTCAGTTGGCTCCACTGCAGAGAAGAGGGTGCAAAACACGCACTGATGCAGTAGTCCCCTGTTACTCCCCTGGCTAGAAAACATGTTGAATGCAGCTATGGCAATTTTGAAGTATTCCAGCTTTGGGATGTGGCAGAGGGCTGTACAGTTTTCCACAGCTGAAGCACTCCATATTTTAAGCATTTCCAAGATGCAGCTGCATATAAAGCCTTCAAAAGTTAAGTCTTCCCATATATTTAGTCCCATTTCTAAAAGTGACTTTGACATGTAGGAACCCAGCACTCACTGAATGTCACAACTCACCTTTCAGGACAACAAATAGACTATCTCGGTTTAGCAAATCATAACACCTTCGTTAGGGCAGACCATAGATCACAGAATTCATTCACTGTTTCTGTCTGCATCTGTCCTTTCCTTATCTCTTTTAAGCAACATTTCTCCATCCACAATGGAGTCCTAAGTAGTGCTAAGTAGATCTAGTCCTAAGCAGTGAGCAGGATTTAGTACAAAGTGTAAGTGTTACTGAGCTGCTTGGCAATAGTAACCACAATGCATATAGGTTTGACATCTATGTGTTGCAGAAATGGCTGCGGTTCGTTTCTCGGGAGGCGAAGAACTCTCAGTCTCAGACACACTCCATTAGCAACACAAAAGGTATATTTGCAAATAGGGTCAGAGCGAAGACAAAAGATCACACTCTGCCCGCGGGAACAACTTCTCAGCAGGCTTTATCCCCTCTCTCCTGAGCACATGTGCAGAAGCAGGAACTCTTACAACTCATTTCCGGTTCATACAAACATATATGAAATGA
>NW_017728950.1:16086999-16097519 GCF_001723895.1 Crocodylus porosus | reverse complement strand
GTACTTTAGGTTACCAAAAGTTCAAACCTTCTCTGCCCCAAGGACAGGACCATTAAAAATTGCAATTTACTCTTATCTACATGAGAACGCTAAGGAGTATATGCTTTACTGTAACAAAGAGATAGTAAATTTGCAAAACAAAGAGAGAGTGATATCTTAATACAAAGAGTTCTTAGTAGCTTCTCCTCCAACCTCCTCCTCCCACCAGGGAGAGCTGGCAGCTGTGCTGTTCTAACAACACTATTGATAATGCATTTTCAATAATATTTCTAACATATGTATGAGGGGACACAAGAAAATCTACCACAGTAGTCTTTAACATTTCATAGATTTCATAGACATTAGGGCTAGAAGGGACCTTGGAAGATCAAGTCCAGCCCCCTGCCCCAGGGGCAGGAAGTCACCTAAAAAGAGAGAGTACACCAAAATGAGGAAACTTCTTAGATGGAAGTTAAAAGGGGCCCCTAAAAAGGTGAGAAACTTGCAGACAGCATGGGAACTGCTTAAGAACAGTATATTGGAGGCACAAAGCAAATGCATACCTCAAATTAAAAAAAACATGGAAAAAGAACTAAGAGAAGCGAGCACGGTTTAATGGCAGAGTTGCAGAGGCAATAATAGAAAAAAGGCTTCTTTCAAAGAGTGGAAATCAAAACCTAAGGAAGAAAAGTAAAAAGAGAATAAATACTGGCAAAGCAAATGTAAAACTGTAATGAGGCAAGTTAAGAGATAATTTGAGGACAAATTTGCTAGAGACACAGAAGTTAGTCTCTCCTCATGTGGAAACCCATCCATACGGCTAATCATCCTTGATGCCCTCCTTCTCTGTACCATCTCTAGTTCTTCTATATCCTTCTTGAGGCATGGGCACAGCATTCAAGGTATTCTGAACTGGGCACCATTTCAAATTAAACATTAAAGTTAACCATACACATTTCTTAAAGTACATAAGAAGCCAAAGATCTTTCAGGGAGTTAGGTCTTTGGATGATCCAGGTGTAAAAGATGACAAGGCCATAGCCAAGAAACTAAATGCATTCTTTGTGTCTGTCTTCACTGTTGAAGATGTCACAGACATTCCCTTACCAGATACACTTCTCTCCAGTGGAGCTGACCCAAATTGAGGTTTAAATATAAGAGGTCATGGAGGAAACTGATCAACTAAAAAGTAGCAAATCACCAGAACCTGATGACATTCACACTTGGGTCCTGAATCAGAAATTGCTCATCTCCTAACTGCATTATACAACCTATCACTAAAAATAGCCTCTGTTCCAGAGGACTGGAGGGTTGTCAATGCAACTCCCATATTTAAAAAAGGCTCTAGAAGGGATGCAGGGAACTATAAACCAATGACTCTAATTTCTGTTCCTGGAAAACCAATAGAAACAAAAATAAAAGAGAATTGTTCAGCACATGGATAAACATGACTTGCTGGGGAGCAACCAACACAGCTTTGTCAAAGGGAAATTATGCCTCACCACCCTACTAGAATTCTCTGAAGGTGTCAATAAATAGGTGGACCAGGGCAATTCAGTTGACATAGTATATTTGGACTTCTGCAAAGCCTTTGACAAGGCTCCTTATCAGAGGCACCCCTTAACTAAATTAGGTAATCCTGGGAATACAGGGAACGTCCACTCATGGATTAGAAATTGGCTTAAAGCCAGAGAGCAAAGAGTGAGTGCAAATGGTCAGTTTTCAGGTTGGAAAGAAGTAAACAGTGGGGTCCCCCAGGGATCTGTGTTGGGCCCAGTAATGTTTAACATATAAATGATCTGGAAAGGGGAGTGAGTATCAAGGTGACCAAATTTGCCGATGACACAAAATTATTCAAAGTTGTAAAGACCAAAGTAGACTGTGAGGAATTACAGAAGGATCTGGCATGACTAAGTGAATGAGCAAGTAAGTGGCTGATGCAATTCAATCTAGATAAGTGTAATGTGATGCACATTGGCAAGAATAATCCCAGCTCTGTCTACTCCATGATGGACTCTACATTAGCTACTACCACACAGGAAAGAGATCTGGGAATCATTGTAGGCAGTTTGCTAAAAACATTGGCTCAATGCTCAGCAGCTGTCAAATAGGCAAACAAAAGGTTAGGTTTATTAGCAAGGGAATTGTAAACAAAATGAAAATATCACTATGTCCCTTTATAAATCCATGGTATCCAGTTCAGAATACCTTGCATTCGATGCCCAGTTCTGGTCCCCTTGTCTCCAGAAAGATATAGAAGAACTAGAGAAGGTACAGAGAAGGGCAACAAGGTTGATCAGCAGTATGGAGGGGCTTCCATAAGAAGAAAGACTAAAGAAGGTAGCCTTATTCAGCTTAGAAAAGAGAGGCTGGGAGAAGGGGGGCATGATAAGGGTTTACAAAATACTAAATGATGAAGAGATAGTAGATGGGGATTTATTATTTAGAATCTTTCACAATACAAGAACTAGGGTTCACAGAATAAAACAAGTAGTTGTTAAGTTAAAAACTCACAAAGGGAAGTTATTTTTCATGTAGCAGTTAATCAAAGTGTGGAACTCATTGCCACCAGATGTTCTGGAAGCTGCCAGTTTAGCTATATTCATAAAAAGATTGGACAAAATCTTGGAGAAAAGAGGCATTAGTTGCTATTGAGCTTGGCAGTTAGAGATACAGCCTCTAAATTAGAACTTCCTAGACCTTAAGTGCTGGAGGCTGCAAGTGAGAGAGGCGCAGTGGGGAAAAAATGCTTTGGTCATACCCAGTTAAGTCTCCCTTTCAGCATCCACTCTCTGCCACTGTGTGATATAGGATACTGGGCAAGATAGACCTATGGTCTGACCCAGTAAATAGCAATTCTTATGTTCTAGTATGTTCTTATGTTCAAAACAATTCTTTAAAAAAGGATAGCCGTTATCCCCTTTACTCTGGTCTCTTTTCAGAGCAGCAATGCTCTGGGACTCACGAACCCAGGCTTTGCACTTTTCACTGGTTTATTATATGACCTTGCACAAGTCCTGTTCTCTTTTCTGTGCTTCCATTTCCCTTTGTATAAAATAAGGATAATGATACCAACCTCTTTTGTAAATTGTTTAAAAATTTACTGATGAAAAACATGAGAACTAGGTAGCATAAATATTATTACTGATCCTTTTCATCTCCTTTTTTGTATTAGTATTTCTAACTCTAGATGGGTGTACTGATAAGGTGTTTTTAATTTGTGTGATCTTGTCCCTTATGTAATTCTTACTGAACTGAATCAAGATACAACAGAACTTTTCAGAACAGAACTGCATTGTAACAGACAAAGCAGCAGTTAGCTTCATGCTAACTTTTCTTCAGCTTTCTAGAGAGGATGCCAAAAACATCCAGGTTTCCCAGTTCAAATGCAGATTAAATTTTCAAGTTTCTTCTACTACCATTAGAGGTGTAGTAGCATGCCAGTAAGCCACTGTACTGAACAAAACCCCACTGAAGTCCATTACAAACACATTCTGATTCATAGGTTTGGGATCAATTCCTTAGTGTAACTTGTATTATTAATGAACTCCACGTGTAAGGTATTCCCTGGGAAATAATGTCTAGATGGGAGAAACTGAAGACTTAAAACAGGGGTGTTTAACCACCACCCCCACTTTCACCCCCCCACCCCCGACTTTGAGCCAGATCCAGATCCTGATATTATGTAATTTGGCCCACAGGTCCAAATAACTGGTGGCAGGGGAGTAATGATCAGAGTAAATGAGCTAAACAAAGCATTCAGAGAAAATTACCATAAGTGATTCATCAGTTCATTCTGAAACAAATAATCATTCAGTCTTGGGAGCTGAAAATATTGAGAATAAGAAAAAAGTAAAAGCATCAGAATTCAATGTACATTTTAACATAGTAATGTTATTTATGGCATTTATTTCTGCAGCAGAAATGAAGGAAACAACATAAGCTTTTGAAGAAGCAAAGGCTGTAAAGCTAACTACAAAGAAAGAGTTGTATAGAGATTCATTTAGTTCTGCTTAAATTTCTAAATTACTTCTATAATGGAAGGTAAGAATGATAATATCTATCCTGCCAAATCCTATCATGCCATACTCGTTAGAAAGTTAAGACCTCTTTACTTCTGTTGTTAGTTATCTGACACACAAAATAATGCCACTACTACTTAATGCCCAACTATTCTGGGTGTACCACGCACACATGCACGCAGTCCTGGCATCAAATTTTCCTCAGTGAGTAATAATAAACAAATATTTGCTTGGGGATAGAAGGAAAATAAACATGTTTGTGACATTGTTTAATACACTAATGAAAAATACAGATACTACAACGCAAGAATCTACATAGGACAGAACAGAAAAATCTAAAACATAACTCTAGGAGGACTTGCCATATTTCTTTACAAATTGTAAACTTAATAAAAATGCCTAAGGTAAAAACAGTGCAAACCTATGTAGTGGGGCAACTGAAAATGTTTAATAAATGAACAAAGAAAAGATTAAGTGATGAACCTTGTAAAATAAATGTACAGATGCAAAATTAGTAGGTAAGATATCAATAGGAAATGAAATAGGCATGAAGGAAGAAAGAAGCCAAAGGAGTGAAGTGATTAATGATTACAGAGAGCTACCGTAATTTAAAAAAAAAAAAGCCTCTTGAATTGGAATGTGGACTAGTCTTTAAAAATACTGATCTGTCATAATTTACATACGTATGTCATTATTAGCTCAGCAATGGAATGTATGAAGTACATTAGGCAGCAGGCAGGAACTTAATTATTGTGTCTAATGTCTATTATAAGATCTGCTTTTTCTAATTCATTTGATAATTCGTATTTACATATTTTTAATAATTTTCTCTCCTTAGGGATCTGTGATGAGATGAGGTAAAAGCGAGGTAGGGGACTGTGGATGAGTTGTATTTACCATTTGCAAATTTGATTATAAAAAGATAGATGGATACTGAAATTGGTATAATTGTATCATGTAATTCTACTCTTGTTCAGTAAGTAAATTAGTTTTATTAATGCAGATGCATGCATCTTAAACAGAATTAAATAAAAAAGAGAAAAATTACTGTTCCTATGTTATGTGGTGACTTTATTAGATATAACTCAGCTTGATAGAAACCTGTGATTGTAACTGAAATAAAGGCTGACTATTTGATGAAGAAAACACTCAGGTTCTCCATAGTAATAATAACAATATAGATTTTCATTTAGTTTGAAATATATCTAGATTTATTTAGCATTTGAATTTTGTTTTCAAAATCACACAGGCAATTCCAAATGAATGGGCTGCTCTCAAACACTGTTAATTTTACTTAAACTGGGTGTGACACTACTGCACAATGGTTACTGCATATTTACTTAGTACTTGTATAAGCAAAAATAAGAGAGAGAGCTAGCTAGAAAAAAAAGAGCAGACATGGGACAGAATGTAACTACCCTTTTAACCGTGCATGGGGTGTGTTGTATTATGTGTACACACAGAGAGTTCTGCCCAAAATGAAAACTAAATTTGTATTTATGGTGTGTTGTATTTAAATGTGTGCATGTACAGGTATGTATAGACTGGGGAATTGCCCATCAAGAATGATTGGCAGGCAGGGACAGAGCACTGCCACCCACCACCTTGCACTGCCACTACCTCCCAAGGGGCAGTGGGGAATTGCACGCAGCAGGCACTGCTGCTACCCACCACCCCGCACTACCGCCACCCCACATCCAGTTGTGCACCACCCCCTCCCTGCCACTCTGCGTCTGGCCTTGCTCCACGACCCTGCCACTCCATACCACCAGATGTGGAGTGGCAGTAGTGTGGGGTGATGGGTGGCGGTGGTGGCCACTGTATGCAGGCTTCCCCCACACTCCTGGCAGGCAGCACCATGGGGTGGTGGGTAGCCACCTACCCTGGCCATCCATCTTGATGGGCATTCTTGACACGCACTGGCTGGAGCCACACCCCCCAAGAGCATTACAGACACACAGACACACAGACTAAGCCCTTTATATATATATAGAAGAGACAGTGAGTTATATAAAAACGTTATATCGCACCATATATCCATATGTGCATGTGTGTGCCTGCACACACACAGTATTTGTCTTTTTTGGTACTCTGGCTGTGGTAATCAGGCTTTTAATAACTTGTCTTTGCTGTGGTCTGAGCAGGTGGTCTTGGTCTGGACTGCAAAACAAAGACCTGCTTCCACAGCTGCTTCACTGTACATTTTCTTTTAGAATATCTGTATACGTAACGGTGCATTTCTTGTTCTAATTGCACACTTTAAAAAGTATGTCAGAAATCAACACATGAATTAAAAAAACCACTCTAGAACGTAAAACTGTAGCAAATTAGAGCAAAATAAAATCAATTCCCATTTTAGTCAGTGGCAGAAACTTTCCAGTGCTTGAACACGCATCTGCCTTCGTTTGCACTCACCGGGCCCTTTCGTATATCCGCAGTACTAAAAGGAAGAAAACGGCTGAGCACTGGTGGTATTTAAACTGGGAAACTCATGATATTTGGGTTTTTGTTTCTGGGAGGGGGGAAATACTAGAATAAATGAGGCTCGAGTGGGGTACTCTATACACATTACATACTACTTCACGTAGCAGGTGTGGAGTACTATTTATGTTTTAAAAATCATACTACTTCATTGTACTCACGAGGGGGCTGTTCCCTCGCCGTGCCACGCAGCGCCCCCGCCGGCCCACACGTGGGCGCTCTTGCAGCGCGGCTACACCTCCGCCACGCCTGCAGGGGGTGCTACCCCCCCAGATCCCCCCTGTCTGTTGGATACGGACGGAGCCGGCCCGGAAGCGGCGCTCTTGCAGTCGCGGTCCTCAGTCTCCGCGTTCCTTTGTCCGCCGGGCGCGCCGGTTGCTAGGCGAAGCGCGGCGGCGGTTGGGTTTCAAACGCTGGAGGCGGTAACGGGCGCGGGCCGCCGGCCCCGGGGCTGCGGGGGAGGCAAGCAGCCGCGAGCCGCTATGGGGCCCCGCTCCGACCAGCTCCTCGTCGTAGTCTCCATCCTGGAAGGTAACGCGTCGGATCCTCCCCGCTTGAAACTGGGATTTTGGTCATTGGCTGATTTCGCTGGGAAGGAGCCGCTCTCTGTTCGCAAGGAAGGGGCTGGGAATTTTTTTTTAAAAATGCGTTGAGTTTGGTCACGACTGAAGGAAGCTTCTCTCTCAACCCTGTGTTTCAGTGGCAGGGTTATCTTGCAATTAAATACAGTTAAAAGGGGGAGCTGGAAAGAGGGAGAGTATAAATAAATATTTCCTCTGTATTAGCAAGCATGAAAAGCAAAGTTCAGTGCACCAACAAGGAAAAAGCACTCTCACAACGAAGATGACAGGAGTTTCATAGTAGTTAGGAACAGGAGGGACCTGAACAGATCATCTAGCCTGACCCCCTGCCACAGGCAGGAATGAATGCTGGGTTCACAAAACCCCAGACAGATGATCATCCAACCTTCTCTTGAATTTGCCCAAGGTAGGGGCAAGGACCACTTCCCTGGGAAGTTGGTTCCAGATTTTGGCCACCCTAACTGTAAAATATTGCCTTCTGATCTCTAACCTAAACATTCTCTATCAGCTTATTACCATTGTTCCTTGTCACCCCAGGTGGTGCTGGGGAGAAAAGGGCACTACTATTTGCTGCTGATCTCCCCTGATGAGTTTGTAGGCAGCCATCAGGTCCCCCCTCAGCCTCCTCTTGCTAAGGCTGAACAGGTTCAGGTCCCTCAGTCTCTCCTTGTAGGGCCTGTTGTGCTGCCCTCTCACCTAGCAGGTGGCCCTCCTTTGAACTCTCCAGGCTGGCCACATCCCTTTTGAAGTGCAGTGCCCAGTACTGGACGCAGTACTCCAACTGCAGCCCTGACCAGTGTCGCATAAAGGAGGAGAATCACCTCTCTGGACTGGCTTGAGATGCACCTTTGGATGCATGACAAGGTATGGCTGGCCTTGCTGGCTGCGGTCTGGCATTGGCAACTCATGTTCATCTTGGAGTCAATAATGACTTCAAGATCCCTTTCCTCTGTGCTTTCTAGAAGGGAACTCCCTAGCCTGCATGTATGCTGTGGATTCCTTCTCCCAAGGTGCAGCACCCTGCATTTGTCTACATTGAACCCCATCCTATTTTCATCTGCCCACTTTTGTAGTCTGTCTAAATCTATTTGCAGCCTCGCTCTCCCTTCAAGTGTGTCCACATCGCCCCACATCTTAGTGGACTGCATGCTTTCCACCCCCTCGGGTCTTTGGGCAGATGCGATATCTTTTATTAGAACAACTAAATAGTTGGGGAAATTGTTCTTTGCTACCTTTCAGTGCAAACGCCCTTCCTCAGGCAGAGGGAGAATCTGCTGTTGTTTTGTGTTTATCACTTGAAAGCTATTACCATATTGTGGAATCCGGGCCCTATACGCATAGGTGGAGGGAGAAAATATTATTTGGGGGAGTGGAACACATGCGCACACCCCACCCTTGCAGGTAAGTCTGTCCTGGGAAAGGGGGCAGATTGAGGCTTCTGTGGTGAGGGAGGGTATGGGGCGGGGGCTGGGTTGAATGGGGCTTGGGGCTGGTTGTGGGAGGCTCAGAGCCCAGGTGACTCATCGAGGGGGCGGGGTCTCCTACTGCTGTGTGCACCCTGGAACATGCCACCCTTGCCTTCCCTCAGATGCACGAAGTGGCTGTAGCCTCCGCCCACCTGGACAAGCTGCCTGGGCTCTGAGCATCCCATGACTCGGCCCGAGGCCCCATTCACCTCAGCCCCTGTTCCTGCCTCTGCCTACTTCCTCCTGCATTGTGGGGGCCTTCATCTGGCCCCCCTCACGCCCCTTCACAGAGTACATGGACACTTGCCTGTCTGCCATGCTGGCAGTAATCCACGCACCAGGGCTGCAATGTTGGCTGGTTGTGATCCCAGCTGTACCTGAGTGTACATGCCCATATTCCCCCCCTTGCTTCCCTCCCCTGTACCTGCTGCAGCCCAGAGTCTGCAGCCCTAACTGTTGCCCTGTGTTTGTGAGGGCTAAGCCTTGTTAGCCCTAGCTTTCTGCCACCTATGCCTATACATACGTTTTATATTAACTACCACAGTGCATATAAATATAAGAATGCTACTTGTTGTTGCTAATTGTTCTTTGCAAGCTTTTGGGCACAGACACCCTTCTTCAGGCAGAGAGAGAGTCTGCTGGTGTTTGTGTGCTCTTGACTGGAAGCCAAGGTGCAAAATTCAGGTCTGTAAAAATGCAAATGCAAGGCAGTGAGGTTCAGAGGCCATGGGAGACAATGGGTGTGAGACAGGCACGTGGGAGAGGGAAGAAGGGAATGGAGACCTGGTGAGAGAATGTAGCTGGTAATATGCAGATGGGTTACATGGGTTTATCAAATATCAGGCAGATTATGATATACTGTAAGTCCAATATCTATGTTTAGTCCATGATTTTTTGTATCCAGTAGATTAATCACATTTACCTGAAGAACTTTGTCTGCTTGTGTCCTTAGACCAACATGGCTACAACCAACACCTCCTTCAGCCTCATGCCTTGTGAAAGAACTATAGAGAGTATAGCTAGAATGTTTATTTTCACTGGCATGCCGAAAATCTATCAAAGACAAAAATACCCAATTACCTGTGGGTGCACTCGTCTCACAAGACAAACACTCCCTGATCTCTCAATTCTAACCCTCAAAAGGAATGTACAAAACAGTTTTCGTAGATGAGCCTATGAACTTCCCTTCATAAATCTACTAGATAAAAAACCTCATGGACTAAATATAGATGTTGAATTTATAGCACATTATAACCTGCCTGCCATCCAATAACCCCAGGTAACTTGTCTGTGTTTTACCAGCTACATTCTCTCACCAGGTCAGCATTCCCTCTTTCCCCCCTCACCCACCTGTCTCTTACCTATTGTCTTCTACCCCCTTCAGATCCTCACTGCCACATATTTGCATTTTCACAGACCTGCATTTTACATATTGGCTTCTATTCCATCCAGGAGAACACATAATACCAGCAGACTCTCCCTAGGCCTAAAGAAGGGTGTTTGTACCTGAAAGGTTGCAAAGAACAATTTTTCCAATTTTTAGTTGGTCTAATAAAAGATACCACATTTACCCAAAGAACCTTGTCTGCCTGAGGCTGAAAGTAGGTCCTTATTCCCTGGTCCTTATTCCCACCTTTGCAGTCTGATCTCTGCTCCTCAGTCAGGGCCGCGTCCTCGACACAAGAGATTTGACACTTTCGTTAGGAAACACACATCACTGACCACATTCCAACCTGTTAGCACATCTCATTCATCACTAGCAGCCTCTCACGGTGTAAAGATGAGCTGTGAAAAGGGACCCAGGAACTGGGAATTAGGAACCAGGCATATGGACCCAACTTCAGCCTCATGGCAAATGAATAGGTGAGCACGCTAGTAAAGGGGAAAGATTGCAGCAAGATGTGGATAGGTTACAGGAGTGGGCTAACATAAACAGGATGCGTTTCAATACTGACAAGTGCAGGGTGCTGCACTTAGGCAGTAGAAACCAGC
>NW_017728950.1:16056752-16086529 GCF_001723895.1 Crocodylus porosus | reverse complement strand
TCTTTAAGAAGAGGCTTGATGCCTACCTGGCTTGACTCATTTGAGTCCAGTTTTTCTCCCGCCCAGGTGGGGGGTCGGACTTGAAGATCTACGAGGTCCCTTCCAACCCTACTTCTATGATTCTATTAATAGAGCTGAGGGGGTGCTGTCTCATGCAGGGCATCTCTGGGGGCTTTCCTTCCCTCTGGAGGAGGACAAGGGAAGCCAAAGCTGGTTCCTCTGAACTACACCCAGGTGTATAGGGATGCTGCCCAGTGGGCTGTATCACCCAGAGTAGCTCCAGGCAGCAGAGAATACATGGATAGAGGGTCTTGCTGCACCTTCCACTGTAAGCCACACAGATGTTGATGGGTGTTAGCACTACCTTAGAGTCTCAGACAGTAGCACCCTTAGTCTAGAACAGGGGTTCCCAAACTGATACGCGCACCCCTGGCAGTACACAAGACAGTTCTGGGGGGGGTATGTGGGAGAAATTGTGTAATGGTAGATTTAATTTTAGTGTAATTTTATAATGGTGGATTAAAAATTATTATTGGCATTTAAGGGGTTAAAATATAAAACATGCTGGTGGGGGTATGTGGGCAGCTGGTAAATCTGGAAGGGGGTACATTATAAGAAAAGGTTGGGAAACCTCTAGCTTAGAACACTGGTTTTCAATTGGTGGTCTGTGAACCTGTGGGGGTCCCAGACTGTTTAGAGGGTCCATGAAAGATGACTGTAAGTCAAAAGTGTGCGAAATACGCACACTTACAATTCAAGGGGATATGCACCATCATTTTAAATTGCTAAAGGGGTCCACACCAATGTTCCCTCTAAGGTGTAGTGATCCATGAGCATGCCACTTTGGTCCGTTCCCAAATTGGTCCCACCTACCCCTTTTGACGTGCACCACTTCGGTCCTCCCCAAAGTATAACAACAAAAGATGATACAGCATCTGGGCCTCTGTCACCTGGTACTTAATTCACAACCCTGGTGTCAGTTAAACCTCGCAGCCAGAACATAGAAATGGAAATAGGGGGGAGAAGTTGTTGTGGGAAATGCTGAGGGTGGTAGGAAAGACAAGTTTCAGACGGCTTCTACCAGCTTTCCCCAGATGGGAGATCACAAGACCATGACTCTTTTCTTTGCCCTTGTTAGAGACATTTCCCTGTAACCCAGAATTTCTTGTGGGCTCATGCTGCTGCACAGGCCTGCTGTTTATTTGGACTTTATCAAACATGCAGCAATGCCATTGTGGTTGTCTGCTGCAGCATCCTTCTGTCCATCAGCAAGCAAATGCCAACTTGCAAATACCCTCATGGTTGTGGCCTTTGGGAAGTTGGTGGAATTTTTGAGCAGGTGACAGGGAGAGCTTCAGCTGGAACAGTACAACAAGAATAAGCTTAAAACTGTTGTATTTTATTTAAATGGAAACTTCCCAACTTGTGTTCTGAACCAAACCTTGGAGGAATCTTTAACCAAAAATATTTACTTCTGGAAACCTAACTGACAGGGGCTGGGGAGTGGAGCAGTTCCCCAGAGCCGGAGGAGCCTGCGGAGCAGTTCCCCGGAGCCAGCGGAGCCCACGCCAGCTCCCACCCTGGCTCGCCTCGGGGAATGAGGAGGTACTGTACCCCAGCCCCACCCTGGCTCTTCTCAGGGAGGAGCCAATGCCTGCCCCGCCTGAGGAGTGAGTGAAGATCTTACCTCTGGTAAGTGTCCCACACTGGCCCCAGTGCCTCCGCCACACTCCACGCCCAGCTCCTCTCTGGGAAGCTGCAGCCGAGCTCCTCTCCAGGTGGGTGCGTGGCATTAAAAAATTAGTGTGTGGCAAGATTTTTAATCGCAGCTTAGAGGGAACCTTGGTCCATACCTCCACTCAAAATTTTTTAGGGGTCTGCCAATGAAAAAAGGTTGAAAACCACTGCTCTAGAAAACTTCTCTGACTGTTCCCCACCTGCAAGGCTGTGACCTGCCACTAGAGGCCTAGTGAGCAGGGCAGGACAAGGAACCAATGGAAGCCTAGTGAGCCAGGTCAGGCTTCTAGCCCTGCTTTACAGGTGGGGGTATGAGAGATCCTGGAATACTGGAGAACTTCAGTTTGGGTGGCACATCTGTGGGGAGTGACCACACCCAGATGGAATAGGAGCAAGGGTGGTACAGATCAAAGAGAATCCTGCTCTGGGGTGGCATAACTTTGAGCTGCAGAATGAGTGCTTAGAACTACTTTCAGATGTGTGTGCAGTCAGAGCAAAGGTTAGGAGCTGCTCAAAATTACTGTGCACCCTCAGAATCTGTCCTCAGGATTTGAAGCAATTTCCAAATTCTCAGCCCTCTGCCTGTTTGTGCTGGGAGTTGCCTGCAAGTTGGCTTCAGATTTCTGTCTTCCCTACCCTTTCCCTGAGAGAAGGATCTCTTGGATCCAGTAGGGAACAGGGAAACAGAGCCGCCCTGCCCTATGACCATTGTTCTTTTTGAGAGGGGCCTTGTTAGTATTGGGTGTGATTGTGCATCCTGGCTCCCTTGGAACTGCCCCCTCTTCTCTTGTGTGCTGACCCCTGTGATTCAGACTGGACTGTTTCTGGGATCAGAATACCAGGGAGGAGGGATGTAGTTAATACACCCAGTACAGCAAACAAAAGGGTAGGAGGAGTGTTCAGGTCTCCCCAATAGGGCCACAGCATAGGTGAATCTAGGATGTTCAAAAGGGGAGTGGATATGGCAAGGTGCCTCATCCTATGTGAAACAACACATCTGTTTTTCTCCAGTTAAAAAGAATCTTGAAGCTTTATTCATAGGCTGGGAGTCTAGGTTTGTGTCACACAGTTTGACAAGTGAAAACAAATAGTGCTTTCTTGGAATGAGTTAGAAATAGTCCACTCCTATGGAATAGGAGCTTCATTGCCAGGAGCAAAAAAATGGCTAGATTGATAGGTTGTATATCCAGATCATTATAAAGAAGGGGGAGATTTGTTAATGCCTATGGAATGAAGAGAGTTTAGAAGGTAGCAGGTAGATGATAATGAGCCATGAAGTCATGCGACTCCCTCAGCACTGCCAGACTCAAAATTCAGCAGTTGCCTCCAGGGGTGTAGGTTGTAGCTGTGTTGGTCTAAGGACATAGACAGACCTAGGTTCTTTGGATAAATCTGATATATTTTATTAGACCAACTCAGATAGTTGCACAAATTTTTCTTAGTAAGCTTTTGGGTTGCTAAAAACCTTTTGTCAGGCTGAGGAAGCATCTGCATTTGTGCGTGCTCTTCCTGGATGGAATGAATAGTAAAGAAGCCACAGGCTGCTATGCATTCAAGAAAGCTAGTCAGTGAAGATGTAAATTGAAGAGTCAGTGGGTGAGAGACAGGCTGGCTAGGGGTGAGGATGAATGTTGCAGGTAAATAGTGGAGTGGTACCTGGGGAGTCAGATGTGTCATAAATCCAATGTCTATATTAACTCCATGATTTTTTGTATCCAAGAGGTTGATGAAGTGAAGTTCATAGATTCATCTGTGAAAAGTGTTTTGTAAGTTCCCTTTGAGAATGAAAACTGAGAGATTGGAGAGAGAGAGGTTTTCTTGTGAGAAATGTGCCCCCACCAGTAATTTAATAGATTTCTGGTGTGCAGTCATTCTGCTGCTCGGTTGTTGTTTGGTCTCACCTATGTATTTTTCATCAGGGCATTTGATGCATTGGGTGAGATGTATAACATTTCTGGAGGTGCAGCTGTAAGATCCAGGAATGCTGGTGGTTCTGTTGTGGGGTGCAGTAATTGTGTAAAGTAATTGTGTGAAGATATGTTGGCAAGTTTTGCATTTCTTTTCATGGCATGGCCTGGATCCATTCAGTGTGTTTTGGGCCATAGGAAGTTTGGTTCTGGTGATGAGGTTAGCGAAGTTCAGTGCTTGTTTGAAGGGTAGGATGCATGGTTCTTGGGAGATCTCTTTAAGAATTGAGTCTCCTTCTAGTATGGGTTGTAATTGAGGATTTTCCATGTAGGTTTGAGGGAGAAATTATATGCTATAATCAGCAGTGTGTGATTCGTGGGGGTTTTCCTTCTGTACTGCAGCAATTCTTCACATGGTATCCGGGGGGGGGTGGCTCTTTCAAACATGTGATCCATCTCTCCTTGTTGACTGAAAGCCTTTTTAAGGTTTGTGAGGTGAGGTAGCAGTCCCGGGTGTTCTCCTCAGTGCAAATTTGGTGATATCTGAGGGCTTGCTGTCTATCACAGCTTGCTTGGTGTGTTTAGGGTGATTGCTGGTTCTGTGCAGATATGTATGTTGGTCTGCAGGTTTCTTGCATAGTGTGGTCTGTATTTTACCATTCTGGATACTGATCATCATCATGTCTAAAAAGGAGATGTTGGTGCTGGATTATTTAAGAGATAGATGGAGGGGTGATGATTGTTGAATTTCTGATGGAACTCAATCAGAGGTTGCAGGTTTTCAGTCCAAATGATAAGTATAGCAAGGGTTTGATGGTGCAGTCCTTGAAGAATTCTTCTTCCAGGTAGCTCATCAAAAGGTTGGTATACTGTGGGGCCATTTTAGTGCCCATAGCTGTGCCCAGGATCTGGAGGAAGTATTGGTTATTAAAAGTGAAATTATTGTTTTTGAGGATGAAGTGTATATGGTCAGTGATGTCTTTGGGTCTGTACTCTGAGTTGTCATCTTGCTCTTGTAGGTATGTAAGGCAGACTTGGATGCCATCCTGGTGTGGGATGTTGGTATATAAACTGGTAACATCCATGGTGGATAGGAGGTTGTTGCTGGGAAGGTGGTCTATGTTTTTAAGTTTTCATAGAAAGTCTGTAGTGTTTTGGACAAAACTTGCTCTTTGGGTGACAAGCAGTTTTAGGATTTATTTGATGAAACCTGATATTTCCTCCGTTAGGGTTCCATGGTTGGATATGATAGGTCTGCCAGGGTTCCCTTGTTTGTGGCTTTTAGGGAGCATGTAAAAAGTCCTTGGATTAAGTAGTGGGGGATCAAGGTCTGTCATTTTTCTTGTAGTTCTGATGGAAATGATTTGATGGTATTTTTGAGTTTCTGGGTGAAAAGGGGAGTAGAATCTTCCTGTGGTTCTTTGTAGTAGGTGGTGTCCTAGAGTTGTCTGTTGGCTTCTTTTATGTAGTAGTCTTCATGGCTAAGGATGACTGTGGCTCCTCCTTTATCTATTCATTTTATTACTACTCGGTGGTTAGATGTTAGAGATTCTATGACCTTTTTCTCTGATACGGAGAGGTTGTTATAATGCTGTGTGGTGTTGATTATTTCATTGTTTTTCTTTCCCTGAAGCAGTCGATATAGTGGTCAAAGGTATGTGAGGTGTCCAATCTGATTTTTTTTGTGCGGTGGGGGGGGCGGTGATCTTTTCCTCAGTATTGTGAGAGGATGAGTTGTTGTTGGAAGTGGATTCATTTTGGTTGTGGCAGAAGCATCAGAATTCTTCCGGTTTGCCACATTGAAGTATTTTATTAGGGTATTTTTCTGGACAGAAATTTAGGCTTTTAGAAAGGACATATTTTCAATTTTGTTAAGTGTGTGTGTGGAGAGAGTGATGGTATATGAGGGTTAGTTGCTGCTTTTAGTTTCATCAAGTCTGAGGTTGGAATGTTGTAAGGTGTTTAGTGTTGTTTCTCTGGTGGTTGTTTTGTGGCTGGGAAGGTTGTTCCTGAAGTAATTTGTTCCATTTCTTCTTTTTATGTTGGATGGATGTTGTAGAAATTTTTTTTGTAGTCTCTTTGTAGCCATTGTTTAATATCTGGGAGGATGTCTGGATTATTCTCTCTTAAATTGTTGTAGCATGTGGTGATTTCCTTCCTGAGTTGGTCTCTTTTGGAGCTATCACCTCCAGGCAGTTGGTTTTAAGCTTTGGGTGAAGCAGAAATCAAAAGGGGGTGCAAGTGCACCAGTGTACCCTCCCCCTGCCTCTTGATCCACGCCTGGGCTGGAATGTATAATTTATTATGGGATTGATCTTCAACAGCAGGTGGCTCCTTCACAAATCACAAGTATGAGGGCTACTGGACTCACAGTTCTTAAGGGGAGACTGTCCCAGGCCCTGTACACCCAAAGCGAGTGGGGGCAGGCAACACCCCCAACACCTTTCCTGCTGACAAAAGGTCCCCACCTGCTACAGATGAGCATGCACAGCCCCACATGGATCACTACCTGACTGGTCTGCTTGTGTGTTCAGGTTGGGGACATGGTGGCTCCTCTGTTCCTGCCCTAGGATCTATTCCCTAGCATGCAGCAAACTTGGACTAGAAGGCTACCAAGAGTATCCCAAAGCTTAGTCTGTTTCAGGATGTATTAAAGAGCCACAGTGACCACACATCATTCTATAACATTCACTGGATGGCAACATGAACTGGAACAGAGGCACCAGCCTGTCCCCATCAGCCTGGTATTTGATGAAAAACAGTTTCTAGAGAAACACTGGGCTGGTCAGGGACATGCTGGTGCCTTTGTCCCAGGCCCTGCTGCTGCAGCTGCTGCCTGAGATTTGGCACAGAATGGACCATGCTGTTGCTGGAGCTCTTTCACACATCCAGAAGCACGCTGTGCTTCTAGATGCTCCTCACAGTTTGCTGGATCCCAGAACTGGGTAGGTTGTTTAAGCAAAGCTTGTCCAGCTGTATCTGACATGCAGATCACATGTTGCTGACCTCAGCTGTAGGTTGTCAGATATTATAAATGTTATATTCTGAGTTCCTCCATTTGTCTTGTCTTGGGGTTAAGTGGAGGGGAGAGTTTTGAAAGAAAAAACTGCAAGGCTAAACAGAAGTGCTGGATCAATTTTTGGAGGGGGGTGCGGAGGGAGGGGATACCAATGTTATCTGGACCAATAACTTTTCACATTAATTTTTGGCAGTTTGCAGTTTTTCAGTCCTGTCTATAATGGAATCAAAGGCCAGTAACAGGAGTGGCTCACTCCAGGTACCACCCTACCCTCATCTGCCATGCCTTCAGTTGTTGTTACATCTCTGAATGATAGTCCTGCACAGTCTCTCAGGCTCAGACAGTTGGGTTTTGGATCACTGGGTCCTCTGGCAGCCCAACTCAGTTATCCTAATCCCTCTTGTGGGACATCTTCAGTGCCTCCTTTCCTCACCTTCAGCCACTGCCATCCTTTGTAACCTAAACAGCAAACATAGCCCAACAGAAGCACAATCAAATGCAGCTGGGGTGCCTTTCTCTAAGGTCTTCCCCAGGCTTCTACTTGGTTTTTCTGGCTTCTCCCAGCTTGTTCTTTCCTGGGCCTACTCATAATTCCCTGTGTCCCATATTGCTTACCCACTCAGCACAGGGAGCTCCTTCAGCTAGCGCAGCCAGTCAGTCTGCAGTTCCCTGTACCACTTCTCTCTTTCTCCCAGCAGTAAGATCCTTCCTGTAGCGCTGCCCAAGTCAGACTACCCCTTCTGCTTCTGTGCAGGCTATATATAGCTACAGCCTGCCTCTTCTGGCCTCTGAGGAGCTTGTCTTAAAAGCACAGTCTTCAATTTCTTGCTGTCAGTAGCAGGGCAAGGTCCCCTGTTACACAATCCATAAATGTAGTAATTTTTTTCAAGAAATTTTCCTGGACTAGAAACTTGTATATCAGATTTAGATAGTTCGGAGTGCTGGGATCAGGCCCACAGGGCCCTATGCCACTGTCACTGAGCCCTGTATGCTGGGATCAGGCCCTGCGTGCCTGATCTAGCATGGAGGGCCACAGCCTGCAGGGTTCCCCATAGACCTATTAGGAGCCCCACAGGCCAGATGACATTGTTCCAGGTGCTAAGCATACATGAGTTAGGGAGCATTTGTACATCATCCACTTAAGCAGTTAACAGATTTTTGAGAAATGGAGGGTGGGTACCAAAGGTGTTCCTGTCTAAAAGCCCAATGTCACACTTCTGGGGGGGGGAATAAAGTTACTTACATAGGGAAAGTTCTGTTGAAAGGAATAGGAGTAATTAATAAGGTTACTGTTCAAGTGCATATGGCAATTGCACAAATAAATGAATAAGAGTTTGTATATATGTGCAAGCTTCTTTTCAATGTAAATACATTTTACTGTCTGTTTTGTGTTAAGATCTAATATCTATTTTTTGTGAATGGGTGGTGGGAAGGAAAGGGTTTTCATAATTAATAATAAAAAAGTATATTGAGATATTAAAACAACTGTGGGCTAAATGACAAAGGAAACATTTTATACATTTGTCTTGTGATATAAATACATTCTCTCCTCCCCCCCCTCCCCCCCCCCAAGTGAAGATATCATTTCTGTGCTTTTGTTTTTCTAGGACGGCATTTTCCTAAACGTGCCAAGCATACACTTGTCGTAGAAGCAAAATTTGATGGTGAACAGCTGTCTACTGATCCTGTGGATCACACAAACCAGCCAGAGTTTGCCACTGAATTGGCTTGGGAACTTGATAGGAAAGCACTTCATCAGCACAGGTTGCATTATGAAACTAAATCTAGAATAAGTTTAGTTTGTCATTATTGTGTCTCTTACAGTTAGTGAAAGGTATGTGTTTGAACTACTGTCCACTAAAAATGTTAGAATTGAAACTAGTCGCTTTAATGATATACTTAATTACATGCTGAAACTAATTTATCTGAGGATACTGCTGCTATAGGTAAGAATAAGGGTGAAAGAACATAAAGTTCTTTGTTTTGCTGAACTGATTGTGGTAGGGGAGGCAGGGAGGTTTAACGTAGAAGAATTATTCTATGAAAGAATGATGCTGTGCTGCGTCTGTGGTAAAAAAATCCTATGAGAACCCATTTTCACAGGCCTTATTATGGTGGGGCCCTCATGTGTATGGCCGAGTGGCCCCTGGTGACCTTGTCCCTGTCACTGATTGGCTGAGAAGGCTGTCCGTGATGCGGCCCCACCCTTTGCTGCTGATTAGAGAGGGGCAGGGCCATAAGACAAGGATTCCTCTCAGCCACTCAGCAATGAAACGTAAGGGCGGAGCCATTTTCCTGCTCACCTTTGTGCTGGTAGCCCCTTTCCTGTCAGGTTGCACAGCCAGGGGTGACCACCAGTTCCCACTGGGTAGCCAACATTTTATGTTTAGTAAGATTTTGTTTGTTTGTTTTTCCTGCAGATTCCACAGGGATTGCCCAATTTTGCAATTTCCATTAAATCTGTGCAATTACAATTTGAGTAGGTCCCTAGTCATAACTAGTTCCAAACCTATGAAAAGTTGATGCATTTTGTATGTATCGTGAATTATTTGTCAGCTGCACATAACTGCAGACATTTTTACTACTTCATGTTGTTTTTTATTGGGGTGGTCTTTTAGGCTGCAGCGAACACCTATCAAGCTCCAGTGTTTTGCCTTGGATCCTGTATCTTCAAGAAAGGATAGCGTAGGCTACATTGTATTAGATTTAAGAGCTGCCCAAGAAAAGAAACAGGTGTGTTTAATAACTGACATTTTGACAGTATGCACATTAGATTTCTTCTTTATAAAAATATATTGGAAGCTTTTGAAGGAAACAGGGAAGTTCTCAAATCCTTTTCTGAAGAAAGTAGATTCCTTCATTAGATGATCTAGTTCAGAACTTTTTAAAAAGATGCTTTAATTGCACATATGTGAAGATAAGCATTTTGAATACATCATTTTTATCACATAATAAAATATTTTTAAATTGACCATTAGAGATTGTTTTGAGAGCACAAAACTAAATGTGTATGAGGTTGGGTTTGTTTGGTTGTGGGTTTGTTTTGTTTTGTTCTTTTTGTATTTTCAAATTTTAAAAAATATTTTCAAGAACTGCAAAATTGAATTTGGATACATTTGTTTTTCATATTGTATCTAATTCAAACTAGAAAATATCCACAAGTTTAGTTTAGCTTAGTTTTTGTTTTGTTTTTCTTAAGTGAACATAATTAACCATTAAAATTACTGGAAGTGTTTGGGAGGCAGCCTTCTTACTTTCTAGTTCTATTTGACTGTAGAGTAGAAAGGTTTGATCCACATCAGTGTTAGTGTCTGACATTTTGAAAATAAACACATGCATCTAAAATTAATAATAGTTTTATGACTAAATGACTTGCCTCTTAGATTATTTTACCCTATAATAATAATAAACTCTTTTTTTCTTTTCCATTTTATTTGTTACTACTTTTTGGATCATATTTTGTGTATCTTTTTATTTTGCAGGCACCAAAATGGTACCCCTTGCTCAGTAACAAATATACTAAATTTAAGTCTGAGATGCAGATTAGCTTGACATTGGAAACTGATACAAAAGCACCTGTGGATGTTTTTAGAGCAAAGGAGGCACCTCCTAGAGAAGGGAAAGGTATAAAGCATAATAAAAACCTCGCTAAGTTTATTCAGAAAAAATCTTTAATGTGTGAAGAACAGTTTGCTGCATATGGTAAATTTGTCTGGCAGATGCATTTTTACTTTGTGAATATTTTGTGTGAAAACGTTATAACAAAATATTACAGTATCCGCATGCACTATGAGTTCAAATTACTTGCAGACAGTAGCTTGTTTTGCAAGCTGTGAGGCTCAAAGTTGAGTTGGGATGCAAACCACAGGCGAGTAGTGAAGTTGTGGCATTGTTTTAAAAATGGCTGTCCAGTTTTATTAGGTTTTGGTAACACAGGGGTTTCTGAAGTTAAAGAAATAGGTTTCTTTTTTTCTTGACAAGGAGTAGTTTAAATAGCTGAAACTCCAGATCATGAAGTAACAAATCTGAATTGTAAACTGTAAGATGTGGATAAGAATTGATCAGGATACAAGAAACGAAAACAGATCCAACTTTGCCATCCCATACCATCCAGTTTAGTACTAACTGACATCTTTGTAAATAACCAGTACTCAGGGTTGCTTCCCTCAAAGTTAACCTTTAACATTTGGCCCACCAGTGAATTCTCTTCCCCAACTCCTGAAATAAAATGAGAACATATGTCAAATTAAGCTGCAAAAATTATTTTTCTTAATTTCCAATACATGTTAGCCTCTAGTTCTGTTTCTTTTTACTCTTTTACCTTCAGGATATCTCATGCAGCTTTGACAAGTTATAAATTCTGTCTTTAATTTTTTTAATCCTGTTTTAAGTTATTGTATTTAAACCAAGCCTCCATGATCAAGAAAAATGAGGGGGTAAAAAAAATCCATCAGACAGATAATCAATCTTGCCCCAAAGGATAAAAGCTTTTCTGACTCCCAGAGCAATAATTTCCCCGCAGCCTCTTCAAAATCTAGTTTAAACTATACCTCCATTATCGAACTGGGAAGGTAGACTGCAATCTCAGAACAATAGTTGCTGTATGTCTTGATGTATCCAGGGTAAGTTGGAGAACTCCAGGAGGCAGTTTTTCTTTCTCAGTTATTTTTCCTTCTCAAAGCCAAATTAACAGTAAGAAGAAACTAAGAAATCCCTCTTACTTCTACGCTTTTCTCCCCATCTAAGAATGACCTCCAGCTGTATTCTTAATGGAGGGATAGAGGAGGCCCCTAGAACATTTAAGCTATATATTTTCTCCCATCATCGTGTCCTTAAGGTTGCACCTGTCATTCCTCAGAATATTTTTATCTGATTCTTTTTTTCTGAATTTTAAAGATTGTATTTCATGTTTGTATCTACCTAGGTGAAAATACACTTGTAAAGTTTGGAGGGGTTAGTCCAGTATTGTTTAGTTCAGGTTTAGTACAATAGAACATCAGGTTTAAAACAACAGACTTGCTGGCTTGAGTGCTAACCCTGCTGAGATATCTCATCCCTCTTGAAATAAATAAATTAATTCTGTTCGGTGCAGGTCCTTGTGTGTGGATGAGGCCTTAAACCAAATTTCTTCTTCTTCTGATTTTAAAGATCCTATGAGATTTTTTTTATAAGATAAGTCCTTACCTCAGTGATTACCCCTTACCCCAGCTTTATCCCAGTGATTCTTAGCCAGGGTGCTGTGGCACACTGGAGTGCCTTTCAAGCTTGATTCATGCAATGTTAACACTGTTAGGTGTGCAAATATTTTTCATAAGGTAAACCCAGAGATTTTTATCTAGGAATCCATTGTGTTAGAAACATTCTAACCTGTTGTCATCTTTCTAAGTTCTTTGCAACAGAAGAATCGCTATTTTTCCATAGTATCTTGAGTCAAAAAAGATTGACTACTTTAGCCCAGGCGTGTTCCAACTCCTTCCCACAGACAATGTAATCTAGCCTGTAAGACTCCCCATGAGTCTAGAGATTAGGCAGCAGGGGCATGGTGTCAGTTAATACTGCCACCTCTCCCTCACCACCAAATTTCCAAGCAGAACATAGCTAAATTGGGCCTCTCTGCAGACAGAAATGGCACTGCTCATCTGTCTCATAAGATGAAAAGGTTTGGCACTGCTGCTTTAACCTATTGCTCTGAGGCCCTTTTTCGTGTGATCGTCAACTGTCTAGTGTACTGTGAACCTGTCGGTTACCATTTCCACACCAGAAGTAGCTCTGACAGTGGTAGGATTTGTTTATAGTTGGAGAAGCTCTCTACAATCTACTGAATTTGGTCTAGTGATTTTTCTTTTTTAAGAATAATCATAGAGTTGGAAGGAACATCGGGGTCATCAGTTCAACTCCCATGAACTAGCATGCCTGAATACTAACATTATTTGGTATTTCAGCATTCATCTCTCACCTGCTTTCTCTTCCAAAAAGCTTATGCATTTCATTTACAATATTTATACTAGTGCCATTCTTAATAGAGTTTGGTTGCTTGCTTTCTTCCTTGGCATGGGGAAAAACTGGATGTTGATTTTATTTATTAACAGGAACACTGCATGCCATTTATTTTTATAGAGTATAGTAAATCACATATAATATAAGCATGGGAAGACATGGCTAGTTAACTGTGTTTGTCTGTAGTTTGGCATAAAGCAAAACATTGTGGCACCTTATTGACTAATTTATTCAGAGAGGAACGAGCTTTCATAGGTTACAGCCTACTATGTCAGATGTTACAAGCTCTGTTTTTATTTCTCTTGAACTCTAATTTTCTCTCATCCTTATGCTTCACTCTACTATCCTAAAGCATGCACAAATACTTTTGTCAAGATTAGTAAAGTACATCCTCAATGGAGTTTAAAACATGGTAAGATTTTTCTCTTAATTCATTCGTTCCTGACTCCAATAATTTCCCCCTCATTTTAAATTATAGAGACCAGATTTAAGGTTATCTTAGTTTCAGGTATGTTTGGATTTAATATACTTGCAGCAACTATATGTATCTTCCAGGGATGTACTGCTTGTTATAGAAACTGGTCAACAGTCCTAGGATTTAAGCTAGAGAGCAAAGAGTGGAAACTATCTGTTTAAAACTTCAGACTCTTATTAGTGAAAACTTTACCAGTTGTTCACACTTTCTCCGCCAGATGCTGAAAATTTTAAGGGTGCCATTGCTTCACGTGGAAAATTTTGAGTTGTACACCGGTAGCAACTGATGTCCACTTTGCCTTATGATTTCCTTGTTTTGTATTTGCACTGTTGTCAGAAAGTATACCTGAGAAATCTAAATTCAAAATTACTATGTTTGTGTATGTTAAGGTTTCTATGACTATCTTCCTAAGATTTGCTAAATAAGACTTTTTAAGCTTCTTCAGTTGAAAAGACGAGGTGAAGGAAGAAAAATTCCAAAAGGCTACTGAATGAACTTTCATGTTTTCCATCAATTATGTATTTGTGCTGGCACTATCTTACACCTTTTTGTATTCATGTCAGAAAAGAAAACCTCTCAAAATTAATATGAGCATTCATTGAAGTGGAATCTAATTAAAGAGAAATAATATGTATTTGTATTCAGAAGCAAGTTCCATTTTTTTAATATTAGAATTCTGTGAAGCATTAGCATCTGGAGTCTTGAACTTTTCTACTTCTATAAACTATATAGAAGCACATTGCCATGATGATCTAGAAAACAGCTGTATTCATTCTTCTTTTTTTTTTCTTTTAAAGTACCTGCTCTTCTTTCTGAGCTGGACCCTAAAACTATTGTACCAGTCCTAAATGAAGAAGAGGGCTATCATCAGATTGGACCAGCAGAGTATTGCAGAGACTACTTTGTTTTGTCTGTAACTATTGCATTTGCTACACAACTGGAACAGGTAATAATAACAATACACCTTTAAGCCCAAAGTCATTTTGAGGACAGTATTCTATCCATTTCTTGTCTTGTTCCTGGTACAGGACTTTCATTATATAGTAAATCTCATCTATAAATAGTCTTAGTGTACATGTTCTTTTTAATGATACACTATCTACATTTGAGCATAAATAAGTTTATAGTGTTAGATTTTCTTTGTGAAAGAATAGAATTCATCTGAGTCAGATAAAAGTTCTTACAGAAATACTCTTGAGTGCTTTCTAAGATTTAAGTAATAAAGGGCAATATGTTACTTTGCATACCATGCTTGCTCAGTTTGTTTTTTCCAAGGGACTAAAACCAATAGGTAAAACCTCCTGTATCTTTGCTAGAAAGCAACAGGACTCAAAAATATCTGAAATAATTAATCACTTCAATTGCCTGGTTCTTCAAATATAGCCAGAGATGTGTCTGAGACTTAACAATGTAGAAAGTTATTAATAGCTGTTTTTGAAGTAGAGGAACATGAAGTTATGACATATGAATCATAATTCCAGATCAAAGTAACCCTTAAATGATTCGTAATTCAAGTGATTTGAACTTTCTGCAAAACTTATTGAAATACAGCCTTTTTACCGTGACAGGTTTTTAAGGGGAGACAAAAATGTGGCTCGATTAAAAGGACGATTGGAGCCAGTCAGGTCCAGGTTTTGTCACATTGATTACTTTTCTCTTATTGGTGGAATAATTTTGTGGATTGAACATTTCTGTAGGAATTGGAGGACTTGGAATCTCTTTCCATCCTTGTTGCTGACGTGTTTGATCTTAGGCAAGTCACTATACATCTTTGCCTTCTGAGCTTGTTTGTTGAGATCTTACATAGTCAGGAAGTGCCTGTTTCTCACTGTTTGACTATACAGAGTCCAATGTATTGAGAGAAGCCTTGATCTCAGATCTCAGTTGAGGTATCTAATCCTAATGTAAAACAAACTATTTTTACTTCACAAGTGGCCCTATTGAAAGTCATCAGGACTGTGGAGCAAAGCGCTTCTTAAAGTCATAGAGAAGTATGGCTGGAAGGGACCTCGAGAGGTCATTTAGTCCAACTGCTGCCAGAGGCAGAATCACCCCAATCCAAAGCATCCTATACAAACCATAATATAAACAATGCATAAGACTGTCGTCAGCCCTGACACAACATGGACTAACCTACAACAGGTAAAGCAGGGGAGCCACAGCTGTCAGTGTCCTGCTTCTGTAAAATGTTGACAATATATGCTTAAGAGGTCCTGGGTAGAGGCTCATGGCACCTGCTACAGAGGAAAGCAAAACCCTCTACAGTGCTTACCAATCTGACCATAGGATAAAATGCCTTCCCAACCCCAAATATGGTGATCAATCTGACACTGAGGGGAAGGGCAAGACCCTCTAGCCAGGAACCTCTGATTTTGCTCCCAGAAGGAACATTAGTACACCATAGTCAAAGTTCCCAACCTTGGCTGTAGCAGAAAAGAGGGGATGGGACCAATCCACAAAGCCGCAAAGCAGTAGACTGTCAGGATAGCTACACCCCAGATCATCCCTGACCAGTGGCTGTCCAACCTGGCACAGCAAATGCTCAGGCAGTGCATGCTGCTCAAAAGCAGAGCTGAGCTGCCTGGAGCTGTGCTGCAGCACCCAGCCAAGGTTTGCATGGCAGAATCGCCGCGGCTGTGGCCTCGGGAGGCCGCCAGGACCCCAGGTGCGGCTGCTGTGCACCAAAGTGCATATGACATGAGTATTCCCCAGCAACAAGTAGGTGCAATGCAAGGTGCACCGCTGCTAGTTGTCCCTGTGGAACCAAACATCCATGCACATCTGGATGCGCCCACAGAGGCTACCCATGCCATTTGTGGCACTTGTGGTACAGGTTGGCCATTCTTGACCTAAAATGCAGTTTGCCACTTGGGATTTCAGTCAGTTTCTGCCTCAGACTGCGAAAGATGTTTAACTGATTACAACCTCTTCTAAGAAAATACTAGAAGATTACTGTATTTGTGATGTTAATACTTTTTTTTTCCTTTGCCTATTTTTAGTTGATTCCTACTACAATGAAACTTCCAGAACGACAGCCTGATTTTTTCTTCTACTATTCGCTACTGGGAAATGATGTCACAAATGAACCTTTTACTGATCTGATCAATCCAAATTTTGAACCAGAGAGAGCATCAGTTCGAATACGCAGTAGCATTGAAGTCCTTCGAGTTTACCTTTCTGTTCAGCAAAAACTACAGGTAAACAATTTATATTTTTTTAGCTGTGGTGACTTAAAAGAGGTAGAATCCTATGTGCAGGCTTAAACTGGAATAAAAGCCTGACCTGAAAACCAAGAATATTTTATATATTGCTTATCGTTCATCTGGTCTTTAAATAATATGCAGTAAGTTTAAAAAGATCTGGCTCATCAGACGAATTTTGATGTTGAAGTCAGTGGAAAAATTGTCAATAACTGGACACAAGTCAGCTCTTTAATGATACAGTTGATGCTTAAGTCAGGTGGCAAATCTAGACCATCTTATTTTTGTTCATTTGGTTTGTTTTAACCTGAGTGATGTTATGCTCTGACCTTGTTAAAAAGTTTGTCTCTATGTTTGAGAGAGATTATCTTTTTATTTATTTATTCAAAATAGCTAGTAATTGCAAAAGTATCTGAAATAAGTATATTGGGCCAGATCCTCTGGTGTAGGCTGGCACTTCTCCACTGGGACGAGTCATCTTCTTAAAGTTGGGTGTTTTGCCTGATTGATGCCAGAGTGTTTAGCATCGTGCGGGATCCAGACCATCTGTTACCAAAGCATATCTAGTATTTAAGAGGCACGGTATTGTTGTAATATAATCTCAAAGACCAAATAAAATGGTTTACTTTTTTTCCCCACACAGAAGCTAAAATAAGTTAATGGGTATAGGTTGTATCTGTGTTGTTCTAAGGACATAAGCAGACAAGGTTCTTTGGGTAAATCTGATATCTTTTATTAGACTAAGTCAAATAGTTGGAAACATTCTTCCTTGCAAGTTTTGGGTACAAATACCCTTCATCAGGCTGAGGAAGCATCTGCAGTTGGTGTGTGCTCTTCCTGGGTGGAATGACTAGTAAAGCAGCCGGAGGCTGGTATGCATGCATGAAAGGCAGTCAGTGAAGATGGAAATTGAGGAGTCAGTGGGTAAGAGGAGTCAGTGGGTAAGAGGCAGGTTATTATGTGTCATAAATCCAATGTCTGTATTTAGTCCATCATTTTTTGTATTCAGTAGGTTGATGAAGTGAAGTTCCTAGACTTGTCTGTGAAAGGTGTTTTGTAAAGTCCCAATGAACTTTATGCTGGATTAATCGCTTCTCGGCCTCTTGAAGGCTCGGATCGAAAACATCTACTTTATGTAACTTATAAAGTCTCTCAAACTTTTGGGGAAATCAGTAGAAATTTGGCATGCATTTCTGTGTATAGAGTATCACTGAGACTCAAGTTATTTATCTTTTTCTTTTGTATGTCTTACTGTGCTGTATATAACTTTTGTTTTGTACACATGCACATTTATGGTAAGATTTATGTGCTCTACTGATGAGGTGCACCACATACCTAGACACTGAGAAGGTGTGGGATTTTAGGTGACTCCTGAAATTGACTGATCCTGAGAACTGTCAGTGCAACAAAATGATTCTAGAACCTACCTAAGTCATGATATTTTACCTTAGTTGCGGTACCGCAGCCCATCCCACCCCAAAACACCCTTTCTGCTAGGATTTGTGAAAGTGTTCTCGGTTCTCTAGTCTGCATTTGTGTGTCACAATGACTACTTTAGGGCAATCTTCACCCAGCTGATCTGGAGGATCTAGATCCCCTAGATGCCACTCCAATCTTTTGTATTAAACTTAAAGGGAATGAGAATTTTTTATCTTTACCCATTTGCTGGAAAGAGGTTCAATGTCAGACAATGTAGTAGAAGAAGTATGTACATACATCTCACCTATTTCTGCATACCCGCTTTTTCATTTTGTTTTTTAAATAGATCCATCTTTGCTGTGGGGACCAGTCTCTTGGAAGCACTGAAATACCACTAGCTGGTTTGTTGAAGAAAGACATTGTAGAGTTTGAACATCCTCTGGCAGTTGAAGAGGCATTCATTCTTGTTCCACCAAATCGAGCCAAGCAAAAACTGCCACCGTTGCCTTCTGATCTGGCTCCTACTGTTGGGGTATCTGTAACCTTGCAAAAGGAAAACATGCACTCACAAGTATGAATTACTCGTTTTTAATTTTGATTTAAATATGGTTTTAAGAGTTATAATGAACTTAACTCTTATTTTTAAAAGCCGTGTATTACATTTTAAAGCACAAAAGGAAAACCAAGAGAAAAATCTACAATATTTTTATTACTTTTTAAATAACTTCTTTGCTTACCTATATCATTAAAATATCAAATTACATAGATATTTTAAAGAATATGTATACACATTTAAAACCATTTGATTTTTGTGTAGCCTTTGCTTCAGTTAGTCACTCAGACTGAGCCAGAACACTTGCAGAGAAGAGTTGGTTCCCCCACAAGGGAAAAAAACAGCAGCCCAGAGCACAGATCCCAGAATGCACCAAATGGCCAATTCCCTCCCACAAAGGATGAAGCAACAGAAAGTGAAGCGGAAAGTCTTCAGTCTGACAAGGGCACAAAACTAAATAAAAAAGGTACGTGTTGTTATAATGAGGAACGCTCCTGGAACCATTCTGTCTCCTCGATCACATTGGGATCATGTGGATCCCTTTTTTATGGGGATATTTAATACTAAAAGTTAACGCATATTTAAAAAAGAAAAAGACAGTAACAGCCAAAAATAAGTGGAAGAGCCAGTGCTCGGTAATCAATGCTCTGTTGGTCATTGGTAATTTATTAACAATAATTTGAAATACACTGCTATAAATCAGGGGTTGGAACGTATTGCCAGTGGGCCAGATCTGGCCTGTGGCAGAATTCCCTACAGCCCTCAAAGCAGCTAGAGGCTCATAGAGTATCCACAGCCCCACACTTCTTCCAGCCTAATGAGACACTACTTATCCGAGGGGTGGTGTCAGGGCAGCCAACAGCTAGGGGGCTAACACAGTCCCCCTACTACACACACTACCTTTCTCATTGCTTTTGAAAATTTCCAAAGATAGAGGTTCCACAAGCTCTGTAGGTAGCTTATTCCAAATGCTTAACCACCCTCATAGTAAGAAAGTTGTTTTTTAATACACAACTTGAAATTTCACATTTTTTAATTTAAGTTACTTCTGTAAACAGCTTCCTTTGTATTTGAAGATTGTAATCAAATTCTCCTTCAGTCTTTTCTTCTCCAAGCTAAGAAATCCCAGTGCTTCCAACCTTCTCTCATAAGTCATACCTTTAATGTTTTGTTGCTCTCCTTTGGAGTCTTTCTAATTTATTTCTTCTCTCTTTTGAATTGTGGTGCCATTATTGATTTGCATATTCCGGGTGAGGCTTTCACCAGTACAGAATAGTGAAAGAATCGTTTTACTTGACTTGCAAGAGACACTCCTGTTAAAACAACCCAGTATGTTATTGGCTTAAGGCAGGATAAGGTGGCACCTTTAGACACTAATTCCATTCAGAAATTAATTAGCTTTCATAGGCAATGGCCCACTTCATCTGTGACTCTTATGAGAGTGATTTTTAACCAGGGTTCTGCAAGATCTTTTTAAGGGTGCCATGGAGTACCATGCAATGTTAACACTGTTAGGGGTACAAACATGATTCACAAGATTAAACCCAGAGATTTCAAATAGGAATCCCTAGTGTGCTGTAAAAATATTCTGATGGCTTGTGGCCTTCCTAGGTTCTTTGTAACAGAAGAATTGTTTTGTTGTTTTTCTATACTCAAAAATGAGTGAGAACTCACATTTTGAGGGGCGTCTTGAGTCTAATGAAACCGAGAACAAGCCAAATACTGGCTTGTTTTGCAACAAAAGTATCCTGCTGATTCCTTTTCATCTTATAGTCTACTATAAATCTCAAGTCCTTTTCTCCAGTATTGCAGCCTAGCTAATCATTCCCCAATTAGTAGCGTTTTAGATGGAACAGAAGATAGAGCTGTGTTTAAAACTCCCTTGTATTATAATTTCAGCTTTGACTTCTCCAACATCTGTTTCTCAGTCCAACCCTCAGCCTGCATCCAGTGCTTCTGAGTCTACTTCAACACAAAAAATTGTAGTGCCTGCAGCGTCGCATCATTTTTGCTTTTCAATAGATTTACAGAGTATTCATAATCTAGATGTTGGATTTCCAGTCAACTGCATGTTAAGGTATGTTATATTTTATTTGCTGATTGTGCTGTTAGTAGTGGTACTGATTCTCTTTTTCCAGATAGAAAGAAATACACAACTTGGAAGTATTGGTAATAGAGGTTGCCATACCTTTTCATTTCAAGTAGCTGCTTATCAATGATGGGTGAAGCATTAAAATATCAGGCCTTTTTATAACAAAAAATGTTCTGAGAATAGTAGGGTATAAAGTAATATTTTACTTTTATTGGATTTTCTTATTATACCTATCACTAAGATCTCAGCCCAAATGATACCACTCATTACTCAGGCCTTAGATAAGAGAAGATGGTTACTTCGTTTTGTACCTACTTTTTCAGAACGAGCGTTAGTAGCCTTGCCCACTTATTCTTCATCCAATAATGGTTCTCTGTGGAGCTTATTGTAGTTCTTTTGCTAAGGTACAGATTGACACAACCTGATTTTTATGGCTGAGTGGGATCCTTTGGATTCTCACATTTTGAGAACACGTTTTGGCAGTCTGTTCCTATTGGGAAAAGGAAAAAATTACATAACAGTTCATTTTTACAAAGCTTTCTTCCAGAAGAGCTCTCCAAAATTGTTATCCTGTATTGCATGTAGCATTTTCATTAAAAATAAAAAGTAACTTTTTCTATTTTAGATGCTTCAAAATGTGTGGCTGCAGCTGTTGATTTCCCCAGAAGCTAAAGACTAAAATAGTCTAACTAGCAATCTATACATATTCATTTAATTTCCTGTTTGTTTTGGAGTCTAGCTTCATTTTAAGTCGGAACAATTTAAACAATAGTACATACACGCACTACTGGGGAATGACAGTCTTGTCAGCAGCAGTATCCGAGACAGATTTTCTGTTCTGTTGGTCAGCTGGCTGATAGCATTAGTAAAATAGTAATTGGCCTTCCATTTGATCATTAATATAATGTCACTGGGTGCTGGTTCAGGATAATGTTGTGTGGTATTCCGTGGGAATCAAAAAATATTTCAAAGGCTTAGCTCTGACTTTAAAATATGCATTTAAGATGGGTTAGAAATCTATCTTCTTGTAATTTTAAACATTAAATATAATCTCATTTATGGCTAATTTCTTTTTCACACATATGCCTTCTGAAATCACTGTGGGAGACTAAATCTTATCATCTTATTTAGACTGCATCAAACAAGCATTAAAAAAAAGTAATATAAATAATAGTAATATTTAACATTTTAGCCATGAGTGTGAATATTAGCAGTGCCTGTTAAGCCCATGTCTCCATTCAAACAACAATGAATTTGGGGCTTTTATCTTGTATTATTAAGTCCAGGAGACTGGAGTGTCAGTGTCTGATTTGGCTCTTTGGATGTTGATTTTTTTTATTTTAAATTTTAGTTGTGTACACAGAGTCTACAGAAGGAGTCTTGATTTATCAGTTGACAACACTAGTAACTTAAGTTTTTCTTTAATACTCTTACATCAGTTACACAAACTGGATGAGCAGGTTTGTCTTAGTCAGGAAACCCATTCTAATTGTGCTTTTTTTATCTCTTATCATTCATTAGGTACTCATATCCATTTTTTGGTAGTGCGGCTCCGATTATGACAAATCCTCCTGTAGAAGTAAGGAAAAACATGGAAGTCTTTCTTCCTCAGTCTTATTGTGCATTTGACTTTGCAACTACACCTCATCAGCTTCAAGAAACTTTCCTCAGGTAGAACTTGCTTGTTTTTTCTCTTTAATTAGAGGGAGTATTACTTAACTGTGTTTTCAATATAGAAAAATAGTAACAAATGCCTTAATGTATCATAAATTTGTATAAATGAGATGCTTTTCTTGTCTTCTAAGGTGTACATGCTACAATTCAATAGTACTTGCTTACCTTGGATGGGATTTTTAATTCAGTGATTGTTTCCAATAGAGGCATCCATTTGCATAAATTGTTATCAAAGTGAAAGTTATATAATCTAGCCTTCAAAAGCAGGTTCAGTTTTGCAGTTCTATAGCAAGATTTCTGTGTGCGTAACTTACTTTGGCAGTCAAGCCACCAGAAATTTGCAAAATACAGTGGTTGTCAGGAGGATTAGCAAAACTATATGGATTAGAGCGGTGATATTTCAACCGATTGTATAATGGGGGAATTGGAGAGAACCATGACTGGAAGTGATATCAAGAGATAATCTAGTCCAGTCCTCTTGTAGCATATGTGGCAGGAGAAAATATTATTGAGGGGGAAGGGGGCTGAGTGTGTGTGTGTATGTATGTGTGCACACACACGTCTGTGGAGAGGGAAGGGATGTGGGGGGGGGGCAGATAATGCCCCCACAGTGAGGGAGGGAGTAGGGCAGGGGTTGGGGTGAATGGAGCCCCAGCTAGGGCTGTGGGATGTTTGGAGCCTGGGCAGCTCATTCAGGGGCACTGGGGCTCTCTCATGAGAGCAACAGGTGGCATGTACCCCCTGGATTTGTGCATGGGGTGGAGGCAGCCTGCTGCTGCATACTAGGGTTCTGTGCCCTGCTGCTATTGCCCAAAAAACTGTGCAACACCATGTCTGCTGCTGCTAGACAGGCAGGGGATGTAGCACAGCATGCTGGTGAGAGACATGTGGCATCGTGTGGCTCCTGAGGCAGTAACAGTAGGGCACAGAACCCTGGCCCACAGCGACAGCACACCTCCGCCCTGCACACATCTCTAGAGGCGGGGGCATGTGCCCTCTGTCCCTCCCCCATGGTGTACACAGCAGCACGAGTGCCTCCATGTCGCTGGACAAGATGCCCAGGCTCCAACTATCCCATGGCCGACCCCAGGACCCCATTCACCCCTGTCCTGCTTCTGCCCCACTCCCTCCCTCACTGTGGGGGCCTTGATCTGCCCCCCTTACCCCACTCCCCTTCACAGACTTGCCTGCTGTGGTGCGCAGTGCTCCACATGCCACCAGGCTGTAATCCTGGCTTCATGCAGGCTGTGCCTGCATGTCTGTCTGTGCTCATCCCCTGCTGCAGCTGCCTGGAGCCTGCAGCCAGTCTGCGCTGTGGCCCTCTGCAGTGCCATTGCTGCCCCACATTTGGTTAAGCCTCATTAGCCCCAGCCTTCTGCCACCTTTGGGAGGCAGGATCATTCTTTTTTTAAAACCTTTCCAGTCCAGTGTGAATTGAATGGAGAGTGAATGAATCTGCAATCTTTACACTTATTTTTCATCATAATTTTTTTTAAAGGGACACTTTGAAGTAAAGCAGCAGAGAGGAAGTTAATGAATCTAATTCATGTTTAGGAATGGAAAAGATTTTAAAATTGACTCCATGATTTTGATGAAAAATTCTGTATATTGTAGCAACATAAAACAATCATGGCGATCTAGCTAAAACATTTAAATCAGGGGTGTCAAATTCACATGGGGCCCCAGGCTGGATCTGGACTGTGGGGCTCCTTGGGGACGTGATCCAACGTAGGGCATAAGGGCTGCTGCACTGGCCACTGGTATGGTGGGGGTGCTGCAGGATTTGGTGACAGTGAGCCAAACCTACCACCAATGGCCATGTCCAGTGGAGCATGGTCAAAGGGCCCAACTTCTAATGCCTTACGGCAACGTTTCTCAACCCATGGGTCGCAAGAATGTCAAAAGGTCATGAACTGTGGCAGGGCACAGGGGCAGCAGGAAGGTGCCTGTCCCTTCCAGGAGGGGAGAGCTGTGTGGCTGGGATGGCAGCACTGGGACCCGTGCCCATGCTCACGGGGGTGGGGCAGCTGGGAGATGCTTCTTGGGGGTTGGGAGGGGTCCTGCCAGGTTGTTTGGCATGGCGCAGCATGGCAGCCCCAGCCCAGGGCAGCGGAGGTGCCACAGGCCTCTCCTCCTCCTCCTCCCTCCGGCCCATGCTGGGGCCAGACTCAGTCAACTGCTGCCCACATGAGCCATAGCTGCCACAGGCCCCATGCTTCAGCCCGAGTGGGACTGGGCAGCTGGGGGCCCCTTTGGCAGGGCTGAGGGGGTCAGGGAGCTGCAGGTCAGGAGTGAGGGACACCAGCATGGCCTGGGGAGGCAGAGAACTGCGGGTCAGGCACTGGCAGGGCCACGGGGTGTAGGTCGGCACAGGCCATGGATCTTTGCAAATGGGTCTCAGTAGAAAAAAGATTGAGAACCACTGCCCTATGGTAGCCCAGTTGGCTATGCAGGATGAGATGGGGCTGCCATTGAGGGCTGGAGCTTCACCAGGCTCGTCCCAGTGGGGGGTGGGCCAGGCTGCACTTAGGGCAGGTGGGCAGCGGTGCTGGGAGGGGCACTGGGGAGGGCTACAGTGAATTGCGGGGGGGCTGCAGGCCCCCTCTCCCAGTGCCACTGCCACTCACCCCAGAACAACCTGGCCCAGCCCCCGCTGGAATGAGTCCAACACAGCCCTGGCTACAGCCTGTAGCGGCAGCCTGTCCTGCCCCATGCACAGATCCAGGGGCACATGTCCCCCATACCCTCGTGCAGTGGCAAGAGCTGCCACCCCCCCACCTTCCTGCATCCCCTGGACAAGCCGCTTGTAGCTCCATCCCATGTCCTGCCCTGGCTGGGTAGCGCCTACACCAGCCCCAGCCCCACTTCCCCCCTCACTGCAGGGGCCTTTATTTGCACCCCCACCATGCCCCTTTCCTCTCCCTACCCTCTTCCACCACAACATACTTACCAGCTGGACACTGCTCTTCAAGCTACTAGGCTACGCATCGGAAATCGGATCGGTATCAGTTGATATACCTCCTTAAAAATCAGCTATCGGTGCAAAAAATCTCTATCGGTGCACCCCTAGTCTCTCCCCCAACCCCCACAGTTGAAAAGAAATGGTATGTTTTTGCTGTGGGTGATAACAATGTCCTGCCTCCAGACTGGTTTGGGAACTAACTTTTAGAAAGGGGGATCTTGTCCCTCCAAAGATTAATGTTTTTGGGTGGTTGAGTACTAATGCACTTTTCTGTTTTAGGTTACCACTGTTGGTTGAATTGTGGCACAAAGATAAAATAGCTAAGGACTTACTTCTAGGAGTGGCAATGCTGCAGCTTTCAAATGTTTTGGCCTTGGAAAAAACTCGGTTCTTAGGTACTAATGGTGAACAGTGTTGGCGTCAAACTTGCAGTGAAAGAATTGGTGTTACAGCAGCCCAAGGGTAAAACAAATTTTTGAAGTCATTCGCATTATAGCAAGTCTTCTGTATAAGACTGTTTAAATGTTTCTTTTCAGCAAAATAATTTTTTTTCCTTTTTCCATTTATGCTACTTCAAAAAGTTCTGTTTTCATAGCTTTTATTTAGAAACACTTGGCCAGATTTTTTAAGGAAGTAGGTGCTATTTCTTTACAAAAGTGTTATTCATAGATGAAGTATATATTGTGATAACGTGATAGTTGATATCATTATTTATTATTACAATTTTTTTTTCACATTTTAAACTCTCCTCTTTATGGAATTTGAAATTTATGTCCAAAGTGCTATAGAAATGTAAGTTATAGCTAGAATTACTTGGAAGAATTTCAGACTTAGCCCCAAAATGGGCATTACTAAAAGCTTGTTTTTTTTAAAACTTAAGGAGAATCGATAGATTTTTAATTTTGTACAAGTAAACATTCCCCTCTGAAAATGAAACTGATCAGTCCTTCCAAGTTAAGAATATAAAAGTAAACAGAATAAATATTGATAAGTTTTTATGATGTTTTTCAAAATGTTTTAATACGAAAGTGTAAAACAGCTCAAATTCCCATTAATAAAATATTTTGAGGCACATATATATCTGCAAGTAGTTTCAGAGCCACAAATTAATTCACTTTCAGGCTACAAATAGACATTGTTTTTGTTGTGGAATCAGTTGTGCTGGGATGTGTCCCAGCACATGCGACCCAATTGGTTGACAGATACAGGCATCCCTTGGGGCTGTTGTCCTACAGGATTGGGCTCCTGGCACTCCCAGGGCTTCAGGGGACCCATCCTGCAAGACAGTGACTTTGGCTGCCTGGCCTTGGCCTTGGCCTTGGCCTTGACCTTGACCTTGACCTTGGCCTGGAGTGGATGTCTGCAGGTTTGGAGTAGGGAACCACATGGGCTTCCCTTGCCCTACAGCTTAAAACATGTGCGTTCCAGAATTGCCTGTCTGGGGTAGCTGAAAAGTGTGGGAAGTCTCAGGCTGTAGGGATCCATCTTGCCATAACCAAGAGGCATCTATCATGATCAAGCAACACAGGCTATCAATAGGAATAGTTAAGTTCACATTTTTGGACATTTGGGGCATAAAGGGCCAGGACATCTGCTCACTTGCATTTTGTACTGCCATAAAAACTTCTCTGGCATCATGGGGGAGATGTTTGTGGCCATAGTGCTCCTTGTCATGAGCTAATAATTTGTCATCTGTACTTAACTAATAAAACTTAGCTTGTTTAATTTGGGGGGCTTTTTTTGTGTGCGCGCGTATCTCCCCTCCACCTTTTTCCTTTTTTTTCTCAGTAACTTTAAATAGCACTTTTCATTCCAGAACTTTTTTTACTTTAAAAACTCCTGAATTAGAGAATTGTGTGGTCACACATTTTCCTGAACAAGAATTTAGGAATGTAAGAAATCACATTTAGATCACTATCATTTTAGCTTGCCAGTTGTTTTTTGTTCTATCCCTTGCTTTTGAAGATGCAAATTCCAATAATTCCTTTGCCTCTAGAAAGTGTTCTTTTTCTGCCTGACCACAGAATGAAGCAATTTTTTTAAAAGCTAGTTTGCTAGAACAATTAAGGGAGAAAATGTTGAAACCCTTAATTGTTACATATATGTTAAACCTTGTGTGTTTTAAGTTGCCCAATTGATTTCAGTGGGACTTTGCAAAAAGTGTATTTCTTCCTCTTGTGAAGTCCACATGAGTTGTTTTCATGGATTTCAGTAGAGCCAGGATTTCACCTCTAGGTTGTAAAGGGTAAGCATGTGTGTAATTATAGTTTTGACATATGTTATGGTTTCAGTATAGATTCAAATAGATGGCCCCTTTTCCCCACCCTGAGTGAAAATACTTGTTAGAAATGAACAAGTGAAGTATGTATGTATTACACAAAAGTTACTAACCACTAGATGGCATTCTCAAACATGATTAGTCTTGGGCTTTTTACTGTAACAGTGAATGTCAGTTTGGATTAAAGCAGAGGTTCTCAACCAGGGTGCTGTGAAATAGCTTTTGCTGTCTTTGCCTACAGGAAAAGTAAGAGCTGGCATTTTCTGAGAGGTTCTTGAGTCTAAAAGGCAGTGTCAAGGCTGAGATCCCAATTAAAATATTCACTGTCTTAGGTATTTTCAAAGCTAAGGGGAAACTATGTGGAGTTAGCCATGTATCTCCTATTGTAGTTCTAGGGTCTGGTGAAAGGACAGTGGAACTGAGACTTGCAGGGATAGAGGGTTATCCCAGGGAAAACCTTATTTGTCCCTTGGGAGACAAAGGGAGAAACATGGAGTTCCAGGATACCTCATGGATAGATCTGTGACAAGGACCTAATTCATTCTTAATGCAGTTACCTATTTTCAGAATCTCTTTTTTTATATATATCAAGAATAATAAATCTGCTTTTGAAGATGTTTGACTAATGTAGTGAAACTGACATTTTCAATAATAGGACCCCTAAATAGGGTCTAATTTTCTTTAAAAGCCCTAGGAATAAAGGATTGCCAGCTCTAAAGTGGAACCCATGGAAATCTCACCTGTTTGTGGGGAGTGGGGAATGACACATTTTGTATAAAGGGCACTTCAGTATGTTGCTTTGAAAGAAGCAGTTATCCTATTCTATAGGATGTTACTGCTCTGTTTAAATGAGAACAGAATTGGTGAGAAAGTTGTTAAGTTAAAATGTCAAAAGAGCTTAAAGTGGAAAGGTAAAGAATTTCAGCAAGAAAGAGTATTGATTGAAAGAATACTATTCAAACATTGCTTGGTATAACAGGTATGCCATCTAGAAGGTTAAACATAATTATTTTAAAAGTAAATCCCAGACTAAATTTAGTTTCAGAAATCTTTTAACAAGTAAATTTGTTTTCATTTCATAAATTCAAGATTGTAATAAAAAATGAAGCATTGGGTCTTGTAGGAATGTAATAAAGTAATGTACTAATTTTTTATGGGTTTGCTTGGTAGCAACAAAGTAATCTTGATTGTTTTTTAACCTATGATAAGTTCAGTATTTACCTACTGTAGAGATATAAAATGGTTCTTACATTATGATTATTTCGGAAATGTTAAGAACAGTCCTTCCAATGAAACAATCGGATAACTCTGTAAACTGTTTTGCCTTGCTATTCTACACTAATTTCTTATAACTTTAAAGTATGTATGCTATACAATATCCAACGAAAATGTTTCTGATGTAATTTATAGGGCAAGCAACAGGATAGCAGAACTTTCTTACACTGTGACTCTGGAGGACTATGGACTTGTGAAAATGCATGAAGTTCTGGTGTCAGATTCTTCTCAAGTAAATAATACATTAATATAATCCTACCCCCATACCCCTCCCTTTTTTTCCTCCCTAAGGCTTCAGTTGTAGCTATCATAATAGGAAATTAGGGTTGGACTTCAGGAGCTCATCTAGTCCAATCCCCTGCTCAGAGTAGCACCATCCCCAACTAGATCATCCCAGCCAAGTCTTAAAAACCTCCAAGGATGGGAAGTCCACAACCTCTCTGGGTAACCTGTTCCAGTGATTTACTACCCTCCTAGTGAGAGAAGTTTTTCTAATATCTAAACTAAACTTCCCTTGCTGCAATTTGAGACCATTGTTCCTTGTTCTATCATCTGCCACCACTGAGAACAGTCTAGCTCCATCCTCTTTCAACCCCCACCTCCCTTCCCTCCCCCCAGGTAGTTGAAGGCTGCTATTAAATCTCCTTTCAGTCTTCTCTTCTGCAGACTAAATAAGCATAGTTCCCTTACCCTCTCCTCTTAAGTAATGTCCCCCAGCCTCCTCACCATTTTCATTGCCCTCTGCCGGACTCTTTCCAATTTGTCCACATCTTTTCTGGAGTGGAGGGCCCGCAACTGAACACAGTACTCCAGATGTGGCTTCACCAATACTGAATAGAGAGAAATAATCACTTCTTTTGATCCGCTGGCATCACACCTACCAGTGCAGCCCAGTATTCCATTAGCCTTCTTGGCAAGAAGGGCACACAGGTGGTACATATTCAGTAGGGCTGTGCAAAACAGCACCGTTTTGTTTTGATGTCCTTTTCACCATTTCTAAGGGACTGTTTAATTTTGTCATTTTAATTTGCATGCTTAGGAGCAACCAACATGGGTTCATCAATGGAAGGTCCTGTCAGACCAACCTGGTGGCCTTTTACGATCAGATCACCAGATTGTTAGACGCAGGGGTAGTAGTGGATATAATCTTCCTGGACTTCCGGAAGGCTTTTGACACTGTCTCTCACCC
>NW_017728950.1:16047031-16055967 GCF_001723895.1 Crocodylus porosus | reverse complement strand
GCCATGGCAGGGGGTCGGACTAGATGATCTGCTCAGGTTCCTTCCGACCCTACAAACTGTGAAACTATTTCAAAGCATTGTCCTATTTCATTTTGTCGAAACTTTCGCTGTTTCAATGCATTTCGACCAAAGGCTTTAACAGGGAATCGTGGAAATGCCTAAAACTTTGTCATTTCTTGCCTGACAGTTGCAGGGATGGTAGCCCCTTCTGAGGGTATGAAGCCTGCTAAGTTTCAAGGAGATGGATGCAGAGATTTCTGGGAAACTGCACCTCAAACTGTTCAAAGCACAACTCCTGAAATTGCTGGCAGTGCCAGCCTCCTCATCTGGCATGCAGATCTGGGAGCTTGCACCCCCGGGAGGGCTGCAGGGCTGTGCTGGACTATGCCTCAGGGGTGTGGGCCCCTTGATCCCCCAGGAGGAGTCCAGCACAGCCCCGCAGCCCTGCTGGGGGTGCCGGACCATGGATCTGCACGCTGGATGACAGGAGGCTGCTGCTGCCTCCTGGGACCGGTGCCAAAGCCAGGTAAGCCCGGCTTCGAAACTCAAAATGTTTTGAAACTTTCAAAACATTTTGAGTGCCCTCGTTTCATTTTGAAGCCTTTTATTTCAATTTTGCTGTTTTGTGCTCGATATGCATTGAAACAGCTTTGAAACAAAACACTCGGCAAAATTTTGTACAGCCTTAATATTCAGGTTTATTGTATGCGGTAACCCCTAGGTCTTTTTCTGCAGTGCTGCTGCCTAGCTAGTCATTCCCCAGCCTGTACCTGGGATTATCCTATCTTAGTGCAGGCCTTTGCACTTGTCTCTGTTGAACCTCATGAGATTCTTTGATCCAGTCCTCCAATTTGTTGAGGTCTCCTTTAAGAATTAAAATTACTCTTTAACTTTGTGATCAGTGTTTAGGTAAGCAGCAGCCGATCCATCTACCTCAGCCGCCTCATGTCCCAGAAGCCCAGACAGAGCCACGAGAAACTCTTGAATACAAAGCAGCACTTGAATTAGAAATGTGGAAGGAAATGCAGGAGGACATCTTTGAGAACCAGGTTTCTATACTGTTTTATTTTAAGCTTTAGAGGGGTTATACCAAAGCAGAGGAAAATACTAGCTACTGATATTTGATTTACCTTTTTAATAAAAGGGGAAAATGGCTGATATAGACTCACGTGACTAAAAATGCTGTGTATACATGCTTTCTTTCATTGGCCAGATCATGGTAACTGAACCATCTGGCCATAGACTAAAACAGGTGCTATAAGATTTACTATTTTAAAAATGTTATAACAAAATTTTTATGAAATGCAGTGGGTACTGGAGTTCAAAATGTGTGACTGCTATTGGATATTAAATCTGAATACTTAGACTGTTTTTTCCATCAGTGTCTATTATTATATTTTCTTTTTTGGTGTTCTCCCTCAGTTCTTGAAGACTTTCTGTTGATATCAAAGAAATTTAGTTAAAAACGATGATAGTCATTTTTGATGAAGTATCTGTATGCTGCTTTTAAAAGCGGAAAAAAAATTTTAACCTGGTAAAAATAGAGAGATTCCTAATTTTATGTTGTACGGTATTAAGTACACAATATAGTAATGTTAGCATGTTTTACTGTTGGAGTACAAAGGTGTTACAGTAACACAGATCATAATACAATGTAGTATGTTATTAAATAGGGTACAAAGCAGTTTGCTAAATAGCTTTATTAGCTTAATTGTTTGTGGCGTCACTGTAAAAATCCTTGCCTGACACACATTCTGCATTTCATATGGATATAGAACCTCTGCATGTGGAAAAGCAATGTTTGAAATTGGCTATGTGATTCTGAGAAATAATTTTTATGTTTATCTTTTTGTTAGTTTGTAGCACCTTTCAAAAAATGTCTGTGTCCTCATTGATAAGTACATTTTCATTCTTCTATAATCTCTTTTCTTGTTCCTTTTTGATAGCTAAAAAAGAAGGAGCTGGCTCACATGCAAGCACTTGCAGATGAGTGGAAAAAAAGGGATAGAGAGAGAGAAGCATTAGTTAAGAAAAAGGTAATGTGACTGACACCCCATGTATTCTGCAGATTTAACAGTATGCTGATGCATTTAACAGTGACCAACAAAAAACAGCAGGGGACTGAGTCTTAACATTATTACAAGCAAAGACAAACTAGGCTTTGCTAATTAATACAAAGCAGAAGCACTTTGGCTACCAGTCTTGGTGCCAAACAGAAAGAAGGGGGACAATAGATGCTTACAACGTCAAATGACTTTTTCTATAACATTTAGCCTTAATATTTGGAGATCTCACTTGCTGTATATGCACAATTAAATTTCTGATATTTGACACTAATACTTCATCATTTATTTCATACTATTTTATTATGTGGTATTAGTTGAAAACTGTGGAATATTCATCCCTGGAAAATTTTGAAGAGCAGGTTAAACAGGTATTTGACTAGTGTGGTTTAGTCGGGGAGGTTTCTGCCTTGAGCAGAGGACTGAACTAGATGACCTCAAGGTCCTTTCCAGTACTACTTTCCTGTGATCCTATGAAAACTGGAGCTTTGGGCTTATGTAAAGTTGTGATTTAGATGCAAGGAAAAAAATAAAAACAGTGCTTGTTCCTGAGTATTTTTGTTTGGTTTTTTTAGGTTGCAGAATATACAGTTCTGGAAGAACAACTTCAAAAAACTTTGAGAGACTTAGAAAAGCGTGAACGACAGCTTGTTAGTGCAGAAGCAGAGGTAACATACTTTTATTGATAGATTAAGACAGGTAATCAGAATTTAAAAATACTCTCCATATATATACAGTAAAAGCTATGTTAACCGGCACTTTATTAGCCGGAAAACTATTAACCGGCATCCAAGCAACGCAGCAAAAGCAAAACCAGAAGTACCACTTCTGGGGGAGTTTCTGTTTCGCCACTGCAAACTGAGTTTTTCTTCGCCACTTTTTCAGCCCACAGCCCAGGGCAAAGCAGCCTGTGCAGGGCCTAACTCGCTGTCCCCCGGCACACTGACACTGGGGAGCGCACCAGATGGTGCATATTTGATTAACTGGCATCCCCCATTCCTGGGGGATGCCAATAACAAAGCTTTTACTGTACATACTCTTGAGTTTCCAATGGAAACGGTTGTATTGTTAATAACTATGAAGACTCTCAAATTTATCTCTCCATTCACTGCAATGCAAAACTTGAATTCTGACCTCAGCATTAGTAGTATGTAAAGAGAGCTATCCAGGTCAGGTTAGTAAATGACATTAGAAATCTGTATCCTTCTGTCAGTCTCAGGAGAGAAGATGCAGCAGCTAACACTTACTATATCTCTGAATGCTCTGCATGGGAGAGGAAAGTGCACAGGGCTAATCATGGATATGGGATATTTCCAAATCATGATATTTCAGCAGTACCAGCAATGTTATTTAGTTAATATGGGACATCAGCATGACTGTTGTTCTAATTCCATGGCTGAAGCTCATCTTATCATATCTGCCTATTTTGACACTTAAACAGAGTTAAAGTTCCCAATGTGTGACCATCTGACTCCTGCTTAAGATTGTCTGACTCCTACCTCCCAACTTGGTTCAGACCCTCCAAGATTTAATTTGCATTGTAAATCATCATATGTCAGTTACTTTATGCTTCCTTTCATAATTCTTGTGGGTGGCTAGAGTTTGTCTGCATTTGCTTCAATGAAAGTATTACATTTTTTAGTTACATCCATATTTGCCTCAAAAATTGAATGGAACACTGAAAGCTTACAGACAGTATTGAGGTAGTGCATTCAGAAGTTATTTAAAGGTGATTTACTGCATACACAATTTCAGAAATATATAATGCTCTTATTCAGCAAGCACTAACTCAGTGCTTCTCATGTGTTTCTCGAAAATTCAAGTGTGTAACAAAGGTCATATTTCATATTTAGCTTAGTAGGAAGTAATACAGATAACAGTTTGAAAGTTCATATCTGCTGAACCTTCCCTATGATCCCTCTGTTCCACTCTAACAGGATGGAAAAGATAGATGCATTTTTTCAGTTAGAATGGAAGGATAGAAGAAGGAAGGTGTCATTTCCAGACCCTATTTAGCCAGTGAGACATAAGATGCTGGTATCTTATAAAGATAAAAAGAGGCAGGTAAATTGTAGGAGAGGTTTTTGGCTATGATTATTATAGTAACTTACAAGTCACTGGTTAATTTGGGAAGGGATAGTGGAAGACTGGCTACATCTCCATCTGTCCATACTGAAAATATAGCAGTGAAGACATTAAAAGGAGCCCTCCATAGATAGAAGCCAGGAAAGTTTCCATTAATCTTTAATAGAAAGATTAGTACAAGTGTAAGGAAGAATTTCAAATGAATTGTACTTATAGATACTGCCTTTAAAATGTTTCAATGTTAAGCTTCAAAGAGTAAAGAAAGAATTGCAAGCAGAGCATGAACGAAACGTTCAAGAACTTCAGGATTCAGTGCGGCGAGCCAAAGAAGAATGCACTCATCAAGTAGAACTAGAGAGGTCAAAGATCAAACAGCTGGAAGAGGACAAGATCCGCTTACAACAGCTGGTAAGTAAAGTTTTAAATTTCCTTTTCAGGCTGGGATAGTTGCAAATAGGACGTTTCAGAAGTTGTACGTTATTGAAGCGAACACGTTTGGGGAACTCTTGCCGTAAACATGTTGGTCCCAGTTATCCAGTGAGATTCATACCACAGTTAAGATCCACCGGCTTTCTTTTGCATTTGGTGTGTTAGCGGTATTTTGCTTTTTAAGGCTGATTATGTTTGGTAATGAAAAAACATACGCTTTGAACGTTATGCAAGACATTCTTCATCAGTTCTGAAGAGTGAAAACCAGCACAGCACAACATAGCTGGAAGAAGAGGGGGGAAGAGAAATTCCCAGGGTAGCAGATATAATTATCTGAAGAAGAGAACCTGGGATTTCAAGGCCAACAAGGAGGAAAAGGGTATTCTCACTTTTCATATGTGGGAAGAATTCAGTAAGTAGGCAGGGTAGATTTGCATCATAGAGGTTAACCAAAGTAAATACATAATATAGTACAAACTTTATAGTTCTTAAATCTATGGTGGAAATCAGATTTTTAGAAATTCTTCTGCAAGTGGTTTTTGAAGAAGTTGGCATGTTGAAGGGCCATCTTTGTGCCATAGCTATGCCCATAGTTTGGTGGAAGTGTTGATCATTGAAAATGAAGTTGTCGCAGATGAGAATCAAGTGGTTGATTTATCCAACATGTTGCAAATCTGAGTATTCAGTGTTCTTTTAGGTATTTCAGTTCAATTTATTATTAAGGATCCTGGCTAAAAGTCATGCTCCTGAAAACAACTTAACAGACATAGAACCATAATATAAATGTAAGCAAAAATAACAAAAGTGTAAAGATAACAACAGAATAGGGACAACCATTATAAAGGATTGTTCCTACTCCTAAAATTATCATAAATACAAATATGGTAATAAGTCAGATCATAAACCTATAAAATGTTTATTCACAGGTCCACAATTGACGCAGTAAAAAACAAATATAGTGATGAAGTTTATCAGTCATATCAGCAGTAAAAGATATTTAGCTCTGATTACTTCAGCCTTAAACGCAGAAGTTGCAAGACAGTTTACTAAATATGAATCTGTTTGCTGGAGGAGCCATATTAATTTCTCTCTATTTAAGAAATATGTCGATTTCTGCAAGAATGGTGATAAATACTTTCTCCTTATGTCATTACATAAAGGGCATTCTAAGACATTAGGAGTTTTGGAAGATACTATTCATTGACAGGCTGGGCAACATCTTTTAGCCCTTGGAATGGAAAGTCTAGGTATTTCATGAAGGCAGCTGTGCCTTCGTGGTGTGCAGTGTTAGTGAACAAGTCAGTAACACACATCCATGGTTGTAAGTGTGTTCTTCTCAGGGAAGTGGTTGATTCATTCTGGATTCTTTTGAGGAAATCCAAATGCCTTGTCACTCAAAGAGCAAACTTTCTACAAGTGGTTTCAGGATAGTTACTATGAATCCTGATAGCTCTTCAGTGAGGGTACCGCAGTTGGATTTGATGAGTCTGCCAGGGTTACCTTGTTTGTGGATGTTTGGGAGCATATAAACCAGGGGTAAGGCAACGTTTTTTGGCCAGAGTGCCTAAAAAAAACCTACAATGCCTACCTTGGAAGGTGCTGGAGTGACAGCATGCCAGAAAAACAAAACAAGGGTAGGGGGTATATGGCAGGATGCCCTGCTGCCCTGTGCCCCCTAGCCCTGCTTCCCCTTGCCCTCCAGCTCGGGCTCTGTGGCTATCACCAGCTACCCAGAACCTGGGCCAGCTGCAAACAGCTGCTGCCTCCCCATCCCGGCTCTAGTATCTGAGGAGGAAGCAGATACCTGCGATGGTCCCTGCTGTGCTTCCCTTACTGCCGTTTGTGCAGAGCAGTGATGGAACCCAGTATGGCAGGGCACAGTGTGGGGTGTAGAAAAATGCCTGCCACTCCCATCTCCCCATTGCCCTGGCCACACTTCCCCTGCAGGTGGGGGCAGCAGTGAGGGGCACAACCCTGCATGCTGCCTATGTTGCTCCCGTGCACACAGGGGAATTGTGAACCAGGCAGCACGGAGCTTGCAGCAGCAGGCAGCTTCCCTATGCAGCCCCTCTGTGCACTGCTGCTCTGGGTCACACACACTGCGCTCCCACTCCTGCTGCCCTCCCCTGGACCCCCCCAGAGCAGTGTGTGTGTGTGTGTGTGTGTCCCACTCCTGCTGGACCCCCCCAGAGCAGTGTGTGTGTGTGTGTCCAACCCAGAGCGGTACCACACAGAGGGGCCAAACAGCTGCTGCCGCCCTGGCCCCAACCATAATGCATGCCAAGGAAAATGGCCTTGCATGCCATGCTTAGCACACATGCCAGGGGTTGCTGACCTCTGACATAGACAGTTCTTGTTCAGAATGAGATGGGGGTTTGTTGTGATAAGTTAATGATATTTGTGTTCTGGATGCTACTGTCTTCATTTTCCATCTTGTGGTGATGGTTTACTGTCTATTATGTACTTTTCAAGAAGTTGTTAAATTGCTGGCATTCATAGCTCATTAATGAAATCTCTTGCTAGCCAGACCAATTCATTTTACATTAAAGTAATATTGTCTTTTGGAACTAGCAGGGGGGCAGTAACATATGTGCTACTTCTAACTTTTATGTTGTTGCAACTTTCCCTATGCCCAAGAAACTTTACTTATGTTTTGTCCTTCAATAAAATTCTCTTAGTAAATTAACCATTTTATTGATGTTGCAAATATGTATATATTTGCTAATGCCAGTAGTTTAACAGTCTTTGAAGTACATAATAGTGCACCAGCAACACAGGAAGAAAATCAAGACAGCAAGAACCCTTTCTAGAGGCAAATGAATTATTGTCCTCTCTCAAAAACACTTTCTAGAGGCAAAGGAATTATTGGAATTTGAATCTTCAAAAGCAAGGGATAGAACAAAAAAAACCGGCAAGCTAAAATTATAGTGATCTAAATGTGATTTCTTATATTCGTAGTTTCTTGTTCAGAAAAATGTGTGATTACACACTCCTCAAATTCAGGAGTTTGTAAGTAAAAAAAAAAGTTCTGGAATGAAAAGTGCTACTTAAAGTTACTGAGGAAAAAGGAGCAAGGGGGAGGGGAGATGCACAAAAAAACAAAAGCCCCCAAAACTCTCAGCTAAGTTTTATTAGCTAAGTACTGATAACAAATTACTTTGGTAGTAGCATTCCTGAACAATCAATATTTAGACATTTTATAGCTGTCTCTCTTAATGAAGCCGGAAATATGCTCCTGAATATTATTTAAATACTTTTGAAAATATTTATCTCCTTTTGTATAGCATATGTTTTGTTTTGGCATGTTTTGCTTTCTAATATAAGAGTTTATGTATTGTATTGTAGCAATGAGTAATTGAATTGTACTATATTACAAAAAAAAAATTAGAAACACCTGGATTTCATTTTAATTTTTCCTTTTTTAGTATGTCTTTAATTTCCATTTAGCAGCAACTTGGGTTTAAGCTTCATTTCATATTGAATGAATGTAAAAAAAATTTTGTTTTCTATACCCTGGCTTTTTCCAGTATTAAACTTCCATGTGTTGGTTGAGACATCTGACAATTCAGAAAAGGCCTAGCTGTTAAAGCAAAAATAATTGATTTTCCATAAAAAAGCATGACCTCTATTGTATCCGTCTTGATCTTTTAAAAATTGAGCCAACCTTCAAAACCCATTCTAATGACCACAGGCAACATTTTCAAATTGTGTGTGCATTTCACCCAATGCTTATATTGATGGTAATGATTTCTGATCGATTGTTAAAATGACCTAAATTAAAATGGTTAACTAATTTTGCAATACTCTAGCATAAAATAAGGCTGTAGAATAAGGGTGTGGTCTGGTTATGTCTCATCTTTGTTTGTATTCAAAGTAAATATAGTTATCGCCAAAAAGGCCCAGTCAGTTAACATCTTCGGACATCATGGGCTGGATTCAGATTTGCGCCATGTACAGACATTCAGTTTCTCCTGGGAGAGTTGCTGTTTTCCCAGGAGAAATCATAAGGGTACAGATGTTCAGGATTTTTCTCCCAGAGCAAGAATAACCCAGGAACAACCAGATTTAAATCACTCCTGGCAGAGTTTCTTCTTGGAGAGCTAATGTCTGTACATGTTCTCACCTGTAAAAAGCCACAGTCTTGCAGCATCCCAGGGTGCTTTAGTCCAGCGTTCCCCCTTTCCCTGCCTCCATGCTGCTCCCATTCTGTTCCCAGGCAGACTGAGGGGCCTGCAGAACATTGTGAAATGTGTGAACAGGAACACCGGCTGAACAGAGTCAGCACTGCAGGCTGTCTCCTCTTCAGAGGCTCAACATCTGAATATCTATTGAAGTGTTTCCTTGTAATTTTTCTGCCAA
>NW_017728950.1:16042617-16046931 GCF_001723895.1 Crocodylus porosus | reverse complement strand
CCACCCGGTCCATGTCCAGCTGCTAGGGGTACACTGATCCAAAAAGGTTGAAAACCCCTTCAGTAATGTATCTCCAGTTTTCCTAAGAAAAGTATCAGTGACGTCAGAAGTTAATGACGCATTTATCTTTTGAGATAAATGTAGATATTTTTATCCTTCTTCTGATGCATATTAAGTTTGTCACATCCTGAAATGAAAAAGAGTACTTTTTTCATTTCCTTCCATATTGTTGCAGTAAAGCTGAATATTGGTTCCAGCCCATTAGTTCTTAGTTGTGAGAGAAGATATGATACCTGGTAACTGAATCATCACAAATTAGCATCACTCAGATGTTGTTTACAGACATTGTGCTTAGACTGGTTTAAATGCAGTTTTAAAACTCAAACATCCAGACATACAAGCCAATTTAGGCTGCTTTAAACCTGAACTGTTTCAGAAGTATACCTAGATAACTGACTTATTCTGTGAACTAGTTCAGTGTTATTTGCAGTCATCAAGCTTTCTGTGACTAGTGTCTGGTTGGTTCTCCACTTATCCCACAATGCACTGCTCCCTCCCCCAACCCCTGCATGGCAACTGGCTGCTCTGGTACACAGCTAACACTACTTTCCCAACCTCTATTGCCTGTGCTTGACTTGAGCATCCCTGGCTGGAGTTCTAGGAGCAGGTCTCATCCACTTCTAAAGAGCCAATCAATTCCCTTCTGTGAGTGCCAGTTGGCCAGGGTTCCATACATCCCAGGCTTTATTTAGGGTGGGAAGTAGATATGGAGGGCTGTCTAGTCTCCTGCTTCTATGTTCCTGAGGGATTCAGGTTCCAGGGGGGCTGGACAGGGAGTCCACACCTATAATATTCATCTTTGCTAAGGAACAGAGTTCTTAAAGAAACTACATTTAATTTTTCTAACTCATTATTTCATCTGCCTTTTGACTCTGTATACAGTTTTCTATTTAGGATGGCAGGGAAGAAAATATACATGTTCTATCTTTGAAGAATCCTTTTAAATCTTTTTTGAATGTGTGGAATGGTGAGTAAAGATGAGCCCGGTTATTTTTCAAGAGCAGCTGTTTGAATCTTCTTTGAACTATTTCCCTTGACCTGTTAAATGAGTCAGTCCATTTTTTTTTTATGAAAAGTAAGTATAGTTATCTACATCACATGTGGCATTAGTCTCCACTCTAATTGCACATTCTTCTTGACTGTTCACACAACAGTCATCCACTGATGGCTTGACTTTGGGGTATGTAAGGGTTCTTCGAGAACAAGCAAGGTTAGACATTCATTTTGAGTCTTACTGCTGCTGGCGTTGTTTTCAGGTTTACGCATATTAATTGGTCTGTTCGTGGTCAACAGCCTATTAATTCCTGTATAAGTGGAGCCATAAGAATAAAAAATATGACATATCTATCTGTCTTGTCATTACAAATAGTTATTTCTTATTAAATGACATAAATGAAAAATAGTTATTCTTGTAGCTTATTTTAAAGTACTATTTTTTTCAGACTGTGTATCTGTACCAAGTGACCTGAACAAATACTGGTAGGTCAAAAATAAAACATCAACAAAAGTTTCATGCATCTAACTAAAATGATTCTTTTCTATTATCTGACCTTTCCCTATATCTAGTAAATAATTTTTAATATTTCATCAACCGTTTGTGTAACTGTTCAAAATGGGTATGTTGAAATTAGTGGTTACTGTGAGAGTTAAATCTTTTATAATGGAGTTAATATGGTCATGTTTTGGTAAGGTAGTATCTTTTAAGTTACCTGTTTTTTTAGCAAAATCTTCCTTTCTATTTTTATCTTCCTGCAACACTGCAAGAAAACTGTGAGGTCAGACGTACATGGGATTTAAGACGTTAGTCACTGAAGCCTTCTTTTCAGGCTTTTAAATCATTATTTGGCTGAACAAAGTATTGTTTCCTCTTCCAGACATTCCTGAACAAATTATGCTGGTGAAGTTGAGTCAATAATAAAAACTCTGTACAGTAGTTAAACAGTGTTTTTTCTTAAATTGTCCATTTGTTTATATACTTGAGTAATTTTGCCTGTAATCGTTTGCAAGTCGCAATTTAGAAATTGGGTGAATAATTATTTCCATGTTTTAAGTCAAACTTATATCAAGGGAAATTTGGATTTTTCTTTAGAGTGCCAACCAAAGCTTTCCGTAAAATTCTAAGTGTGCGTCATAATTAAGAATTCATAACTAATGAATATGAAGCTTTCAGTGTCTGTTTTATATAAACCAATAAACTGAAATAAAATCTTTTTGCTCCAGGGATTTAATTTTAAGTACTGTGATATTCCTTTTTCTGTGCATGCTTTCCATTGTTAAGTTACCGTAGTGATTGCTGTATGTTGGTGTTTTCTTTTAATGTAGCTTTATGAAGCAGAAAATAAGTATAAGATATTGGTGAAGGAGTTCCAGCAGTACAAGGAGCAGCAAAGTAGCAAACCAGAGATCCGGCTACAGTCAGAAATAAATCTTCTTACTTTAGAAAAGGTACTCATGGATTTCACTTTTTTTTAAATGGTATATTCATAAGTAATGAAAAAGAAGAAGTAATCTGTTTCTTAGATAAAACTGATTTAATCTTTTTTCAGCCATTAAATATCTAAACCCAGTTGTGGATGAAAAGAACTGAATTTAACAAGATTACAAGGCCTCTGGCAGACATTACACTTAAGACATGATGAACTATAGTGCCCTGGATGCTGAGAGTGATTTTTGGTGCTTCCAGGCTCTGGGGCAGAGCAGAGCATTTGATTCTGATTAGAGGTACCAATATATCGGTCCAATATTGGATCGGTACTGATATAAAGAAAATTGACTGTATTGGAAATTGGCCCAATGGGCCAATAATTTGGCCAATAAATGTCTGTGTTGCATGCAGCTGCATTGCAACAGACAGGCAGCAAAGAACAGAGCTGGCAGTGTGGAGAGCTGCTCTCAGATGGTATGTCTGTATGGTGGAAGGGAAGGGACAGATCAATGCCCCCTGAAGTGATGGAGGGGGCACAGGCAGACATTGCCCAGGCAGATGCAGGATGGAGCTGTATCTTGTTTGGGCCGGGGCTGTGTCAGGTGGTGGTGCTGGCAGCAGAGCTGCAACAAAATTTGGGATGGCTGCAACCCCCTTCTGCTGAATCTCAGTTGGCTGACAGGAGCAGGTGGGCTGCCAGCTTTTGCAGGCTTGTCTAGTGCACTCAGATTACCCTGGTGGCACCAGGGAGAACTAACCAAGCTCTCAAAGCTCATGGGATACTGGCGGAATCACCAGGAATTTTGACCAGTGTACAGAAGTTCAAGTACTGTAGCTTGCTAAAATTTAATACCTTATTTAACACGGATTAATTTACAATGCCCTTTTTTAAAGTGCTGTAAAGCTATGCACTTCTGTTTAAGTAATAGCAATAAAGCACTTTAAATGCAGAAAAAAGCAACTTATGTACACACCCTTGCAGTTTAATAATGGCGTTTCTTTTTTATTTCTTCTGTATTAGCCAGTATCAACCCTAACCTGGGTAGGGACTGACAGGGCACTTTAGTCTGTCTGTTCACTTCATACTTTTGGTTAGCTACCAGCGTGGAAATGAGTGAGGCTGTTATTGCCATTTGAATGCTTATTTACAAAGATTTTAACACAGGCCATCAAATCATTTTACATATGAACAGCCTACAGTATACTTGAACTGGATTCTAACAAGTACTGGGTGACTGAAGAAGTAAAAGGTCCATACTGCTAAGCCTCAGGGACATCTGGCTTTGGACATGTTGTCAAGTAAAGCCATTGATTTATTGTTATAAGCATCATCGTGGAGTATGTTGTCTCAGTTTTTAAAAAGTGATACTGAAGGACAATGTACAAGGTTGCATGTTGATTTGGAAGCCTTGCCTAATATCTAATTATTATACATACACTTAATATATTTTTCTCCGTATTTAGACTGCAAGCATCCTTCAAAAAATTGTTGTTATGTCTTCTGATCTTGTATTTCCTTTTAATATCCGGACAGATTGAATGGTAAACAGTTTGTGTAAAAAAAAAAAAAAAATCAAACTTCTGCTTAAGGTCTTGAACTACTTAACTGGAATATTTACCCCTTTGTGGAACAGTCATGTGGAGAAGCTTGAGAGAGTCCATAGAAGAGCTACACGCATGATCAGAGGTCAGGAAAACAGACCTTACGATGACAGGCTGAGAGCTACGGGGCTCTAGCCTGGAAAAGCGCAGGCTCAGGGGTGATCTGATGGCCACCTATAAGTTTATCGGGGTGACCACCAGGATCTGGGGGAACGTTTGTTCACCAG
>NW_017728950.1:15974315-16042457 GCF_001723895.1 Crocodylus porosus | reverse complement strand
TTGCTGGGATCCTATGACTCCAGCTGACTTCCTGCCCTTTGGGCACGGGGCTGGACTCGATGATCTTCCGAGGTCCTTTCCAGCCCTAATGTCTATGAAAATCTATGAAATAACCACTGCTTTTAAAATAAAGTTGCATAAGAAAATAGTTTCTTGAAAATCATTTTTATAAATTAAACAGTTAACTTGAAACTGATGCAATTTTTTTAGCAAATGGCTTAGTAAATTTCAAGAAAGATTTGATCAGTGGTTCTCAACCTTTTTAAACTGAAGATACTCCTCAGGGCACCTCACAATAGACTGAAGGCACTCTTCCATAACTTTTAGTGAATGGAGAAACACCATTTCAAAATTTCTGATCTCTTTACATCATACAGCACACTTCAGAGGATCCCATGGCACCTGAAGGGGCCCCAGGACCCTGACTGAGAATCGCTGTATTAGATGATCATATGGAACTATTAGAATTTTAATAAAAGAAAAAGAGAGAGAGTGCTACAGCTGACTGATGTCAAGAATTTCGTAGTAATTTTTGGATCATCATAGCTACCCATCACTCTTATACAACAGCGGGGCAGGCAAATATTTTGGCTGGAGGGCTGCTTACCGAGTTTTGGCAAGCTGTCAAGGGCCGCGTGGGTAGCCCCACCCTTTGACAGTTGCCCTGCCCTTGGTCGCCATACTGGGACCAGGCATCCTGCCCCAGCAACACCTGACCTTTGCCACCAGAAGTCCTTCCTCTTTCCCCAAAGCACTCCTTTTGCAAGGGAGGATGCTGCAATCTTGCAACCAGAAAAAAACCCCAAATTGTATACAAAAAAAATAAAACATCTGCTATAACTTACTTTAATTTATTTAAAATATTTTTGTACTGATTTGTGTTTGTGTAGTGTATCTAGAGGTGATTGTATAATAGCTCAAAATACATCCTACTGTATATTGTGCTTGGATGGTGGAGGGGTGTGGCTTGGGGGTTGGTGGAGGGGTATGTGTGTGGTGGGATGTGGGTATGGTGGGTGGTTATGGAGAGGTGTGCGTATGTGGTTGGGGTGGGGGCTGTGGGAGGGGTGGAGGAGAGAAAGAGAGGCAGGGCCAGGCTTTTGGCACCATCGTGTGTGGCTTTTGCGGACTGCATGTGAGCCTCACATGATACAGACTGGATAAAATGGCCTGGCCAGCCGTATTTTGCTCACCTCTACACTACAGTATAATAAAGCACACACATTTGCTGGAGGTGGTTTATTATAACTCCCTTTGCATCTAATAGTGGCTACTTTTGATGACAGATTTGATGTCTTATGTTAAATTTCCAGTATAGCAAGTCCTATCTTTTTAGCAACCTTTCTAATTATTTATGATGATTTTCAGTTCAATTGCAATATATGTGAATATTTCATTATTCTAAAGCATTGGTATTTTTACAGTTTCCTTTTGTCTTTGCATTTGAATTGTCCAAAGTATATTCCATGCCTATAATGGCAGTAATTGAGCAAACAATTGAACTCGACTCTGTTTGGACTTTGGCTTGGTAGATCAGTTCAAAAGAACAGATTTATGACTTAGACTTGGACAGATTTATCACTTAAAATTTAGCAACACCCCAACCTAGACTGGCCACATTCAAACTATGAACCAAGTCAGACTTTGAGAGAGTACATTCCTAAAATATAGCCAAGTTGGCTTTTATTCATGTATAACAGATTGCCTAGTGCTTTTAAAATGAGTATTTTGATTAGACTATTTTTGCCTTGTTGCTTTGTATAGCTTAGCTATACATTATAGAAGTATTTACTTAGAATTCAAATTATCTTTTTAGCACATTACATTAAAAGGATAAAATATCGTTTTAAACTAGTCCTGTATCTTCTATATGGTAAGTTAAGTTATAAAATATTTTTTAAGGTTCTAGGACAAACGTGGCTGATTACAGGGGATAATTAACACTACTTGGAATACAAGTCAATTTTCCTTATTTCCCCCACTCCAATCCAAGGGCCACATTTAATTTGAAACCTGTTTCTCTCAGTGGCTTCAATAGGAGTCACCCCACATCTCTAAGGGCACTGTTTGGCACTAAGAGATGAGTACTAATTAATTTGGAATGCTAAATTACAACTTATAGAAATATGAATGTGGTTTTTCAAGGGTTTGAGGACTCAAAAAAAAGTTTATATCTGCTGTCTTGGGACTAAGACTTATCTAGTTCCTTTTCATATAGACTGCTATATAAAATAAAAATAAAGCTATATTTTAAACAAGAAAATGTTCATGTGCCATAATATTTATATTAACCTATATAACAGCTTTAGATGATGTTGTAGGTTATGCTACATAAACACTTCTTAAGCCAGAACCTTTGTATATACAGTCTTTCAATGATTGTAACCACTAGTATAAAGTTTCTGCTGATATGATTTTAATTGCTTTTAGGTTGAACTTGAAAGAAAATTGGAGTCAGCTACCAAGTCAAAGCTTCACTACAAGCAGCAGTGGGCAAGGGCTTTGAAAGAACTTGCAAGACTAAAACAGGTAAATAGCATATAGAAAATGCACAATAAATATGTAGTTTTTCTTTTCTGAGGCCAATATAGAACAATATCATTCCACAGGGCATTGTTGCAAACTGATTTCCATTATAACTACCATTTTCCATTAAAAAGGCTGGCATCATTCCTAAATCATTAGCTTTGGGCTGGAATTTTTCATAACAAAACACTGTCTGAAAGTGAATTTTTGGCAATCTACTTTCTATCTTTTGAGTTTGGGGAAAATGAAAAAATACATATTTTCCAAAGCTTAAAAAAACACTTCTAACTGCACATTTTAAAGGAACACATATATAACATAATTGGCCAAAGCTTGTATCTTAAAAATGGGTAAGGACATAATCCTCCTGGTTGATCAGGGCCTTAGTTTGACATGGAACTAGAATGGTTTTAAAAAATATCCAAGTAATTAAAAAAGGTCACTTGTGATTATGCTCAATCAGTGTCTGGTGAGAAGACAAAATAAAATGTACAGTGGTTTATCTTGGCTATGTCTGCCATCTGTTTTGTTTTTACACCAGAAACAGTTCTTATTTTCCTGCTTAAATATTAAATGAAATATATTGTGTGAGCAACTGTGGTGAGGGCACAAAAGAATAGAAGTTACAAGTTCTTCCCTCTAGACACTGTTAGTAAAAGTAATTTTTTACACCATACCAACTTAGTACATATTTTATTTCGACTAATTCCTGGGGGAGAGCCGTTATCTAAATTGGACCTTTTGCATTATTCTCAGATTTCTGCAGCTTTTAACTTCCTGTATTTTCAAAGAGGAAAGTGGCTAAATGTTACAAATTGCCTATGTTCCTGTTTACCTTGTAGGTTTTAAAGTTTGTATCTACCTGTGGAATATTTGATATGGGGAAGATACAAGTGCTTATCTTTGCAACTATTCTTTAGGAGGAGACGCATCAGCTTCCCCACCCCTCTGCCCTACATAATTTGATTTTAAAATGATAACAGTAAATAGTTTAACACGTATATTAACAATATTTAAAATAATTAAAAAATACTTTTAAGAACAATTTTTAAAATAAATGACAAAATATGATTTGCAGAATATAGCAAACTTGCAGGAACCCTAAAAATCGCAAAATTGTTTTTCTTTCTGCCTTTGGAATTTCATGTCTCTGATGCTGTTGATTTTGTTAGTTTGTCTGTGTTTTATTTTAGTGTTTCTATGTTCTGCAAACTCAAAGCAGTAGCAGCTCCATCGTTATCAGTAATGTGTATACCTGTTTGTGTATTTTTCTCAATTACCTATTATCTTCTAGAAATATATAGTATGGTTCTTTCGTGTTGATGTAATTTTAAGATTCTGCAAGTTGTTGCTTTAGCGTCTCCCCTTCATTAGATAAATGGACTCTGAGTCCCCATTTTCTAAATCTTATTCAGCAGGATGCAGTAATTTTTTCTATATTATGTTCCATAGCTTTTCAAAATTTGCTTAAAACTTAAGAATGGAACACTGTAAAATAGTATGTCCCAAACTACACAATAAAGGCAGCCTTCCCTGTATTTTGCCAATATTTGCAGCAGACTCAAAGGGGTTGTTTTGCCCTTCATTTCTTTGAGAGCCTTGGATCTCAGAAGAATGTATTGGAAGTAACATCTGATTTTTTTAAAGAAATGCACAAGAGAGAGGTTGCTCTTTCTGCCCTACAAGAATAAAAAATTGTTGTCCCTTACTATAAAGGGATAGTTTGGGACCTGGTGTAGACGTAATAGAGGACTAGGCCAGGCATTGTTCCTAGAGGATTACACTAGACTGGAGGAAAAGAGAAACTGGGATTTTTTCAGTACCCTTTCTAATGGATAGATGCCTTGAACAAGAGCCCTCAGAGATAGGAATGTGAAAGGTTAAACAATTAATCGTTTAACCGATAAGTGCAGTCATAACCAGTTAGCTTACTGTTTATCCTTTAGCTCAGGGATGTGGGGGAAGGAAGCCCCACAGTGCCCCAGCAGGAATCAGAAAGCTGGAGGGAGGAACAAGGGGGATGGGGCAAGAGGGTCTAATACCCTTAATTTAAGAGGAAAACAGCCAGCTGGCTAATGACTAGTGAATTAAGCAATTAGCTGCTTGGTCACAGGTGCTCCCTGCCTCTCAGTCTAGGGCTTCAGATGGGGTGCATTATCTGACTGGGCTTGCATCCTTCCTCTCTTCCTCCAGTCAAAGGACTTCAGAAGCTGAGAAGTTGCTGTGTCCTGGGTTAATCATTTTACAAATATAATTCAAGGAGTTCAAATGAATATTGTTTTAAAACAATATTTACATCCCTACTCAGGACCTTGCTTGTCTCTTGGAAGGAATGGTGTTAGTAATGAAGGGAGGGACAGAAATGCTTTAGCAGTGTCACGGTCCAAAGCTGTAGATAAGTATAATATTCAATTTCAGGTTTGGAAATTAATCTTTTCCTTTACAACTTAAAGAGGAAACAAAGGAAACATCTCTAGGTAATAAAAGTTATAAAACTGAGCTTTTGGTTTTCGATGCTGTCCTCATTTTTCCTTTTTGTCTTTGGTCTTTTTTGGTAGTAATTGTCAGGGATCAAAAAATAGCCTATAATATTTGTTAAATATTTGTGCACAACAGGATGATCTAATGAAGAACTCTCCAGGCTTGCATCAAAAGCTAGAACTTCCCAAAGGAAACTCAAAATGCCCAGCATGATGTGTTTGGTTTTTTTTTCCCTTAATTAATTAGTTGTTTTAAAAAAAAAACTTGTAGAATAAAGCAGGGTATCCATACCTTGCTACTTACTGTTAAATGTGTCTCACCTTTTATATTGCTAGGTCAAATACATGCCAGATCAGTAGTGATGAAATAGGCATCCAAGGTAATTTGATCGGTTCCGGTCCAAGGCAGGCTGACCCCCTTAGTAAACATCTGAACCAATAAATAAGTTGATATGAAGACTGAATTATGCTGCCTACCGCTTTATCCTTAAAAACAGGCCCTTTTAAACCTAGGTTGAGACTTCAGTGTACTCACACTGTTATGAAGTCATGTGTTTCAGTTGAATAGATAGAGGATGAGCAAGGTAGCATTTCAACCTCATTTAAAATATAAAAAAGGAAAATGATCAGGAACCCATTTACTATGTTTTGAATGTAAATTTGGAACCTTAGTTGCATCCAGGAATTCTAGATCTGCTTTAGTTCAGATGATTTGTGTAATTCCATAGTTTGTCCAATTTCTTGTTTAAATTGGATTAGTACAATGTTAATTTTGTATTGCCTCTGGTGAATAGCCACAGGGCTGTAATCTGTGCCAGTAATTTGTCACACCAAAGCCCTCTGGAGGACTATACAAAACATTTGTATAGTGAGGATTAGACGTTGAAAGCCGTATCTTAGATTGTTAATAAATGTTAATGATGAAACCCAGCTGGTAAGTCTTGGAAATGAGATCTAATGCTTTGTGCCCATTGCCAAAAAAACATTTAAATAGAGATTTCCATTACTCAAAGGTGACCTAGTATAGTCAATTTGTGAATTAAAGAAGCATAATCTACAAGCTAAGCATTTAGCAAAATGTGCTTTTTCTTCTGATTTGTAACCATAAAAGTCAATGTTTCCTTAATTATAAAGTTCCCTTTTACTTGGGAACTAGCTATGTTGGAACAGATCTGTGATAGTTTGGTATTTTGTAAAAAATGCAGTGTATACATTGCAGCTTTTGAAAGTAAGTTGTGTGGACTTTAGAAGAAAAGTTACTAATTTTTCTCTGTCTGGAATTTTTAGATACTAAAATGAAGTATCAGCTATAACCAGGTAAAGGCGTGAATACACCCTGACATTTGCCACTCGAGCTTATTGGTAGTTGCAATAAAAGCAGTGTTTTGTGGAATTCAACTATGGTTTGTAAAGCTGAGTTTGAAAATTAGTTTGAAGATTCATGACCTTTGTCATCAACCCTGAGAACAGATGTCTTCCCTATTCTCAGTACCCCCTTTTTTCTTGAAGATATCTACTATAATTTCTTTGCACATATATACACTTGCATATTTTTTCTTTTATATTTGAACTTTTTTAAAAGTTGGTCTTTGAACTTAGACCTAGATCCTGCAGAGATCAAGCATGTGCATACTTTATTATGACTCATGTGCAAAGAAATCCTCACTGTTTAACCAGAAATTATACATATTTTGGGAAAGGAGATTTTATAGTAGGTTTATAGTAGATTTTAAGTTTTTTACCATATGTATACCCTATGGATTTGTTCAAAGCATAACTGATGCATTTGTTTAAAACAACACAGGCCTTATTGGCTGACATTGGCTCTATCTTGTCCAGCCTCCTGCTTATCCACTCAGTAATTAATGTGATTAATTTATAAGTAATTTAGCCAAGGATGGGACGTAAATCTTTGTTTAAAAAAACAGTTGGAGGTCCAAGTCTTGGTTAAAAACTGTGTCTTGAAACCATCCAGGCCCTCCTACTGACTTGTCAGCTCTGGGTTATTTTCAGAAAACTTTACTTGAGTTCCTTAGCTTCAATCGTAAGTTTTTCCCACAGACTTGCATGGTATGTGTGAGTGGGAGAGTGAATAGTGGCCGCTATTTAGCCATTGTTTAGTCTAGTGTATGTATGTTTACATCTCCCCTTTGGATTTATAGGCAGCTAAGGCAAAATAAAGACTGTGTTTTCTTGATTTAAGGAGCTTCTTAACTGAAGCACCAGCACCTGGTGGCATGGCGAGATTCTTTCATAATCTAATAATAACTTTTTAATTCTTGTGTAATTAATGTTAATATTGCTGTAGAATATCAATACCAAAACCCCCATATGCCAGGGGCAGATTGCAGAGGAGCCACAAAGAGGCTGATCCTTGTTGTGGCAACACCACCATCTGCCCTGAGGTGCACATGCCAAGCAAAATGCTTTCATGTGCCATGCTCTGGCATGCATGCAGGGGGGTTGACTACCCCTGATATAGCATAACAAGGGGATCACTCAGTCCCCCAGCATCCTGTAGTGCTCTGCTTTTCCCTTCCTTCACCCCTACCTTGGGTAAGTGAAGCATGGTAGGGTGTACAGTCACTGAGTGTTCCTGCCTCCCAGCCCCTATTTAGGGATGGGGTAGAGAGAGAAGGAGCAGGTGGCACTTCAAAGGAGCGGAGCTAGGAATTTGGAGATGGGTGGCATCATACTGCTGATGATCTCACCCTTATGGTAGTAACCAGCAGTGTTACATACCTATGTGGTGACTTTTTTTTGTGGTGCTTCAGCCTGTGGTCTTGGCACATGAACATCATAATCTCTTCATGTCTGCAACAATGCATTTTTGTAGAGCTTCAAAGTTCAGCACCTGTGCTACTGGGAAGTCTGTGGTCATCTGACTAAATTTAATTGAGAAATTTTTGACTTTTTTTTTCCAGACATTTACTGAAACCAGTTAAGATGCTTACAGGTTCAATAGTTGAATTTAAAATATCAAACTTGATTTAAGCAATATAAAAATTACCCTACCAAGTAAGACATCTGATGCATGCAGCTGTATATGGAGAGAAAGGGGTGTCTCTGTGTATGTCTATGGGTGTATATATTTGTGTGTGTGTGTGTATTAGCCCACTGCCCATCAAGAATGACCGGGGGGGGAGAAAGCTGGTGGGGATGGAGCCTCAGGCCTGCTCCCCGTTCCCTCCTGCTTCTTGGGGTCTGGGCCCGATGTGGGGAAGAAGCTGAGCTGCTGCAGCAGCGTGGGAACAACAGGCCCTGGCTGACCCAGCAGGAGGAGCAGGCTTGGGGCCAATGCGCGGGTTGGGGAGGAGTGGGCCCAAGCCCAAAGGGGGGAGGAAGCTAGCTCCTCCCCTCCTCCCACAGCTGCCATGTTGGGTTGGGCTGACCTGACCTGACCTGACCCAGGCCGGGTGGGGCCTGCTGACCCCCCTCCCCTCCAGTGCGTGGCAGGCCATCTTTTCCCCCGACTCAGGCTCACTCCCTCCCAACACCCCCAGGTCAGGCCCAAGCCCAGTCCTAGTCCTACCCTGGCCCCACCATCACCGCCAATGCCACAGCATGCCCACTCTTTCCCTCTAGTGGCAGGCCCGCTCAGGGCCAACACAGAGGGAGAAGGGTTGTGGCGGAGTGGGCCTGGGCCCGAGGTGTGGAGGAGGCCCACTCCTTCCCTCCCCCATTACTGCCTCTCCACATGCAGCTTCATGCATCAGATGCTTTATTTGGTAAGGTAATTTTGTGTGTGCCTGCATTTTCACACCTGAAAATACTCTAATTTATCCTATTTATTTTATACATAGTATGGTAGGTGGAGTCAAAGGAGGAGAGAAAATCAAAGTCTTTCAAAATATATTAAACATTATTTTGTGTTGGATGTGTCAATAGAGAGTACTACAAACTAGATTCATCTTTAGGTTAATATTTTATTGAGGTGAAATACCAATCACCATGTAAATGTTTGCAATAGATTGCTATTGTTCAAAGCTCACTGACACATTTGTTTAAAACAACACAAGCTTTATTAACTGACATTGGCTCTATCGTGTCCATCCTCCTGAGCCATGATTTCAGCAACAAATTTAAGACTTATTTTTCCCTCCTCCTAGTCTATAAAAATATAAAATAGATTTTCATTGGAAAATTTAACAATATCAAGTATCCAGGTTGTAGCCATATTGGTCTAGAGGAAAAGGCAATAAGGACTCATAGTAGAGATGATATCTTTTATTGGACCGACAAGATTTTTGCAAAAGAAGTCTTTAATTAAAGAAAAATTAAAACTTTTTTTTTTTTTTGCAAAAATCTTGTTGGTCTAAAAAAAGGTATCTCTGTTATGAGTCCTGATTGCCTTAACAATATCAAAATATTCAGAAATGTTAACTCTTCTGTTTTTTAGTAACTTGCGTGTAATAAATATTTGCAAAAGATAGTTAAGCATTTCAGCATTTTGTGTTACTTTATATGTTTCAAGCAACTTGAAAGGTGTTTCTTAATAAGTTGTGTTAATTGATAGTAGTCCTATGCAGGGGAGTCCACTTTCAGTGCTAATAGAAAGGGAGTCTGTTTCACATTGTTAGTGTTGAAACAGTGACAGAAAAAAGTGGTTTTGGTATCTGCAAGACTTTCTGATAAAGTGGCACCAGTTTCATCACCAAACATGGATAAAGAATCCTTCTGTCTCCTTCTGCCTCGTCCCTCCCATCTCCTAAAATCTGAGTTTTTTTCATGGCCTGTGATCTAACCATAACAATTCTGAATTTTGAAACCCCCCATGTTTGGAGTAAACTATGTGAAAAATCACATTTAAATCTCCCATTTGTATCAAGTAATCTACATTCCTTGACTTATTTTGGGGTCTTTGAAGGATTATTGGACAACTTGAGTATCTATTAAAATCTGTTCAGGAGAATAAATATCACCTTTGTTTATAAGTGTTCACCGTGCAGATTGTTGTGATGACACTGTTTAGAATCTAAAGTGGTTATGTTGTGTAAAGAGTATTATGTAAATCTGCATTTTTATCTACATTCATGATGTACTGAGAGTGGATTCTGGGGTCACATTTTGCTTGCTCCATTTACTAAAATGTTATAAAATGCTTAATTTTTATTTTTATGCTGAGTATTTAATTCACAAAAGTATGGGAATTGCCAAGTAAATTTGCACTACACATGGCAGGCATTCTTTTACTATGGTAGTGGTCTACTGAAGTCAAGGCAGCTGCTGGCCTGGCTAATTTCATAGGGAGACCATGGGGCTGGCAGCCATTTTCTTGGGCAGTGTGTGGCAGGCCTCCCCACACTTCTGGCCGAGGGACCCTGGTGGCCCCACCCATGCTGCTGATTAGCCATGCAGGCCATCTGTCATATGGCCCTGCCCCTCACTGCTGATTGGCCACAGGACAGTTCATCATGCAGCCCCTCCCCTCCCTGCTGATTGGTGGCAGGGGGCAGGGCTGTGTGGCAAGCGGTCCTCGCAGCCAATCAGCAGGGAGGGACAGGGGCAACAACTATCTTGCCATGCTGGCAGTCCCCCTCCTCCCTTCCCTCCCCAGCAAGCTGTGCAGCCAGAGGAAGCCAGCATTTTATTTTTAATAAGTTTGTTTCAGGGAGCCTGCCAAAGGCATGGACCCCATGCTTTTTCACGGAGCCTGTGCTTTTTTTCAGGGCCTGCCCAAAATTGCAGTTTCCACAAAAATTATGAAATTGCAATTTCAGTAGGTCCAAACCTGTAAGGCAAGATTGGGGTGCCTTAAGATGTCTTCAAGAGTGTTGCAGGGGGCTGTACAATGTTAACAGTCTTCAGTGTGCAAACATGATTCACAAGATGAATAAAGATTTCATATAGCAGTGGTCTCCAAAGTGGGGTGCACAAGACAATCCATTGGGGTGCGGGAAGGAAATATTAGAAATTCTATTTATATTTATATAAATATACTATATTGTGGGTGCGTGCTCAAAAATTTTTTTACTGATAGGGGTGTGCAAATATAAATATACTTATATTGGGGGTGCGTGTTCAAAAATTTTTTATTGATAGGGGTGCACGATCAAAAAAGTTTGGAGACCACTGTCATATAGGAATGAACAGTGTTAAAGATATTAACCTGTTGTGGTTTGAGTTCTCTGCAACATAAGAATTATTCTATTATTTTTCTATAATAAAAAAATGTGAAAAATAAGAGCTGGCATTTTACAAGGGGTGCCAACAAGGTTGAAAACCACTGATTTAAGCTTTGCTCGTTTGCTAAGAAAATAATTGTACAAAAATTCTCAAGCTATACCCAGTTTACCAGTGCTAACATTGCTGGGAAATCATGTCTCTAAATATTGGAGAAAAGCTGCTTAGAGACAATTCCTTGCCTGTATGGGGAGGGAGAGGGGAGCAGCAATACGCTCCAGGAAAATTACCTCGAAAGCCATATTGCAGCAGCTCACTTTCAGTTCTCTACCAGACCAATAAATAACAGTTTAATTACTTGGGTGATCGTGTTAGTTTCTTTCCTTCCAAGGTACTTCACAGTAGTCCTCTTCTCTTGAGCTGTAGCATAATACTTTAATTAGAGCTCTCTTGTCTATTAAAGAGGACCTCGTAAGGGGCTAATACATATTCCGCCTTAGCCAGGTGTTCCAGGGGAATACATCTCTAAACAGGCAGACCGTTGCAATGATTCTGTTCAGTCTCAACCACATGACGATTTCCACACTTGCCAGGCAGAATACCATGAGCTATGGACACTAAGCATAGTAATCCTTTACTCTGGGCTTCTCCATGTGTTTCTTCTACTGTAATGGGACTAGCAAAAAGATGCCTAACCTTTCCAGACAAGTTTTTTTGGGTACATGGTGGTATATTTTATTATACCACCTAAATATGAGACTGACTAAAAATTAGACCAGCTTTTATTACACCAATTAAATATTAGACCAACGTGGCTACAACCAATAACCTTTACAGAACTTTTGTTTCAAAGTCTGAGCTTCTCCTAAGAAGCTGAAGATAGGTTCTTAGGAGTCAAAAACTCTCTCTCCAGAAATCATTCTAGTTAGGTTCTGGGTAAAAACAAGTTTGAGAAGCTGGGATACATAGCTGGGCTTGTTTTGTGACAGAGACAGTGACCCAAAAATTAGCTATTTAAACTGTCAATTAGTTTAGGGCCAACTAATATCTTAAAGATATTAACACCTTCTCCAGAATCCATAACAGTCTTTTGGAGTCAGTTAATTCTGATCCATTTGTCAATATTGTCAGGCAAGTTATAGAGGAGGAAATAGGGCACTTCTTCCTGTCTTACAGAAGCAGTCAGAATTTTGTTCTTTGCTTTGAGAGAGAATATAATTTTTCACTCACTCATTTCTTTCACACTAAGTACCTTTCTTCACAGCATTAGCCATATCTGGCAGGTTAAGTGAACTATGAACATGAGCAGTTAAGAAACCGGTCAGTTGTGGAAATTTATACTCAATGTGCACTTAGTTTTTCACAGTATTTACAATACTCACATTATTTAGAATATTTCTCATTTTAACCTACTTCATTCTACTGAAGTTTCATCCAGACATTAGTGCATTTTATAAGCCAGGAGAAGCTGGTGATCATCATGTAATCTGACCTGTGTAACACAGGCTGTAAGATATAAAATTTATAGAGGTGTTTGACTTACAGTATCTCTCTTTTGGAGAAAAAATGTTAAAAGAATTTCATGCAATTGATAATCTGGTACAAACTCTGGTGGTAAATAGTTCAGTTTTAGTTAACTTTGCTATTTTAAAAACTTCATTTTATTTCTAAACTGAATTTGTTTTGCTTCAGATTCCAGCTGTTGGATGATGATGTATCTTTATCTGAGATTCAGAAGCTATTCATTATCACCTTTCTGTTTTGCAGTGAAGGTACTTACAGATTGTGAATTCTCCCCATCCCCCCCACACCATTTCTGATAAGTTAGATGTAGGTTGAGAAAGTGGAATCTTTCAGTATTTTCAGTTTTTTGATTAGGTATGTGAATCTTCTCTGAATCCTCCCCAGCCTCCTTTAATGTCATTCTTGACTCTCAAACACTAGTCACACCAGTGCCCAAGACAGAAATAATATCAATTCTGTACTCATTATTCAGGGTTTTGCTGTGGATACATTCAATGATATCCTCTGTTTTTGGCTGTTGCATCATCCTTAGTGCTCGTATTCAACAGATCAAACACCTTCCCCCCCCTCCCCCCCCCCGCAAGGTTTTTTTTTAGCTACTGTTTTCCAGGATGGAATACTTTCCTGTCTTGTAATCAAGGCTCATCTTCTTTTGACTCTAGATCTTATATTTGGCCATATTGAAGTACTTATTGTTTTCCTGTGCTTAATTTGTCAGCACTCTATCAATGACCCATTCTTTTCTTATTAATCACTTTCCTAATCTATCATCTCAAGTTTTATTAGTGATTATTTTGAATTCTTCTCTTCTTCCATCCCTTCCCAAAATATCCTTAAAATGTCAGACCAACATCCAATTCCCTTCAGCTCCCCACTAGAAACATACATACTTGATGATTTCCTATTTAGAATACATTTTTAGATTCACCATTTAACTAGATTATAAATTGTTTGATGTCTTATGTTGTTTTTATATAATTTTTATATAATTCCAGTTTAGTAATCAAGTCAACAAAGTCAAATGTAACACAATCAAATGCAACACAATCAAATGCCTTGCATGAAACTAAGTATATTTCATCAACACTGCTACTTTTTTCCCAGCCAAACTGCCCTTCTGCTGATGACTTTGCTTTGTTTTCTTTATCATGATATTTTAAAAATGGCCGTAGACTGGTATCCTGGCAATGTCGAAATCAATAACATACCTCTCGGTGACTTCAGTAGGGTAAGGACTTTTAGTGTCCAAAGCCGCATAGAAACATGAGCCTGTACTACAGATTGCTGATATATGATCATAGGCAAAAAAAGCACAATACATTTGAGGTGTTTTTTTAATCCTGAAAAGGCTTTTTTGCTGAAGTTCACAAGTTGGCAGGGAAAGTTACTTCTGGTTTTACATGTTCACATTCATCTACTGTAGATCAATTGCTTGTTCATGAGCATAGAATAATAGCTATATCATGAGGAGATTTTCAAGGTTCCAACCTGATAGTTGCTGTCTTTGTTTTCTAATCATTACAAAAATCTATGTTCTGCTTTTGTTGGACTCTTCAGTTGCAAGTTCCCATGAGTAACTATCCTTCCCTTCCCTTTTTGGCTCACTAGTTCCCACTAGTGCCAAGATGGCTGGCTTGGTTTGTATGAAAATGCAAAATATCATTCTTTGCCTATAACCTGATGTCTTTGTATGTAACCAGTACAGTATTCCTTCCTTAAAATTATAATCTTAGGTGGGAAGAGGGTAGTTTGTTTATGGTATGTTAAAAGGTTGAGATGTTTTCTAATTATTGGGCACGTCTCTACTTGCATTTATTCCAGCCAGGATTTACTGTGCATTAAGGTACTGCATAGTAAATGTTTTTGGGTAGGTGTCTACACATGTAGTGATTAGGGAATAGATTTGCTCCCAGGTCCCTGCAGCTCTGTAATGTGCCCTTATGGCCATAGCAGGGAGCTCCAGGCTCCCCCTGAGTGCTAGCCCAGAGGCTGGCAGGGAGCACTATGCCACAAGGCAGCTGTCTCTAAGCCCTGTGCCTCGATCATCCAATCAGAGCACGGGGCTAGGACCTACCCTTGACTGCAACCATTCCTGGCCAGCCCTAGGCTGTGCAGGGAAGTCTGCATGTGTAGTATGGAGCTGGCTGGGGACTGCCTAAAACAGTACCTTCAGGTTGCATGTGCTTCCCCATGCAGTCTGGGGCTGACTGGGAACTGTCCTTTCAGAATCTATAAATGCAATTGCAGTGGAAGATCTGGTGCTGGGCTGGGGCATACGCATCTCCCAGCAGTGGCTCCACAGTTGCAGAGACACTACTGGGAGAAGGATTTCCTAGTCCCCGCTTTGTGATCACAGTCTGGGAGCAGGGGGCTTTGAACTCCCTGCTGCTGGGGCAGGGGACACAATCCTCATCCCAGATCCTATGGCAGAGCCTGCCCTGGCTTGTCCCGGGGGCAGGGCGATATCTCCCACCCTCTTGTGGACTGCTGACCAGGAGCAGATTTGGCTCCCAGTCAGGAGTCTGCATGAGTGCTTTGGCGCCATTACTAATGCCAAGTAAATTAGCTATTTGCATTTGCAGGTAGCAAATTTAATTAGGATTAGGGAAATTTACTGTGAAGTAAGCATGTGCATGTGTAGAGCCACATACTTGCATCACAGTAAACTATGCGAAATTGCTGTTAAATATCTCGTGTAGATGTGCCAATTGAGAGCGTCAACTAAGAAGTATTTGAGATTTTCTTCTAAATTCCTGGGATAGCAATTGTGATCCAGGTTGTTTTTCTTGGGTTTTTTAAGACTGATTTACCTTGGCATAAGATTTTACTATCTGTTCTACAATTGATAGGTTGAATATGTAATGAATTGGTTTGTTTATAGAAACAGAATGAAGTAATTTTATAAATCCAGTTTATATCTGTAATAATAAAAATAAAGTCAGACAATACAAAGTAAACATTCTTAACCCGGATGTTAATGGACCATTGTTATGTGCTTTACGATTATAAGCTATGCCAAGATTGATGTGTCCGGGGTCAGCTAACAAACTAGGCTGTGTAAAGAACAAATCAGAAGTAAGCAGGATTTTTTTTAAGTTAAAACAGATTAATGTCCCCAAGAACTAGATTATGTCACTTGCCCTGTTTTATGAAAGTCCTCTTTTGGTTGACAGGTCATTGCTACTTAGCTTATGGAACTGTGAAAAACAATTAGGACATTACCCTACCCTACCCCACCCCTCTTTTTCTAATTATTTTTACTTAAGTATTATTCCCTGTTTGAAAACAGAAGAAATCAAAATTTTAGTCTTATGTTTTCAGTGCTGGTTGACAGGAAGCCACTTCAGAAAGTAGTTCTTCAGATCTTAGATGAAAATTGCTTCTGCTGAACAAGCTTTCTGGTGCTGTACACTGCAGAACCAGTAGGATGAGTGTCCTCTGCAATCACTGAGAATTTAACGCCCACCTACTTCCATCCTCCCTCTGTTTGCAGGAGGGAATTTTAAGTGCTTGTAATGATCTAGAAAATCAGTTGCTAATAGTATCTCAAGCCATGTTCATGAGTGTAATCTTTGTTTATCAGTTTCATTAAGTGTCTGAAAAAGCAGACCCATCAGCTGTTAAATACACATCCTTTTTGCCACTGATGGCTAAAGCTGTTAATTTAGGGTCCAGATTTGATTGCATTCTGGTTTAGGTAGGTGTTTGCAGGAATTGTAATTGAGCCATTAGTTTTATTTCATTTGTTACCTCATACCTATACACATTTATTACAATGAGTCCCTGGGGCTGCTTAGTTACTGACTAGGAATATTTTGGGGTTCTTACTAGCTCTGTTTTTAATTCCCATCTGAAACAATGGAGGCATCCCTGGAGTTAACATTTTTGTGTGTTAAGAGTTTGTCAAATGATTTCTCCCTTTAGCGTGAGCAGGAGAATGCTATGGCCCGTCTCAAAAAGCAGCAGCAAGAGCTGGAGCACATGAGACTTCGCTACTTGGCAGCAGAGGAGAAAGAACTGGGGAAAACAGAACGACAAGAGTTGGAGGATATCAGGAATGAACTTAACAGGTATTAAAGCATGTGCAGGATTTTTTTCCCTCTGCCTCAAAGTAGGGGAAGGTTCAGTTAAATCAAAATTTTAATTGGCTGTCAATCCAGGGTAGGAACACAGTTTAGTGTCCCTTAGGTAAAAATTGCCCATTTATAAAATGTAACAGTGTTGTATTATAGAAAATCTATGTTAAAGGCCACCATACCCAGTTTTTTGTCAAGATTGTTCTTATACTGCACCAAGTCTTTTTTATCCTCACTTCTAAGCAGAACTGATATATAAAATAACTGCTATATATATTTAAAAAAACCCATAAAACATGATCTGCTTTCAACTTGCTTTTCACCCACTTGCTGATATTTTAAGTCTGCCTAATGGTGTCCTCTACTTAAAATTAATCCAGTAATTTAGAATCTGGGCTGTGCCACTTGTGTGGATTTTTAAACAGTATTATCAGGATATAACCCTTAATGTAATCATTGTAATAAGTACATATATGTTCAGATTCTTGGATTCTGGATATGTATCTGCTGTATAAGACTTCCTTTAAATTTAATATAGCAAGGGTGATTTTGTTACCTTTTTTTGGACGTGGGGTAAGTTTCCTGTAAGAGTCAGTTTGGAAAAAAATATAACAAGAGAAGCTCATTTTGTCTTATACGGATTTTATTTATTTATTTATCATCAGGCTGAAGCAACAAGAAGACAAAAAACAATTGCAGGATTCTGGGGATGCTTCATTTGGGAGAATGGGTGGTCTTCAAGCTAGACAGTTAAATGAGAGTATGGACGATTATCTCACTCGCCTGATAGAAGAGAGAGATACCTTGTTGAGAACAGGCGTGTATAATCATGAAGACCATATAGTAAGTGAACTAGATCGTCAAATCGGAGAGGCTCTTGCAAAAAGAAGCAGCAGTAAATAGTGTCTTAGGAACATGCTTTTAAGTAAGTTTTACCATAATAAAACAATCAATTCTGCAGACTAAATCAATGATTCTGCAGAGACTTAAGCAAATGCTTAATTTTCATACTTCTAGTAATTTTTATTGAAGTCAGTGTAAATACTTGCAGCAGGGTTGTGTTTTTCTTTTTGTATTAATATTTTTGTACTGAGGTAATTTATATATAGATAAATATATATTTTTTGTATTTTCTGTTTAAACATTTTCTACCTCTCTTCCTATCACCCTAGCTGGATTTATCAGTAATACCATTTTAAAATATCCAGTCTAGAGCTTTGTTTGGTATTTTTCATAATTTATTGTTTAATGGATTTATTTTGAAATAGCTTTTCAATAAAATTGTGCTAAGAAAAAGTGACTGCAGTAATTTACAGTGACATAACTTTTCTAAATGATGAGCTAAAATATACTGTGCTTTGATAAATATCATATCCTCTTACGTTTGCAAATGCTTTCAGTTTTAGTTTCTGGGGCCACAACTAAATTATTACTTGCCTGAATGTTTTATTTTAGCATGAAGGTTTTTGAAAAACTTGCACTTGCAAATGACAAAGTTTGAAATGAAAACAAAAATGCTAAAATTTAGCAAGCAGAAACTCCATGAAATATTTAGGTAACTGAGCATTCTTGGACTGCAAAAGGATTTCTACTCTAAGAGCTTTACATGGGAGGGATTGCAAAGATGAATTGCTGATAAAAAGATTAAGGATTTTAATGAGAGTAATACGCATGTGCTTATGTTGAGAAAGTGTGGGAAATATTGATTCAGTGATTGTAACCACATGTTTAAATATCAATTCATGTTTAATGCAAATAATCAGGGCTTTTTCTACATAGGAATATTTCCTAAATGATGACTTAATCAGCTGCAATGACTATAAAGCTTTATTTTCTCCTTCAAGCTGTGTATTTTTCAGCCTTCTATATCTTTTTTTGAAATTGAGATACAAAAGTACTAAAAATATAAAATGTTATATGTTGGTTACTTGACTAAGGGGGGGCAGAGTGTGGAGCACACACAGTTATGTGGGTTTTTGTGATATCCACAGTTGAAATAGTTACAATTCCAAGTTACAAGTCCTAGACTTCTACAGCAGAGTGAAATTTTGCAGTATGGATGGTTTGGGGTTTTTATATACATTTCACTAGCACATGTTTGTTGCCTAGATAGATTTTACGTATGTCTGTATCAAAAATGGAAAACTTTAACATGTTTTATTCAGTTTTATTTCATACATGAATGAAGGTAGTTAATTCTGAGAGTTTTTTTTATTTTAATTTAATTTAATTTTATTTATTTTAAAAGTCATTGGACTTATGGCACTGGGGTCATGTAAATACCACTTTTTTTCTTTTAGGAACTTCTGTGTTTTGAAATGCAGAATTCTACCACAGAACTCTTATTTAACAGAATGGGTTTTTTTAAGGTCATTTGAAGAAAATCCTAACAAATTGCATTAAAAAAAATACCGTAACAAAAAGACTTACATTGGGAACCATCACCTACTAATGATGTCATAACATGCTTTTATAACACTAAATAAACTTGCCATACATTTTAAATGTTTATTTTTAATATTAAGTGATTTAAAGACGTTAAGAGTGCAAAAAAAAAAGTCACTACTTGCAATGAAAATAAATGTATGGTCAAAAATAACCATTATAAATGGATAAAGAATAATGTGGAAATATGAAACATAACCATGTGCTATGTATTGCTAATATGTGTTCATAGGAAATAAAATACAATAAATTTGGGATGTTCTTTTATTCTGAAAGGAAGATATATTAAAAGTTCTCTGAATTGCTCGTCTCTGAAAGGTTTGTTCATTTGCTGGGATTATAATTTTTTCAAACACTAGAGGGGGTATTAGATTTAAAAAAGGCAACTACCTTGAAACAAATGAAATTTACCTTGGTTTGGGTGAATGCAAGTGTTCTCATCCTTAAATTGGTTATTTTATTTTTTTATATGTTTTTTTTTCAATTTGTTTAACAAATACAGATTTTTAAGTAACTGTATTTTAGAGAGCTTGTGTATGTGGTTTTTATACTTCTTTAAAGATGCGTAACAGGAAAACACTCTTTCAGTTTACGGTTACAAAAACCTGCCTTCAGAGTTCTAGGTACTTGCACAAGTTAAAATATTCAGTCCTTGGACTAATGTCAAACCTCCGTTTATTTTCACTAAGATTTTTACATTTCCAGTACATTGGCTGCTTTTACGTGTTCTGACAAGGTGGGTGGTGATATTAAGCTATATTTTTTTTTTAAGTATTTGTCACCCTGAACAAGTTTATTATTCAAGAATCTCTTAGCAACATACCATGAGGCATTTATTAATGCTACTTCACATAATTTAAAAACAGCAAAACCATACTACAAAAATGGGGAACATATATACCCAGTTAAAAGTTTGCTTTTATATTTTTTTTTAGAAGCTGCTGACCAGACGATTATACCTACTTCTACAGGATAATTTGAAAAAAGGTAGAAGAAATCCTTAGGTCACTTATTCAAACATTTTCCAAAGATACCTTGTCCATAAGCACTTCAATCTAAAATAGCTGATTAGAACAATATAATTTTTTCTATTTGTAATAAATGTATGTGGTAATATTATTGTGTTGTACCTGTGCTCTAGTGCTTCAGCAAAATGGTTTATGGTATTGAATTAATTCACAATCTAGTGTTCTGAAGTATATGTCAGGACACTTGACAGTTCAGTAAAGAGACCAAATCTCACTTCCTTTTAGTCATAATCGCTCTTTAAGGCAGGAAAAAAAAATAAAAATAGTCTGTGCAAGATATCTGGGCTTACTGGATAAACAAAAATAAGGAAAGGAGACATTTTTTAGGGAATTAATGCCTACCATTCTTAGTCCTGTTCCTACAAACAAGGATGAAATCTTGGTTCCATTGTAGTCAATGGCAAAACAGATTAATTTTAAAAAGGCAAAGTTTAATTTCAGTGGTGCTGACTGACTCTTGCAAATGAGATTACTTATGTCTGTAAGTACTTGTGTTTGTCTCAGCTCAGATATCTAAAGATTCATAATAGTGCGGTAGATTGGTTTATTTTTTACCAGGTAACTATGGCACTATACTTGCAGTTGCCTTTGTGGGTAGACTCCAGCATGGAGTCAGTTCCAGGTTCTTAGTTGATATATGTCCAGATTTTTTTTCCCAACTGAATAGGTCGCTGCCAAACATGAGGGCATCTGAAGACTCGTGACCTGTATCTGATAACCTTACTTGTTTGATAGTCATTTTCTTCCCCCACCTTTACAAGGGTAATTTTTTAATATTGACAGTGCTGAATTGCTGCCACTGAAAAGCTCCATGATTGCAGATATCCATGAAATAATTCAGCGTGTCAAATTTAAAAGTACATAATATCAATGCTTTTTATATCCTAACATCTGACAATAGAATTATAGTAAAGATATTGAAATGTGTATTTGTATTTCTGTTAATTATAAGAACTTGTACCAGAAAAAATCCTGGCTTTAAATAAATTCTTAACTATAGAGTAGTGGAATTTAGTATATAACGAATTCTTCCAGATAAATCGTCTAAAAAGAAAACATCCAGTATTTTGCTTTTTAAATCCAGATTTTTAAAATACACAGATCTGTACAATTTATTTTCCACTATGTTTTGTACAGAATTATGGTAATTATACTTTCTTTCCTAGAATAGTTTAAAAGTTATTCAACAATGTTTAATTCACCTTCAGAAGCTGTATCTTCTATAATGGTAATATGTCTGGCACTGAACTTTTAATACACAGCGCTCCTGTGTTATAGTTTAGATGCTTCTGACTCCCATCAACAGAGATAAACCCAAACCTGTGAGACAGTGATCAAGGATGGAGGTCTTTTATCATATCCACTGAATGCTACTGAAATATGCTTATACCAGTGATTACATATTTACTTAATTATCTGTTTTGCTACTACTGTGCCTAAATGATCGTGACCTATGTCAAGTCTTGGATATGAAGTACCAAGCCTGCTATTGGTAAAAACAGAACTGTAGAAAGGCGGCTGTATACTTAGATCTCATTTCATTTGCTTCTCCAGGGGGTTGTATTAGTAGTGTTTTCATTAGAAATGTTTTTACAGATGTCGGCTATCCAGATACGAAGTCTCTGTGGTAGAGAAGCAGTCAGGAATTTGGCATCCAGAACAGAAAGAAAAAAAAGTCAGCTCTGAAAGACTAATTTATAGAAAAATAATTTACTGACTTTCTGATGTATAAATGTACAGTAACCCCATGGTGGCTTTAATATAGAGTAATTGAATTCTTGCAAGTATAGAAATTGTTTTCTATTTTTAACTCAAAAATCCCCCCTCACAAGCCTGTCATTCCTCATCGTAGAAGACTAAAATAGTGCCCGTTTAATAATGCTTTTGAAAAACACCCACTAATTTGTAGACCTACATTTTTTTTCTTTTCTTCTGAAGTAGAATACTTGTGGTGATCTATTAGTATTTTGAACAATTTGTGTGTTTTTTATCGTAAAACATTTTGCCTCACATAGGTACAGACAGTACCCGAGTGTGAAAGTACAGCAGTTTATTGAATATTTGATCAAATGTGTTGTAGTAGGTATGTGGATGCATTGACCCAAGCACATTTTGCATTGACAAAACAATCTATATAATCATAATTCAAAGCACATATGGAAACTTTAGCTTTGTTTCAGGGTTCCTACAAAGCATCATTTGACATGAGGGTACATGCTATTTCTAAGCAATATATAACTTGTGTTTTACCATAAAAGGAAACACAAATTTATTTATTTTTCAGGGCAGAATGGTGATTTGTAGTCACTAAAAATCATTCTTTAATGTGATGTTTGAAATCCAGAATAAAGTATAATTGCTTTGCAGCTGAACTAAAGTATTTAGTTGGTTAAATAGTTCAACTGGGTTCTCCTAAAGTAGTAGTTATGATCTTTGCCATTTCAGGCAATGATAAAATTATGTCGTTGGGCTCTTCATTTGAAGCAAGTTAGTATCATTGATTAGTGCCACTAGCCTTTTATTTCAGGAAATGATGATTCAAGTTCTGCTGTAACTCACCAGTGGGGAAAGCTTGGTTTTCCCTTTGCTTCTTTTAAAGCATAGTACACCAAACAATTAGTATGTTGTATCCCAGTGACTGTGTTTTTCAAAAAGAGTGGTCGAGCACTTGTAATGTAACACGTTAGAAATAAGGATTGAGATGCATTGGCAGGGCTGTGTCTGGAAATGGACATACGGCTGTATCATCTGTCAAAGATAAGAGTTCTATTCTGCCAGGCACTGTACCCACACAACACTAACAGTCTTCATCCTAGAAGCTTAGTGTATTATTCAGACTAGTGCCTTTTTATATTGTTGTATTTGTACTATAAAAATTGATACACTTATACTATAAAAATATACTATCCTATAAAAATTGATGCCTTTGATGCCACATTTTCATGAATGCTACTGAGTGTCCACAATTGTAGAGGTGGATTTGGGCTGTTTTTCTGAAAAATCTTTTAAGCCTTGTGGAAAAGGGGGTAAAAACTAAGTTCTTGTGTATACAATCCTTGCCCTAATTTTTGAGAGAGAGTATCATTGGGGGGCTGGACTCGATCTGTGAGGTCCCTTCCAGCCACTAACAATCTATGAATCTATGAAAATGTATGTTGTATATGGACTCTATCCTTACTTTTCTTAAATTGGTATGCATATGAGGATGCTTGAAATACCACTTTTTGTTAACCCAGTTTCACAAGAGATATTTATGATCCAGAATAACCTACAGCGAACTCCACAAGATATCACAGGCAACAGTATATGACAACTTACCATGTACTACTTATAACATGTATATAGTGTCATGTTACCCAAGAGGAGAAGCTGCTACTTGCAAAACCTTGTACCATGTAGACATGGTAGACACTGCCTCTATAAAGAGTCAAGGTTTAATTTAATTTTTCCCCTCCTGAGTGGTTTCTCTTTTAATTTCCTGCCAACCAAAATTTAACACACCTGTACTTCAAGGACAAGTACAAAATACTGCACTCGGGATGGAATAATTGCATACACAAATACAGACTGGGGGATAATTGTCTAGGCTATATTACTCCAGAGAAGGACTTGCAGCTTACAGTAGACCAGAAGCTGAATATAAGCCAATTCTGTATTGTTCCAGGACAGGGAGGAAGGAAGCCAACAGCATACTGGGTTGTATTAACAGAAGTATCACTTGCAAAGCAAGGGAAGTGATCTTTTTTTTCCTACTCTATTCAGTGTTGATGGGTCTTCACCTGCAGTTTTTGGGTCCTACACTTCAAGAAAGATGTGAACACATTAGAAAGAATCCAGCAGAGTGACAAAAATAATTAGACACCTAAAAAAAATTGATATATGAGGAAAGGCTGAAAGAACTAGGATTATTTAGTCTGAAGAAGAAGAAACTGAGGTGTGAAAGGGGGATTTGATAACAGTTTTCAAATATCTGAAGGTTGATTATAGAGAAGACAGAGAGGCTTTTCTCTGGCTGTAGGGAACAGTACTAGGAACGGTAGCCTCAGGTTGCAGCAGAGGAAATCTAGGTTGGAGATTCAGAAGTTTCTCACTGTGAGATGGTCGAGCATTAGAACAAGCTGCCTAGAAAGGTTGTGGAATCTTCATCCCTGAAAGTTTTCTAGAGCAGACCACAAGGACACTTGGCTGGAATTAATACAGGGTAGAGATGCACCATAGCCCAGGGGTTGGCAACCTGCAGCTCACAAGCCAAATCCTGCCCACAGAGCCATTTAATCTAATGTGGATGTAGGGGCTTCAGCAACTGGACTGATCCAGTTGGGTCAGTGGCAGGTGGGCATGCAGTGGATGGGCACGGGGACCCGGCCCCACTGCATTTTCCACGGTATCCAGTGCCACCGCTTTTCCCTGTGGACAGCTAGTGCTTTTCCCTGCAGCCACAGGGGGCTTCAGTAGCAGTCACTTTCCCCTGCTGCCATTGGAACAAGCACTGGCTGCAAATGATCTCTGGGCTACTTTGTGTGGGGAGGAGGCAGGGGGCAGCATTGGTGCCAGGCACTTTCCCATACAGCCACTGGGAAAAGTAGCAGTAGCTGCCTTCTATGCACTGGCCCACCTCTGACCTGAACTGGGTCAATTCAGCCCCACAGCCTGAAAAGGTTGCTGTACCCTGCCTTAGACTAATTGTATCAGAGATGCATAAGCTTTCAAGAGTGCCAGCTTGCTTCATCAGATGCTGTCATATGCATATGTTTCAATTAGATTCCCTTCCTGTTTCCCTGCAAGCAAGGCCAGCTTCAAAACTGCCCTCATTTTGTTTCGAGGCTGTTTTGAAGCCTTTTGTTTAGTTTCAATTTTGCCGTTTCAAGCTCAAAACGAGTCAAAACAGTATTGAAACAAAATACCCAGCAAAATTTTGCACAGTGCTAATGTCCTCCAGCCCCGAACCATTTTTGTTGCCCTCTGCTGGACTCTCCAAATTGTCTGTGTCCTTTCTGTAGTGGGGGACCCAAAACTGGACACAGTACTCCAGATGGAGCTTCACCAGTGCCGAATAGAGGGAAATAACCACTTCCCTTGATTTGCTGGCAACACACCTACCAATATAGCTCACTAGGGCATTAGCCTTCTTGGCAACAAAGGCATGCTCTTGGATCATATTTAGCTTATTGTCCACTGTAACCCCCAAGTCCTTTTCTGCAGGGCTGCTGCTAAGCCAGTCAGTCCCCAGCCTGTACTAGCAAATGGGATTGTTCCTCCTAAATGCAGGACTTTGTACTTGTCCTTATTGAATCTCATGAGATTTCTTTTGGTCCAATCCTCCAATTTCTCTAGGTCTCTCTGAATCCTAACCCTACCCTCCAGCATGTCTACTACACCCCCAGTCATTTGCAGACTTACTGAGGGTGCACTTTATGCCATCTTCCAGATCACTGATGAAGATATTGAACAAAACAAGCCCCAAGACCAACCCCTGGGGCACTCTACTTGATACCAGCTGCCAGCTAGACATGGAGCCCTCAACTACTACCCTACTACTACCCTCTGGGCTTGATGATGGAGCCATTTATTATTTGTTTACTGTTTAATTTTACTTACCATTTACAATGGGCATAACTGTGGTTAAGTTGGCTGAATTATTTTCTGGACTACCCACCATTAAAATGAAGTTTTGGGTGTAAGACTGGTACTAATTCTCATTTGAAGTCAATGAGGCTTCACAGGTGCAACTGGAGAGAAACTAGACTGAAGAATCTTTTCTCCTCCTTGGTGATGCCTGGGTTAGAATGAACACAGCTTGATTTCTCCAAATGCAAAATACAGGTCACAAACCCCGGCTGGTTAACTCTACAAATTAGACTTGATTCATTAGGAGTAAGCATGGACCACACACACTCTGGTGTTTTAACAGAGCAACATGAAGATTTGAATTGCACTATAAATGACTGAAGAGACTGCTAAAATATGTCACTAAATGTGAGACCTCTACTACATTGACCGCTTGCAGTGACACTGTCAACTTAGATTTCCAACTGCTGCTACTAATGCCAAGTCATTTGCTGTTCTTCGCACTAAGAATCTAGTTCAGACAGTGGCTTAAGTTTGTGTGAATCCATGTTTCTGAACAAAATTTAAATGTTTCAAAAGTTTGAGCAAACACTAGTGGCCACATGTGAGCAGCCTGTTGGATGGGACACAACAATAGTTGCCACAAAGACACACCCTCCAGCTAGAGGTGATAGGACTGCTGCTTTGCTCCTCCTGCCCTCAAGGAAGCTTGTCAGTGAGTGGGAGAAGATTGCTCCATCACCTATTGTCACCATGTCACCAACTGTTGAGGCTTTCCCCAGGCTTTGGGTGGTCTCCAGCCTCCGCTCCCCAATCATGGGGACATTGGCCCCATCCAGGCTCTGGTGGCAGAGCCTGCCTTGGCATCAGGCAGCTGCCACAGGTAGGGAGCAATTTCCTGTCCCCGCTACAAATTTGCTCCCAGTTGGCCATCTACCGGTGCTGTACTTTGCAGTAATTACTTGGTGGTTCATCTGCTACTTGCACTTGCAGGTAGCAAATTAACTGCCAAGTAGAGCAAATTACTGCACAGTAAGGGTCAGCACGTGTAGACAGTAACTGTTACTATGCAGTAATTAGCTCTACTGTGTAGCAAAGCATCTCATGTAGACATGTCCCTTGATTACCAATTAGCAAAGTACAAAGAACTTAAAGAAAGAGGGTTGTAATCTTTTTTGAGTAACTGCCTCATTTTAATAACTAAAGCTGAGAGCTTCCTAGGAGAACCTTGGTTAGTCCACTGTTATCTTAAAGAAACAGCTGTATAACACGGGGAGTTCTTGCAGGCTAGTGGAGTTCTAAACCTAACTTTGTCACTGGCTTGTGATGAGGTCTTCTGTCTTCCTCAGTTTCCAAATCTGTATGATCAAAACAACTCTGCTGTACAGAGTGTTGTAAGGATTAAGTAGTTAATGTTCATAAAACCCTTAAAAATAAAGTTGAAGTATTGTTTATAATATCCTTTATATTGAGTGAATAACTAATTGTGAGGGCTTTAGTGAATACTTTTATAGGAAAATCATTTCCTGACTTATTAGTATTTCAATACTAATAAAATGAATCCTCCTTATCCTAACAAATGTGATAGATAATGTTCAAAGTGAAACTTAAAGGGGTTGGGGTGAGGTATTAGTAAAATAACCATAAGCCTATATAAAGCCAAAGGTCTCTGTCACAGAAAAACAGACAAAAAAGGAGACACACACCTCATCATTGAATTCAATTTTAGTGGTAAGACTGTAAATTTTCTAAACTGGCCTGGAGTTTAGCATAAACACTCCAAGGAGCCGCTGGACCACAGAGAGAGAAAGAGGAAAGCAATTGCTAGCTCTGGCTGCTTTTTCACTGTAGGGAATGCTTGCTATCAGCTCTGAATCTCACAACTTTAAAAATCTCCCTATATATCTACCAGTTACCAGCATTCTTGCAATGGTGAAAAATATCTGATCTCTGGGGAGCAGCAAGAAGGGGGATTGGAGAAGAGAGCAGATGCATTGCATTTAGGCTATGACTAACAGCTGCTACAAAGCCTATTTGGCAGTCAGGTCTCTCTTTTGCCACTTACTCCTTGGCTAGTGCTGCTGAGCTTAGATTAGAGTGAAGAGTCCATCCATTTTAAGCTGGTGATAAAATTTTGATAAATTGTGCTCCAAAGGAAACTTATTTGCACTCTTCTTATGGTGCACAAACAGGAGAGGGGGTGAGCAGGCTTCTCTTACACACAGATGAATTTTAGTGAAATTTGTTGATGAATGATATGAAAAATAAGGTCACATGCACAGAGAAGCTACATTTTAATCTCTACATATTTATATTGAAATGAGTCACACAATATCAAGTCTAAGTGTTTGTTGCACAACTTCCTTAATAATACATTCCTCTCAAATTTACATAGTCATTATAGGTGCTCTTATAACAAATAACCAAGTTTCCCTCCTTCCCCGAAGCTACTGAATAAATTATTCACATTTTTCTGTCATTGTCCACTAGCTCCAGTGGAACTATCCCACCACTATAAAAGGGAATAAAGTACCTTAGCCTGAACAAACACGTCTAGAATTAAAAAATAAATGGCTATCCGTGTCTTCATTTTGCTGACTGCTTATTTTACCGCTCAAGTTTCAGATAAAAACACATTTCATGCTGTAAGGAATGCAATCTGTTACAGAGCATGAACAACATACCAACTTGTGTACCACAAAATAACAAGTTTGTGTGAGTACAGGCAGGACTGCTGTTTATACTGCCAGATTCAAACTTTTAGTTAGATAATTTTTGGCAGTGAAAGTACTAGCCTGTTACTTATATACCAGTTAATACTTTTAAAACAAAACAAAACCAAAAAAAACCCTTCCCTCTCCCAAAAGAAAAATTCCTTTTTATGGCCCCATAAGTCCTACTTTAACTGTATTTTTTATGTTGTAATAGATATTTTGGGAAAAGTTATAGTAATTTCCATCTTTCTCCAGCAAGTAAAAATAAAAACTGCTGTAATATTTTAATTATGTTTTAACACAAAGTTTTAAGAGTAGTAAATTAAGATTGAGGCAAATGAAACACGTTGACTTTTATGTTAACAGGTTTAAGGTAGAATTTGTTGCTTTTGAATTAGCTATAGAAGAGGCTATAGCCATTTCCAGTCATTTGCTTTTGGTAGACAAGATTCACTAACATGAAAGGACAGAAGTACATAATAAACCATATAAAGTGCTATGCAAGATTTTTTAATTAGCATGTTGAATGACAGAAGGGAAAGCAAACAGGAATTACAGTTAAAGATTTTCTTTCACACATAAAATGTTCTTTCTCTGTTTTCTAGGGCAGTGCCTCAGTGGTAGGGCATCAGCCTCAAAGTGTGTAATTTTCACCAGAAGAAATTAAATGTAATATCAGTCTTCAGGAAGAATGTTCTGAGGGTGGGTAAGAAGCAACAGCAAGTGTGAAACTTTCGTCGGCCGGAATTTCTGGCTCACACTGATACTAACTTTTGTTCTTGTTTCCTTCACCTTTTAAAAAGAGACTTTTTAAGTCTCTTAATGGAAGATTTAAAATCTTACTTTTATTCATGCATCCTCATAAATACATGTTTTTAAAATATCACAATCTAAACGGCTTTTTCTAGGTCCATTTTTGTTATCATAGGATCTATTTTAATGGCTACTAAGCTACAGTGTCCGTACCTTATCTTTGTCAGTTAATGTATCTAATTCCACCATTCCCGGAGGGAATAAACCTGAAACTAAAGCCTGCAATATATTAAAGAATCAAGAACGCTTATGCAGAACAAACAGAGGATTTAGCTTGAATAAACAGCAGAGATCTCAGTGTCTTTTATGTCCAGGGCTCAGAACTGGAAGAAGAAAATGACTATAAATCAACCCCATGAAACAACATAACATAAATGTTGTATGTTTATTTAAAACTTTATACAATCATTTATCTGGGCTATAGCTCAGTTTCAAAAAGTGCTCTGCTGTAATGAGGCACTGAAGCTAGCAGTGATCAAGAGTAAAAAGACAGATAGTTTTCAACCAGAATTTGCTTATGGGAAAAATGAAAAGCACTTAAGCAGACACAAAGTACCTACAGCCAGTAGATCAAGCGAGAGGATAACACAGTAATAACAAAAACTTTGATAAATTTTTTCCTGTTTCTCTTCAAAATATCACATTTCTTGTAATGTGACATTGTTTTAAGAACTAGGAGGCAGCAATTTATGCCTTAATTTTCACACTTGAATAAAGGCTGATTTGTTGTCACTATGTGAAGTATGACATGTTTTTCCACAAGAATTAAGATTAAAAAAAAGCAGGCGGCAACTTCATCTTAACTTGCATACCAGAGGGAGCCTCTTTAAATGTGCTGCTGTGTACTCTCCCATCTGTAACAATGCTTAGGGTTTAGAGAGATCATCGTAATGGTAAGTATTGTTTGCTGTTTGTGGGAGAATAAAAACGCAGCATATGTATTTACTCTCTAAAGAGGCATGGTCAACATCAGACATACTATAGTAAATGTAATGCAGATTTTATTGTGAGCAAATGAATGCAACTTTCTTCTGTACACATGGCCAAATTCTACCACTTTTACACTGGATGCATCTACACGTACATTAAAACACTTTTACTAATGCACATTAAATTTAGTACCTCCAATATGAGGCACTAAATAAATGTACATTAGGCTGTGCTAATGCATAGTAGCACAAGCACATGTTTTTTTAGGTGACACTTAATGCACAGTAGCCGATTCTACTACACATTAGCATATTAGCACTGTTGTTTTTACACACTGCTTTAATGCACAGTAGAATCAGCTACTGCGCGTTAAAGTGCACATGTAGATGCACCCACTGCATAGCTTCTTATTTCTTGAATAGTCCCAAAGCAGAACTTGGCAGTTCTACTAAAGAAGTGAAGTACCATTTAACATTGTATGGCAAAACCTGGCTCAGAGGTATCCTGATCTCTTGAATTTGTAGTCTTTCACTCCCGTGTAATAGATGAAAGGTGATGGGTTTCCTGCAGTGCCAGGCCTAATATCCTGCTAAGAAGCTCCATATCTGCATGGCAGAATAGTGGTGTCTGTTTTGTAAATTGGGTCTGCAGTATTAATTTATCTTTTTATTAAAGATGTGCTGGTTTCGTGTTTTTAGACAAATCTCCAGCACCAAAGAGGGCACAAATGTTCTTTTCACATGTGCACAAGTACAAACTTGTAGACAGTGCTTCCTCCCCCAGCACCCTTCTCTATTTTCCCCAGACAGTAAAATGAAATTCTGGTAAATCCTTCTTTGTAGAAATGCAAGATTTGCTAGCTGGGATCATACCATATGTGTATGGCACAGGCAGCTCTTAAAGTTTCAGAGGAAGTCCATCCTGTTGTTGTATATAGCCATTGTGCAATGTTGTTATGTGTATGGTGAAGTCATGGTAAATCTAGGCTTTGACAACAGGGTTAGACTCTGGTGGATAAGTCCTTTATGATCTGCATAGCACATCAGCTGAAGGCTTAAAGCAGAAAGTGTTTTACACAATCATGATCCTCATTATTTTAGCTTGCAGAGCTGCAGATGTTATTAATAGTCATAAAATTAGTCACTTTTAAAGTCCAGTCACATCATTTGTCTCTTGATTTGGATTTCATTTTACTGCCAGCAAACAGCAGAGTAGAAAAAAAAAGCATTATATCAGCAATCAAAAATACGATAGGAAAATAATTTTTTCTGGATTAACATTTTTTGAAAATGGTCTTTTAAAAACAGTGCTGTGAAGTGCTAATGCATCTTCCGCATCTATGCAAGTACATACTTTTTCAGGCAAATATACTCGCTATGTCAATAATTAAATATAATTTATTCAATACTTCATAAGGTTTCAGATCTGTTGTGGACTACCATGTGAATACATATTTACTTTAGATAACGTAAAATGTAGATTATTTCCTTGACAGACTGAAATGACTCCCTAGCAAATATTTATTTGAGCTTTAATTTTTTTTTTACTCCATGTATATGCTAAATATATACATGCATATATGCAAATATCCATACCATACATTAAGAAAAAAATGCTACAAATCATTCATGTACAGAACTCCCACAGCTATATGATAACAGTTCTTATGTGGTAATTGGTGTGGATTCAATTTTTAAAATGTTTGAGCTGTTAAAAATCACCATGTACACTGAACTAAATAGCTCATTTTATTTTTTGTAGTTGAAATCATTTTGGTGGTGTAAACCGTTATTTTGTTATAGTTTTTTGTATTTCCTTCTTTAAAATGAACAAATACCTCCAGATTTCTGTTACTTCTACTTTGTTATATTACAAAGGCTATGGAATAGAGTAAATTGTGCTGTTTGAATATGGCATCTTTTGTAGAAATTAACAGGGGCCCTTGCATGTGACCAGACTGCATTAATTATTTCCCTGTTGGGCTTAGAGACAAGAATAACAGTTTAAAATAGGAATGAGACACATTAGAATATAAGAGGTGGCATGTGCTTGTGAAAAACAGGGTTAGTAGGCACACATATTACTTACAACAGGGTCTGGATGTTTACATGAATGCTAACACAGGGCCAGTAGGAAGGTTCCCCTTCGAGGCTTCAAACTTGTGCAGGTTACTCCACTTGGTTTTGAATTTAACAACATTTAAGAGATTTTTAAAAAATTTTAGTAATATTACTGTGTTATCACAACCGTCATATTTTGTTATACATCCATTTATTTTTGTTGCATGATTCTTGTCTTATGCCTGAATGAATCATAATTTAAAACTTGTTCAGATCCTTGAAAATAATTTAAATTGCCTTTCAGTTTCAAGCAAAGTATAGCAGGAGCCTGTTTTAGAGAATAAAATTACAAACCAAAGGCCAGATTCTGGAGACTCCCTTCATCCACAAGTTTTCCTAATAACTTTGACATCATTAGCATTTTTTTTGACTTGGTAAACTTTCAAGTAAAAAAAAGATATTTTAAAGAATGTCTTCATTTTTTTAATGAAGAAGACAGTATATTTGTTCTTTGCATGCTTTTCTAAAGTGTAAAAAAATAAAATCTTTCTCAAGTACCCAAGCATTTTCACAATAAAACTGTAGCATTTAAGTTAACTTTATAAACCAAAAAATTTTGGAGTTAAAATATATATTCTATGTAACCGCAAATGCTCATTGCATAAGGCTACTTTATTTCATTTTTAAGTTTAATTTTGAAATTTCATATATCTAAAATGGAGCTGTATGACTCCATAACTATAGGCCTCATTAGGGATAAATCTTACTCTAAAACAAACCAAAAAAAAGAATACCAACAAAAGTTTCAAAAATTAGAACTCTGTACAAATATTGGAGAAAAACATGGCAAGTCTGGCTGGACAATCATAATCAGACAATGAGTCTAGTGCAAGAGGTGTGGAGGGGATTTTGAGTGTTCCTCACTTTTGTAACCTCCCTTATAGAAAGTTCAGCACTGCTAAGGGTTGCTTATATGGTCTCCAGGAAGCACAGCTTTGTTGGAAGTTTCCTAAACTCTTCAGCATTGGTATGTCTTTTATGCCCAGAATCCATTCTCCATGATCCATGTGTTGTAGTAAGTAGTTTCTCTTTTGTTGCATTTGTATCACAACTAAAAATTACTGGGCTGAAAGTACTTCTATGCACATGCAAACAGCACTGCCATACTGCTTGTAATTATGTGTCGTGGGGTTTCCCTCACTGCATTCAGTGCAGTTACAAATGGAAAACATGCTCTAGTTTTAATTGCTTAAGAAGTTACTTATGATATGCAACTAAATGTTTAGTTATGCGGAGGACAGCTTGTCACAGACAGCTTTGTTGCTAATGTATACAAATGTTGGTATGGCGCTGGCCTCCTCCCTCCACACACACGCATACGCATACGTGCTGACCACAGCCTAAATAAGCTGATTTATTTGTTTCAGTTATTTGATAAGTGCATCATACCTCAAACCCTAAGGAACCACTTTAGGGGGATTATAAGTTTTATGATGTGAAAAGATTACTCTGAGTATACAGAAGAAAGTTTATATTGAGAGACTATGCAGGAGCTGAGTTATTTGCAGAGTTTGGGGGTGGCAAGGAGAGATGTGCAGAAGAGAGATTTGCTCTGGTGTAAAAGATTCTTTTTTTTTTTCACTGAAAGAATGGCTGCTTCCCCACTAATTCCCCCAGAATACTTCCACCCCAAACCGTTTCCCCCTCACAGATTCTCTCCTTTTCTTTATAAAAACCAATAAGCGCAACAGCAAAATAGTTTAAGAAGAATAGCTGTGCTATTTTAGGTGTCCTACAAAAAAGAATTGTGTGCATGTGCTGTGTTGTAGGAGAGCAGGCTATGAGCTATACTGAGGGGGTAGAATATGCAAGCCTCCTGTGACTGAGGATCACTTTATGGTTTTAGTGGGTTCTGAGCATTTGTGTTAAAATACAATAAATGCCCTTCCCACTGGACTACAGGCTTCAGTAGCACCAGTCTTGACCAGGCATAGAACAGACAGGCAAGTATCCCAATGTCTGTGCCACTGCCCCTTAATTTTGCAGTTCTGGTCTAGGACTCAAGCAGACACTGACTTTTGTGCTGAATGATATGGCAGCAATGAAATTTTCAACCCACATTTTAAAAAGGACTAGGATTTTGAGAACCTCCATTTTTGTGTAGTGCTCAGCACTTCCTAAAAATTGGGCTGCCTTATAGGTGTCAAAACTGAGGCATAAGAGATTTCTGAACATTTAAGCCAACATTGTACTCAGTTTTTCAATTCTAAACACCAATGCACTGATGTTTTCAGTTGAGCAAGTTCTAGTGTATCCCAAACACCAGTATTTTATCAGCATGCCATCTAAATTTGCTCAGATATTTAGTACCTACGCTACACAGACACCACAGCAATAGCACCATTCCTAAAAACAAAAAAAAATCTAATTTAAAATTAATTTTCTGGTGACATGTGGCATGGTGCCAAAACAGTTAAGGCAATTTGCTGTGGACATAAATGCAGACATTTAAGCCTAAATTTTGGCTAATGCTAAAGGATGCTCCAGGAAACCCAAGTGTAAATGGGTATCTGAATATTTAGGCTGTGAAGTCAAAGGCAAGCCACGTTGCTCCTCATGTAGGCTGCAGAAACCGGTAGGCCTAAACCACACTAGCCTGATGGGCCACCTGGGCTCCAATAGACCCTTACCTTTTCTTTTTTTTTAACTCCATCAATAGATTAACATTGGCCTAAATGGTTGTGCAGTGTTGCTGAATGTTTCATTTACCTTATCACTCCAGAGAGGAATGTGTTTCAGCAGTGAATGATGGATTGTCTATATACTTTTATTTGGGGGCTTATATCTTTGTAAGCAAAACTGTTATTTAAATATTCAATTATATTATTAACGTTCTGGGTTTATTGAGACGTAAGTAAGGTGTATGTTGAATCATAAGTCCTCTATTCATGTTTATTTCCCCCAAAAGTGGGCAGTAGAACTCTATTATACAGAACTTTTTTTTTTTAAAGGAAAGACCTTATGGAGCTGAGATTACAGGCTTTATACTAAAACAAGAGTACTGGAGATAACTGAAGAAAGAAACTTAGGAATACAGTTAAAACAAAAAACACAGTGAGGCAGCTCTATGGCCCATGAGAGTTTTCCTATTGACTTCAAGGGGCTTTGGATCAGGTCCTAATCTCACTTGCTACTCAGAATGAGCACATAGACGATTTATTTTCCTCTGAAGTGCACCAGGACCTGATTGACTTCACCCCAATGTAACAGCTGCACTTTTCTGAAAGCTTACAGTATTAGAGACAACTCTATACTACCATATCATCTGCCTTCCCCCAGACGTACACATATACACTTCTAACCCTGTTTAAGTCCATTAATTAATGCACTAATGTCTGGCTATATGTACTCTGTAATACCACAGTTACTAGAATGGCATTTATATTATACTCTGTCTCCTGTATCTTTCATAAGGGAGTTTTTATCTGTCACCAGAAAATACTGGATAACGCTCTTTATTAGCCTCGTGATACTATAGTCCATCAATACTTGTCTAGGCCTGATGAGATCATGCTATGATTGTTAATCAGAGTGAAAGAAGCGGGTGGGGGGAGAGAGAAATACCTTTAGAAAAAAAATCAATTTAAAACTGGTAGTTACAGGTAAATATACCAAATTGTTTTCAGTGTAAAACGGAGGACATTGGCATGTTGGTTAAGCTCAAGTGTAATATCAAATGTCCTTTGAAATGCTGCATGGAAAGAATCTTGGGGTATTCTCAGGGATCTTTTCCCTGACTACTTGATTAAATACAGTCCTCTATGGGCATGTCACACTACCTCTGTGGCAAGCCCAGGAACACTGCCAGGAAATATGCCCAAAGCACACTTGTTCCTGCTGAGCACAACCCAAAGCCTGGAAATGATGGAATGTAGCCGGTTAAATGCAGCCCTGAGTGTGCACCAAAAGCACTCCTTAGACAGAGACCTCAAGAGTGGCTCTGGGTGCTTGCTCTGAGCAGCTCCGTGCCCTAATTTTCAGGCTTTGTCACATGCTTTGCAGGAAGTGTTGGATAAGGCATGCTTTTCAGTGGTAATCCTGGGTTTCCTGCAGAAGCAGCATATTTAGAGGTACATGGAGAGTTACAGGGGATATCCCATTTTTAACTCATTTATCTGAAAAGATTTTGGTTGCTATAGGTTATCTAATACTGAGTGATGTTGATTATTTATCTGAAACTTTCCTGTGGTTTTGTTTGGCTCCTCTCTAGCAAGAACCAGTTTGTGGGATAGGCTGGTAGTGGTAAGAAATAACATATTGACTGCTTTTTGCCTTTTTCGTAATAAAACTCAAGCATCTCATAGCTATTACTGCTCTAATGCATAGCACTGTACAAAAAGGAAAGCTAATGACATGGATTAGCAATGACATTTCACTGGTGTGGGCAGTGTGATCAGTGGTATGGAGGTGCCATTTTACAAAATAAATGCACCTAATCTTTCATTCCCATAATGTGCTGTTAGAGTTCAGCATTAACTACTTTTCATCTTTGTTATATTTTCATAATACTGCTCTGAGGTAAAGATATCTCTCTTGTTGTGGGGAAATGGCGGTAAAAGGACCCTTTTGTCCAAGGCCCCAGAGGGAATCTGTGGCAGAACTAGGAGTGGAACTATGAGGTTCCATCTACACAGTAAATTTACTGCCCCTGGTGGCAGGCTGCTTTCGGGAAGCTGTCCTCCTAAAGTGGAAGCAATATAGTTGACTCTAAGGATATGGGCTAATTAGTTTGTGTGCAAGTTAATTGGCGCTGTTACTCAGCAATACCACTCAGTCCACCCCCAACACCATGAGAAAGAAACTACACTGCTTCTGGTTTAGGAAGCAGTGCAATAGGCGTGAGCACATGGCTGCTAGGGCTGATAAGGTTATTGTATAAAAATAGTCTGACACACCTGGCTTCCAATATCATGAAAGGACTGCTAGAACATACCTAGGACATACACATAAGAGTGGAAAAGTAATGAGTAGGAGAGGTGCAGGATACCTGTGTATGCTACAACACCCTCTATCTCTCAATGAAGTCCACATTAGACATGCACTCTATGTCAGTACCCTCTATCTCTCAGTGAAGTCCACTTCTCAGAAAACTGGACAAGGAATACAGTATTCAGAGTCTGTCTCTCAGGGATTACCCAGTCTAACCCAACCCAGGATGATGATGGTTAATCCTATGCCAAGTGTGCAGTAGCCTATGTGTAATGATTTGATTGTCTTAGTCAAGCTCCCAATGGACAAATGCCTGTATCCCGTTGGACAAATAATGCTCCCAATAGGCAAATAATGTCCCTTCCCCATTTTGCTGCCAGGTTGACAACCTTAGGAAAGAGGCTTGGGCTGTTTAAACGTGGAAACTAACTTCTTACCCTATGAGATGTTTTGTTTTAAGGTTGTTGGGTCTCACTGACACAGGCTTACCTTGCACCACCTCTTCTTTTTCCAGGAGTAAATGAAGGAACTCAATTTCCAGTGCTGACCATCTGGCACCTTTCACCAGTATTAAATCAGGTTTTAAGACAGGAAAACTTAGACATCCTATCATGCTGTAGTTGGCACTAAAAAGTCCCTTGATATTAATCGTGGCCAGGAATTGTTGCCTAAGACCTCAAAGTATGGGAGAAACATATGTAATTTTTAGAAAGTGATGAGTAGGGATGAAAAATAGAGGAAAACAGCAGGTTGTATGTAATAATTCTTGCCATTTGTTCCTTCATGACCATCTGTTATGACAGTATACTTAACCAGCGTGTTCCAGAGTTAGTTACAATTCAAAAGACCCATGATCAGGCCTTCAGTGGGTGTAAATTAGTATAGCTCCATTGACTGCAACTGAGCTAGGACAGTTTACACCAATTGAAGACATGCTTCTGCTTCTCTAATTTTCTCGAGGCTCCCTGGTTTCCTTCAGCTACCAGTGCCTGCTGTTGCTCCTGGGGGTGGGGCAGGGTGGCCCACAAGGCTGAAGGAGCCCAAGGCTGGAAGGTTCAGAGGACCCAGTATGGTGCCACTTGGGGGGTGCACAGTGCAGGGGGAGGGTATATAATATGCCCTGGTGCAGTGTGAGGGAGCACACAGCATGACATGTGTAGACAAAATGGGGGGCCTTAAATTGAAGTGGTGGGTTTTAAAAAACACTTCTTCAGTTGAGGGCTGATTAAATTGTATCAGGAGCTCAGTGAGCAACTGTTCACTAGGGCATCCCTGGGGAAGACCAGAACCAATGGATATAAACTGGAACACCACTTCAGGATTAATACCAAGACAAACTCCTTCACAGTCAGGGTGGCCAGACTGTGGAATAAACTCCCTCTAGAAGTGGTGCAGTCATCTACCCTGGAGGTTTTCAAGAGGAGACTGGATAGTCACCTCGCTGGGGTCACTTGACCCCGGTTGTCTTCTTGCCTAGAGTCAGGGGAGCTGGACCTGATGATCTGCAAGGTCCCTTCCAGCCCTTTACAATCTATGAATCTATGAAAATCCCTGTGTTGTGCACACACCCAGCTAACTTACCTGCCTCTGCGGTGCGGGGGGGAGGGTGAGCTGCCGGTAGGCAGAGTGGCCCCTGGGCTGGGTGGGGGGGGATGGTGCTTCCCTCTGTGGCAGCGGTGGTCCCTCCCCAGGCAGCACCCACCTGCCAGCACCTGGCTTGGGTGGTCCCCAGGGGCACCACAGCTGTGGAGGGAAGCACCAGGCCCTCGCACAGCTCAGGCAGGCAGGCTCGGGTGGGGGGGAGATCAGGCTCACTGCTTTTCTTGGGCAGAGCCTGCTTTCCCAGGCTGCTGCCAGAGACGTGGAGCTGCACAGAGCCCAGTCCTTTGCTCCATGGCTGTAGGGGCAGCAAATTAAAACTCCTCAAAGGAGTTTCAGTTTGCTGCGCCCCAAGTCACTTAAGGTGCATCACACCATTGAATTTCCAACAGCAACTGAAAGTAATAAGTGATATGCCGCCAAGGCATGCAGACACCAACACCATTAAAGCAGTTCAAAAGCATTTAGCCCACTTTAAAGTGTCATGCATACACACCTCTCATTTCGTTTACATATGGCCATTGAGGCCTGGGGGTGTGTACTTATGCAGTGTGTGGCTGGGATCTTGAAACCCTGGCCACTCAGAATCTCAGGACTCACACTGAGGGAGCATTAGGTAATGAGAGGTACGTTCCCCTGCTTTAAAATAAACAGGGGTTCCCCCCCCCACAAATAGCCCTGAGTTTAATGATTGTAGAAGCAGATAACAAAAACAGAAGAGGAAAGAGAAAAACGATTCCACTTTTGACTGAACAAGACAAAAAGCCATAGTCACTGAAGAATAGACACTAACAATGAGCCAAACAGGAGTAAAACAGTTGAAGAGAAGTTGAGTGAGCTTTTTAATAAAGGGAAATGTATCTAAGCATTTAGCCAAAACCCCTCTGTGCTGCTCTGATTTATCATCTTTACTCTTATTCTGCTCTGAAGCCAACAGGGACCATTGATTCAACAGTAACCGCCCATTTTTTTCAGAGCTCGCCTAAAACAAATGCACTGCCATAACCACCACTGTTGTATTCCTTTGCGAATTCTGACATAAACAATGCTTCCACTGGGTAGAAGGACAACAGGGCTCTTTAAAATCATAAATTCACTGTCTATTGATTAACACAATTCCTTTCGGGCCTGTGAAATCCTTTTAAACGATTCTCAGACATAGGAACAAAGCTGTGAGCAAAACTCAGTACTCTTTCTATTGTAGAAACAACTTTACTCATATTTTACTGTAGGAACTGTTTAATACTAGTGGTGCTCAAGTTTCTAGCCCTGCAGGGTGGATGAGTGGTATGGGGTTGGTTCACAGGCCTGATCCAATGTAAGGTCAATGTCTGGGGTTGGTCCGCAGGTGCAACCCATAGCGCTGGTGTGGCCCTGCACACCAGATCTGGACATGGAGTTACTCCATGCACTGGTGCAATCCAGCATGCAGGGCTTCATCATCTAGTTCTCAGGGGTGGCAGATGACGGAATGAAGAGCAACAGTCTCAAGTTGCAGCAAGGGAAGTTTAGGTTAGATACTGGAATAATTTTTTCACTAGGAGGGTAGTAAAACATTGGAACAGGTTACCCACGGAGGTTGTGGACTCTCCACCCTTTAAGAAGCGGCTAAACAAAGCTTTGACTGGGATGATCTAGTTGGGGATAGTCTTGCTTTGAGTAGGGGGTTGGACTAGATGACCTCCTGAAGTCCCTTCCAACCCTAATTTTCTATGATCTGATCTGCCAGATTTTTAGGCTCGTGGGCTTCCTCACAAGCCAAATCTGGCTTGCAGGCTGGAAGTTGAACAGCACTGTACTATAGTATACCAGACTTTAAAAAATCTGGTAGTCAGGCCATAAAAAGTTAAATATATTTTTATTGATGGATTCCTAAAATTTATGGCCAGAGGGAAAATTAGAAAGTCTTGTCTTATCTGTACATTGTAGGGTGTTAAATTTCATCCTGTTTGAGCCCTGTTTGAGCAATTTGTTTGGCAAAAATCTAATTTGGTTTTGGGTAAAACATATCTTCCACAAAGCATACAATATTTACTTGAAGTTATCCAGTCTTGACATCAGTTATCCTGTCTGTGAGTGTTCAGTCCCTCCAGTGCAATGTCAGAATCAGTGGAGTGGGTGTGCCCTGCTTGGATCTTAACACAAATTCAGATTTTGAACAAGCCAAGGAAAAGAATAAAAATTATTTCAATATAATTTCTAACCACTGGTTTTCATCTGAACTTTTAAAAAGATATAATTCAACAGAAGAGAGGCAATGGGACCTTAACCTGTTCAGCCTCCGCAAGAGAAGGCTGAGGGGGGACCTGATGACCGGAATAACGGCCACAAGTTGTTAGAGAGTAGGTTTAGACTAGACATCCAAAGGCACTACTTCGCTGTCAGGGCAGCTAGGATCTGGAACCAACTTTCAAGGGAAGTTGTGATGGCTCCTACCCTGGGGGTCTTTAAGAGAAGGCTTCACATCTACCTGGCTAGGGTCATTTGAGCCCGGTTTTCTCTCCTGCCCGGGGCAGGGGGTCGGACCTGATGATCTACTTCTATGAATCTATGAACGCTGGATTCCGTGAAGGTTCATGTGTTTACATGTGAGGCATTGTTTCAGACTCTTGAGAAATCCAGATTAGCAAAGAAAGAAGAGTATCATTTCTGAAAGCTAAATGAGTTAGCTAAATATGCTGGTCCATTAGACCTGCAAGCAGAGCAAATGTTTTCATGTCCATTGGCTATTTTATTAGTCTTTTTTTCTTGCTGCTTGATATTCAGAATCCATCAGTTTTCCTGGTCATCCTCTGAAAACCTGGAGAATAGTGCAAACACTGCTTCTACCCATAGTATGTGGATAATTATACTGATTTACAATATAAAATTGTGTTTCAGATGTTCCATTTAAATCTTATCTTTTCCACTGAAAAAGAAATGGAGCCACTTTTGAAACTGTTTGTTTTTTATTAAGTTCATAAGTTCCTTTAAACACAGGGAAGTGTGACTATCATAGACATTTTTTCAAGGATCTGGAAAATGAAACTTTTCTAAGGTATAATTTTTTTCACTAGACTTGGGTCAGAATGGGTGCATCTACACATCACCATTGCTATGGCACCATGCATTAGTACTTTCTTTTGGAAGTCTTAAAGCACAGCGCAATATGGGCAGTTACTGCACTGTGTGCATGGTGCACAGTTGGATTTTGCTTCTGTGTTGCCATAGCGGTGTCTATACTGGGGAAGTGCACTGCTATGGCAACAGAGCTGCCATCACATGTAGTCCCATGTGATTGCTATGTTACTTTAGCACACTGTATGGCAACGTAGTGCATCACTGTGTTGCCATAGGGCAACCTGTAAACATGTTCACAAAGGTGTAGAGAGACTGCATGCAGTTCATATGAGTGAAAGACAATAGACTAGTATGTTAGCAGTATACTATGCTCCTAAAGGTATAAGAACATATAACATAAAAGATGAGTATGCTGCTTTTGGACTCCTGTAATTCATACAGTTGAATGTTTAGAAGGTGTAAGTATCAGAGCCCCTCTGCACATGCAGGTAAAAGTGCAAGGGGAAAAAGCATGATCCACGCAATTGTGCCTCCTGCCATACCACACATGCATGGCAGGAGGCATGATTGTGGGACCACATATAAGATCCCATTGCACCTTATTGCTGGTGCAGGGAAAGCCTGATCCCAGGCCCCCCTACACTGGCAAGAAACAAGCTCCTGCAGCTGGGAAATACCTCATGGGAACACCCCACGCACCCTCGAAGCTGGGAGACCGTAGCAGCAGCAATCTCTCAGCCCTGGGAGCTCCATGCACACCAGGGCTGGGAGATTACAGCTGCTACCCACAGCTGCTGGGATCAAGTGTAAGCATCTGTGGTCCCAGCAACTGTGTGACACTACTGGGGCTGAGAGTCCCCTGAGTTGCTGGACTCCCAGCCCTGGCTAGACATGGTGTACCCCTGCAGATGGGAGAGGGGTCAGTTGACAGGGCTCCAGTCTCAGGGAAGACCCTGCTACCTGTGAAAATTAAGCCTGGATACCAACCACCTATTTAGTTAATACACAATTTTGCGATCTAACTTCATAGCTGGTTGGACCCACTGAAATAAACAACTTTCTCCCACCCTGGAGATTGTTGAATGCAATGACTGTAAATTCAACAAGCAGAAATTCAAGTTCAAGGGCAATGCAATGTGCACAGTGTCCAAATGTGCAGAGAATCAACTAGTGCCATGAGGCTAAAACTTGCTAAATCAAAAATATGTAAATAAAATAAATTCTGTTTATAGTTCTGTCTTTTGAATGTGACTTGTAGTGCCTATTAGTGTACAACAGCATATTAGTGTACAGCTAATCTAGGAAGCTATGTAGCGCCAGGGATTCATAATTTTTCATGTTTCTGGGAACTTTCAGGGGTACTGTACAGCTCAAAGATGGTTCCCACCATAGGGTAGATAACATGTCTGCTACACACCCATATAGCAGCTTCAAGATGCCTGCCATTCATCACATAGATTTTTCAAATTTTCAAACATTTCAAGGAACCTCGTGGGAAAACTGCTGCACTTTGGAAACATTTCTGAGGGTGGAATGAGATTATTTGATTTGGAAAGCAGAAATGTTACATTTGAACCAGTTTCCTCACACCAAGTACTAAGGAGGTCATTACATGGTTCTCCTCAGTCAATCAGACAGGTACTACGATCATCAGTCAGACAGATACTACTCTGTTTTCACTTGTTTATACCAGGATGTGTTTGCATTTCTCATTAATTTGTCAGTTTTCATTTGGAAAACATTCTTGTGCAATCAATGAGAGTCAGCAGGTAAACCTAAATACATCACAGTCTATACCTAATGAAATCATTTAGTCAGCTCTAGATAGTATACATCAGTAGAACCGGAATATATCATAAGAATACACAGATACTAAGGAAATATATTCAGACATTCTCTGTAAGTAATTGTGTATACATATAATATACCTAAATAAGTTAAATAAAACTAAAGAGAGATTTAAAAAATGTTCTTCACATAAAGGTAAACAATTATAATATTTAAATACTTATAATATTTAAATACTAAATATTATAGTAATAGTAAAATCATAAAGAGTTATATTGCTAAGTTTTGCAAGGTCTCATTGCAATGTGTTAGCGATAAAAATTTCTAAGATGCCTGTTGTTTTATATAATGGCAGTTACACAATCTAAGTCTGTTACATGTTTTTGCAAATCAAACTTTAGTCAAAAAGTAGTTCCCTTGTATCTATACACAATCTACTTCTTTGAATATATCTATACTGAAGTGCAGAGGTGGATCCAGAGGGGTGCACTTGTGCACTTGCAACCTTTTTTGCTTCCTGGTCCACCCAAAATTTAAAAGCAGCTGCCTGACAATAGCAGCAGCATGTCTATTCAGGCAGCAGTAAGAGTGTCAATTGAATTCATGGATCATTAAAATCTACCTAATTTCTTCTGAACTCTTCATTCCACAGGTGTTAATGACTTTCTCTCCTTTTTAATGTCTTGATGTTCCACTAATCAAACTATCCTTTCTTCTGCAATTCTGCTGTCTGTTAGCTGCTTGTGGCAATGTAGCTCCTATTTCACAGCCCTGCAGACTGTTTTTAAATCATTCCAATAAAGTTATATTTATTTTATGTCAATCTTCAGATTAATAATATAGCCCTAGGCCCCTGGCATATTAGTAAAGTTTCTAGTTCCTTTTTACCTGGAGAAAAATATTTTCTGTGTCATGCACCACACCATTTGCACCCTCCACCTTTTCAAAATCCGAGATCTGTCCATACTAAGGTGAAAGATTTCTTATGTACTCACATAAATAGGTCCATTTAAATCAGAAACTGGTATACCTTACACTGTATAAATACCTGGTACAAATGGACATTTACACGAGTAAGGACAGCAGGATTTGCCCTTCTGTCTACATAGATATTCACAACTTCATACCCACAATAACAGCATCGTGGGTACATGGAGATACTAAATACTACAGAGAACTAGCACCCAAAACTAGTGTTATTGCTTTCCTCAAAACACTGGTCTACAAGATTCATGACACTTCACACAAGTGCAAATCCTGTGAATGTTATATAATTATTATTAGGGTGAGGTGATGGCTGAAACACAAGGCATTGTACAGTATGTGTTACTACTATTGTCTCCTGACCCCTAAGCAAAAAATGTGTCTTGTTACCTGAAGCAGTGCCCAGCCACATACTATAAGTTAGTGGTATCAAATCCCCCTGGCTGGACCCAGACCATAAGGTTCCTTGCAGGCTAGATCTGGATGCAGCACAGAACAAGTCCTGGGATGAGCAATGATGGTGGCTGCAGGGCTCCATGCCCCAGATTTAGGTGGTAGACCCTCCCCTGCTTGCCTTACTCCTGAATTCCTGGCCAAATGTTATCACTCTGTGGACCAAATCCTGCCAACAAGCCACAAGTCTGACACCCCTGCTGTAAGTAAAGATCTGTTGTTTTGTATATTATTAATAATTTCCCTTTGAGACTGTTTTTTTCACCCATTTTGTCCCTGTTATGCTGAATCATAAAGAGCTGAGATTTACCGTTTTTGGAAAATTGCATAAATCAATTAAGCTGCTTCTATTCAGCATATAGCAGGTACTGTTTAAAATGTGAGATCACTCCTAAAGTACAAGGTGTACCACTCAGGTAAGTAAGTAACTGCCCTTTAGTAGGCAGTTGAGAGTGTACATGAAATGTAGCAGTGTATGGTAAAATCAACCCCCCCTACCCCGCCAAACTGGAAATATTTGAACTTGTATGCTGTGCTGTGCCCTGCAGCTGGATTTAGAGGAAGATCATATCATAATCTGGATCTTGATGATTGGTTTTGCCTCTCATCAGCATTTTTGGCCAAAGTACTGGGCACATTTAGTAACTTGTATCTGGATTGGTAAACACTTTTAGAACCATTTCTTGGTTATGTTCAAAAGGTATTACTCATGTGAGACTGCATTATAAATGCTAACCACCATGTTCACTTTCTAGGATATATTCACATGTTAATTTTTTTTCCGGGAAAAAAAAAAATTTTAATGCGATCATTTGTTGGGCCTTGGGGTAAAATTACATTTCACAGCTCCCTTGTTCCCATGCTATGGTAAAAAAGAGATTGATGTCTAAAGTTTCAACTGTATTTGTCTTACAAATTTGTTTGACTCCCTTGAGAATAATTGTCTCATATCATTTGAAAGCTGGTAATTCCTTTGGAATGACCTCTGTGTTATAATTACAGCAAGAGTACTAGCATGTAGCTAGGCAAAGTGAAAGTTAATGTTCTTGGTTTCTAACTGTTGTTTTTATTAAACGCCCCCCCCCCTTTAAAAGGGGGATACCTAGAGATATGAAGTCTACTTGAAAGTGCTTTTTGTAGATAAGTGTTTAGCAGAAAAGGGCATTTTGTATTATAAACATTAAACATTATCTACAGGTTGCAAAATCTTTGTAAAGTCATTTTGCATATCTGGAATATATTAACAAAAATGAAGTTTTTGATAGGATTTTAAAGGCACGCACCTTAGTGGCATTTGTTTTCCACCTTCTGCAGAATTTCTCTTCAGAATAGCTAAACTATTTTGCAGTTTTGTGCGGTTCAGAAGTGGTTTACATGTTGATATGAAACTGAACTGTGGATAAACTGAAACTTCCATGCTCAATAAGAATGAAAAATCATAGGAAGTACATAAGACATTTGGGAATGACAGTGAACAGGTCACTGAATATGCAAAATTAGACACCAGTTTTGGTGTGTCATGACTGCAAAAAAGACAATGCAATTTTGGGCCAGAATATGGTTCAGTTCTCTCCCCTTCTGTACTGGCCTCCACGAATCACTAGAGAGTTCTTCAGAGATGAAAGCTGGAGAATCAGTGGAGACCATTCACGAGGGGGTGTGAAGTGAAAGAGATTTCCAGGCAAAAGAATCTATACACTTATTGGTATGCAAGAACTGAAGTGCATAAGTACTATCAACTCTAGTAGGATTTACACACCCAAATCCTTTCTGCTTCAGTGAAATAATAAATATCACACAAAATACCATGTTTGAGAGTGTATGTAATACTCTGTCAGTATTCTAGGATCTATCCTTCTCTTGATTTACAAGGAAAATTACCTGCAGTAGCCCCTATTAAGTTAGTGAAAAGTTTTAGCATATAATCCTTCAGGGCACCTAAAAATGACATTGGAGTTAATTTGTCATGAGTCTTCCATTTAAATAAATTCTGTAATGAACTCCAAGGGGCTTACTTTGTTAGGTATAATTTTATATACGTTCTTCAGCTAAACTTAAAGTTGAAATGCAGCTTGGAGTATCTGCAAATACCTGCTTTATTTAAAAGGTACATATAGATTCTGTTCCGGTTATGATTAATTCATTATTGTAGACACTATTTTAAAAAGTCAGCATTTGCCAACTGTTACCATGGTATCTGAAATACCATCATTATTTCCTATTTGACTAGGCAGAAACTGCTGTGACTTGGCTACCTTGCTATGGAAATTGTTAATAAGCATTAAGGACCTGATTCGCAAATACATTAAAGCAATGGTCCCCAACCCATTGCTCAATGGAAACATATTCCCTGCAAGACCCTCCAACACTGCTCAGGGCAACAGGAAATTAATAAGTTATAACAAAGGGTGACAAGGAGAGCAAAGTATTATATTGGTCACTGCGCATTAATTCCTCAGTATTTTTGTTTATTGGCTAGTGAAGTTTGAGGACCGCTGCATGAAGGTTTATAATGCTAAGATGGCATGAAGAGGCAGTTTTAGTGTTAAATAAGAATTGTGTCCTAACATTCAAATTGCAACCATCTTGTGACATGACAAAAAAAATCTAACAATATTTTTGCTTGATACATGCTTAATTGTATACACAATAAACTTTCCATCAGGATGCAAAGCAAGAATGACTGGATCTTTCCAAGTTTCACCATCTGAATTCTTACCCCTATTTTTTTCTGCCTCCTTTCAGATAGTCTTTTGGGTGGTGGGGGGGAGGGAAGGGAAGGAGAGGAGCCCTTACAAGCTTGTAATAAAATATTCACTTGAATTTGTGTATTTTTGCATTACCTTAGGACCTTAATTGTTGAAATTTGTGTCAGAAATGCCTGCCACAAAAATAGAGTTTCCTAAAGTACTTTCAGCTAAATGGTTTGATAGATGTGTAATGTGAGCCTGCATAGAGGCTGTCTAGTGACAGAATTAAAGGAAAATGAGAAACTTTGTTGAAGAGTAATGAGAATGAATGTTTTGGCCATCACATTTGATGAATATGCTGGAAAAATAGTTAAAGTGCTTGCTGTGTTAATATCAGCTGACATAACAATTGTTTCCAGAGCACCAGACTTCTGAATTCTCACATAAAACACTAGGGAACTTGAACAAGGCAAAAGAATTTAAGGTTTGGAAGGGAGTGGGGGAGAAGGAAAGAAAAATAATGTGTGTGATTGGCTAAGTCAATCTCTTTTTTTCTTATTGAAATGGAGATGATATAAGAAGTTTTGGTCCTGGCCTGAGCCAAGTTAAAAAGAGCTTTAGTATTGCTATCTAAAGGGAACAACGTGGCTCTTACCTTTATCAGCTCATGCCCTGAAGAGTCAGTTCATTTATTCTGGAATCAAAATGAAAACTAGTTTATAGAGTGAGAAGTAATAAAAAAGCTTTTCGAAAATGTTGAATCCATTGCCTAGTTATAGATCCTTCTTTTCATTACATTTCCAAAGATGCCATATTGGAACTGGCCTTTGTGCAGGTGTGCAGTGTTGGGGAGATATGATCTTTGCACCGTGCATGTACAAAGTCAGAGAGAACTGCAGCCTCTGCATGCATGGGAGTGTCAGGACTGCTCTATTTATGTTCCAGTAGGGTCATGTATCACCCCAGACAAGGCCAAAAGAGACAGTGCATGTTGCGTCTTATAGTGGGTTATAGCAGTAATGGTGCTTCCTCTGTATACCAGGAACTCTGGCCAGTCCTGTAGCAAGGATGGGGGGGGTGGTGAGAAGGGTAACTACCCTGGGCACTAAAGCGAAGGGGTACCAATAGGCACTGCCCAGCCAGGGCAGATTGTGGGACAGAGCTCATTCAGGTGGGTGCAGGGCTCATTCAGGTGGGTGCGGGGGTCAGGGTAGGGCAGTTCCTGCCTCTGCATGCACTTCTGAGCAAACCCCCCAGCCAGATCTGTGCACAGGTTGAGGGTGGACTGTCACTGCAGGCTTTGCCCTGGGCACCAAACTTCATTGCTACAGCACTGACTCTGGCACAATTGTTTCTTGTACTCCCCCTGAAATGAAAACTATGCCTTAAAGGCAAAAGTATGCACTAATTTGGTTAAAAAAATAGTATCTGCTAGATGAATTTTTGTTATACTTTTTGTAAACTCATTTCAGTAAAGAAATGTGTTTTTAAAAACATTTAAAGCATTTTTAAAACATTCAAGATGCTACAGATCAGCTTTATTTGAGCTGGACTAGCTTGTGTTTTGGCTGGCAAGCCCTCACCAAGGTCTTCTGCCCTTGTACTCGTGTTACATATGCTCATTAAAACACTTCTCTTTAAAGAGTTATGCACTGTACAGCAGGTTTGCCCAAGTAAAAAGCTTACTCAGCTAAAGATTACAACACTGGAGTAAATTTGGAGAAGTATTTAGGCATTACCCTGCCAGTATTGGATGCAGTTACTTCATTATATTTGGAAAGACGTCCTCATTTTGTGTATACAGAACAATCAGCTTTAGCCCTGTATGCTTATTTAGGTAAAAGTTCAGAGAAATGCATCATCTCTATCTTTTATTGCTATCTTTTATGAATTTTGCTGAACATATGTAGTAGGTTGCTGTATTTTTCTTGAGATTGGACATGCATCTAGACCTGTGTATGAAGTACAGAACATACAACATTCAAATTTTGTAGCCCTTGGACCTGATCTTCAGCGTCCAACTTTTGTGGTCTGTTATAATTTAGGACAACTACAAAGATTGCTCTAAGTTGCCTTTGCTTCCCACTATAATGAGACTTGCCATGTGCTGAGTTGTTCCTCAAGTTTAAAATATACCATTAAGGCAACTCCACAGTACACTGGCTCCAAACAGCAGAAATAGGTCAGTAGGATATAAGAAATATTCTTATTTGCATACCCTCTAAGAGTTGACCCAACATCTATGGAGGTCAGTGAAAAAAAAAGCATTTGGATCAGGACCTAAATCAGGCTTAAAGCCACTCCTGTCCTCATACATGGATTGAACCATGCAGAGTTGGCCATCCCCACATAGTCCTTCTTCCTCAGCCTACCAATTTTAATGGGACTGATCAAGTACTTGAAGTTATATGCATATGGTTAAGTACCTTGCTTGGCCTTAGCAGCTGAGGTTGGAAACTGAATTTTTTCATATGATACAGTGTACAAACCCAAGACACAGATAATCAGCAATGATACAGTGTACAAACCCAAGACACAGATAATCAGCAATGTAGCAACAATTGCACTTGCCAAGTGGTATTAACTTAAGCATTTTGCATCTTGCTATCTGGTAAGAGCTCTTGTAAGCATGTCAGTACTTTTTCCTTCTATGCATTTGTCTTAGGCTAAATGAGCAAGATGTAATTGTGCTCATAAATGCAATTCTTACTTGTTGTTGTTAGAGGGACTAGGATGTTGTTTCACATGTGGTTCCAAGTTTCTCGGACTATTGTGACCAACATTCCTCAGGGACAAATTCCAGAATTATTTAGAAATTATAGAGCAGATCCTAGAGCTATCATAAACCTTTCGTCAGTCAATAAAAAGGGCTTTTCTTTTCATAAAAAACAGCTTAAACATTTTTGCCTTAAAAAAGGAATATTGATGTTGGAAATGTGAAAACTTTGCCTGAACTTTTATTCTCTCTGCTTCTTTTTTTCATTTCCTGTTTTTCTTTTGTATGTGTTGAACCTTTTTATGAATACCTTAATGCCTTTTTGATCCACTTATGGATGGGGTCCGTCGAGTAACGCTTCCATGTTGCCTACGTCTGATTCTCACCACTGGGATGCAAAGCAGCCAAAACCTCTAAAGAATTTAAGAGAGAGATGTTAGCCAGCACTGAATTTCTTTTGAACAATGGAAGAATCATTTTGGGTTTTGAATAGTCTTAGAAACTCTCTCAACGTACAAAGAGTTCTAGGAACAGTGTGAAATATTTCAGAACATTTTTGCTGGCTTTCAGGGGGCAGTAAAGTTGTTTCTATGATACATTTCAGCAGCTGTCAGTATACCATTCAACATTTCTGCTTGACTTCTAGGCAGTGGAAAGTTCAGTTTCCATTATTATTACTGGTTAATTTACTCACCTATGGCTCAGAACTGGTTCTTTCTTTTCAATTAACTGATTTTTACCTCATTTAAGCCAACAGGCCACCTACTACTGGAGCCGTAAGTTTTAACCCTGTCCCTGTTAACACATGTGTCTGAGCTAACCACAGAGCCTCCTGTCAGAAAAGAAAGGCTGCATCCAGACTGAGATCCAAAGCAGCGAACACATTAACAAGTAGAGAGCACTGTCTTGCCTGTCACTTCAGTCAACCCAATGAAAGCCATGCCTCATACCATAAACTACAAATATAAGAATGAAAAATGTTTCAATATATGTTCTGTAGTTTGAAAACTCTAATATATTGCTGGACTTCTCTATGTGGACAGTGATTGTCTTCTTTTGTGAATAAGGTTTTAGAATAGATACCTAAACATAGTTCCTGATCCTATGTACACCAGCTCAGTTTTTTTAAATTTCAACCATTTTTTATTTTTAATATAGTGCTAGTCACAGTGGTTATATTTGTCTGTATTATGCCTGGTTCTGAATTTGTTATTAATTATTTACCTATATTGCATTTTGTTATTCTTCTCAAAAGTTTCTGTCCATTGATTAAGGATAAAAAAATACAGTACAACTTAGTTCTTTGTGTAAATCTGATATCTTTTATTAGACCAACTCAAATAGTTGGAAGACTTCTTTGGAAGCTTTTGGGTACAAATACCCCTCATCAGGCTGAGGATGCTGAGTTGGCTGAGGATGCTAAAAGTTATCAGATTTACCCAAAGAACCTTTGTCTGCCCAGGTCCTTAGACCATCATGACTACAACCTGTACCCCAGTATAAGTTAGTGACACTTTATGTATAACTTTATCAGTCAAAGAGATGGTCAGAACGAATGGTTCATGAATAATATGTAGCCTGGAATCAGTTCATAGAAACTATTTCGCAATAACTTGTCAATATGAATATAGCTGGAAAAATATGCATTGGTCCTGGGAAAAAAAGCCTACATTTATCAGATAACTTATTTGTTATGAATAATTCAACTAGTTCTATCTGTATCTTCATATATGCATGTATTGTACAGCAGTTGACAGCACTGGGAATGACAGCCAGAAGATCAACACTCTAAAGCATTGTCCTCTTCCCATGACTCAAACCTTTACAACTTAATGGAAAAGGGACTTAAATTATTGCTGGGCAGCTGATTGGAAGTTGCTGTACCTGTTTTCAAAATGTTGTAAGTAAAAATTGATGTGATTTTGAAAATGGAAAACTATTGTATAAAACTCTTTAGCACCAGGAGAGCTAGCTGGACTATGGCCATAAACTGCATTTATTCAAGTCATTTTTGCATTAATCAGTGTGGCTTGAAGATTGTGTTCTATGTTTTTTATTTAGTGGTTCATATATTATAAAAAGTGCCTTTAAGTGTTTTGAAGAAACACATTAAAAATCCACTGTAATGCCGAGGTGGCTGACAGTGTTAATATATAGCGGGTACACTTGCCTTTGCAGTTTAAATAATCTGGAGGAGACAGTTTATTTTATTTTATTTTAAGTTTTATCACTGAGGATCCATAATATCAGAGGACTAAATTTATGATGCTTCTTTTCAATACTTCTAAAAATATTAATGAATATTTTTCAGTCACTCAGCTGGAAAATAGGACTTTTCACAAGTTTTCCAACTAGAAGTATAGAAATGATTTGCTGCCTTTTTGATCCAACATCAAGGTATGGGAATTAGCTGATTTGTTTTCTATTAAATATATATATGCCCTAACAGACTAAAAACATTTATAAGGCAAAATGCAAATGTCTGCTTTCTCTAATTCAGCATCTGTTAATTATTATAAATGAGACTTTCATCTCAGGAGGTTTAGTTCAACTAAACTTCTACAAATCTGGGTGCTATATCCATAATTTGTCAGAACTGTGGTCATGAAATATGACTGGACATCTCATAGCAACAACATTTCTTCTGATTTCTCCCATCCTTCATAGTTGGTTCCTACCTACCTTATATTTATGAATAACAGTGATGTAACCAGGGGTGGGCCACAGGGGCACCAGCCCCAGGGCCTGGCACAGCTGGGGACAGCCTGCTGGCACGGAGCAGGAGCCGAGCAGCTGCTGGGGGGTCCTGACTTAAGAGAGGCATCAAAATCATCCCCCAACCCCTGTAGATGCTCTTGCAGCAGCAGCTGGTGCACATACACTGCACTGCTACTGCTTTCAGAGCAAGAGCTGGGGTGGGCAGAGCACAGAGTGGCAGCAACAGCAGCCAGGGCCTTGCACTCCTTCACTGCCCTGCCCGTCCTCTTCCCTCCCAGCTCTCCCCCAGGGTTTTCCCATGATGTAAACCCAGCTGTCACTGGTGAATAATCCTTCCTTATATACGTATGCATATTGTAGCCCTGGGGAGTGTAAGGATTACAAGCGTGAGTAAAACTCTAGGATTCGGACCTCATTTGGGTGCAGTGTGTGCTGAGTTTGGCTAAAAATGGCAAAGACCTTCTCCTTCCTCACCCCGTACAGGATTGGTAGTGTTCTCTAGAAACTCCTATTCCTTTTTGTCTGGTGTCAGGATTGCTTCCCTTCCTCCTGACATCTGCTTTGGGGTTCAAAGTGTTGTGACAATAGCTTTTCATGTCCAAACCAGAAGTCCCAAGTAGTTCTCTGTTTTTGAACTTGAACCTTAAGATACTATGACCACAGACAGGTGTTACTTTTATGCCTTTCTCCCAACATAAAAAGAGAGCGTGCAGTCATTCAAGGGACTCCTTGTGGGAGAGAACTGGCCCTTCCACAAAAGTTAGATCCAATATCGGTGAGCATCACCTTCCTTCTCCTGATCTAACCCCAGTTCCTGGCTCCCTGGTTTTTGAATTGTCACCGCCCACAGGGTGATTGAAAGCTGGGGTGTAGGGAATTGGGGTTAAGGGAGGCCTTCCTCACTTTGCCAGACTCACATCACCACCTGCACTGTCCAGCGGGGCAGCATAGGTAATGATTTAAGCTGGCAGGGCTGGGATCCAGGGGTGGCACTCTCCAGCCCTGCTCTCCTGGGCCTCTGGCTTTAAATCACCCCATGTATTGCCCATGTGGGCTACAAATGCAGCAAGTTAAAAGTCAGGGAGTCTCTCCCTAGCCCCACTTTCTTGTGCCTCCAGCTGTAAAACTACCTGTTTACTGCCTGCCCCTTCCTAGGCAGGGGAGAAGGCAGGCTGTCAATGGGTGGGGGTTGTCCAGGGACCCATCCTTTAGTGCCCTGTGCCAGAGAGCTGTCCTCTGTAGCTCTTCAGCCAGGAGACTGAAACGCATGTATGCTCCATCCCCCAGGCTATTTTTTCTAATAGGGAGGATTTCAGCTAACCTTTAGAAATGAATGCCTGTTCTGTCACTCTTTCCAGTGCCACAACAGAACCAAGAGAGCTCTGTGCAAGCTGAATTGAGTTAATCTATGGAAAAAAATGTATGAATATTGTTAGTCTCGTGTCTAAGCCACCAGCAAAAGACTAACAGTTTGGAGTCAGTTTAGTTTGGGTTCTGAGCAGTTTGGGTTTGGTTTTCTTTTCTATTTTACTCAAACTAAATTGTCCATCTCTAGTAATTATGCCCAGTGGGCCATATCCTGCAGTCTTTAGTCTTTATTCAGGCGAATTTCCCATTGACTTCAGTAAGAAGTGTGCCAGGATAAAGACTGAACAGGGACTGGCAGGCTTTATGTGGGATATTTTGAATACTGTTTAGATACGTCTTTCTGTGTCAGTATCTCCATTTTTTCTTCAAATAATACCATTTAAAGTAGATGTAAGCTAATTTAAATAACATGATTCAAAATAACTGCCTCTCACGTTTATTCAAGAGGCAAAGGCTAGGAAATTAACCTTGTGAAAAGAAATGTAGTATACAGAATATACTGGGGAGATGGCAATAGGTAAACAAGATCTGGCTGGGAATGAAGTGATGTGAATACACAGGAATTATTTAGTACTTTCCCCAGACTGTTAAGAGGACCACACAAATACATGCCTGTCACAAATATAAAATGTGATATATATATATGATGATGACTCAAATTCATTACATTCTATAGGATTACATGTGTTTTACTGGGCTGCCAACCCACTGCAACAATATCAAAATGTACTGGAGTATATTTTTTCACTGCAGAAGAAATGTAAGAAGAGTCTCAGGAAAGTTATGCATTCAAGGCCAAATATATCCTTAGTGTAATTCTAGTTCAGTGGAGTTTCACAAAGGATTAATTCAACCTTTGGAGCTTTGAGTAGAAACTAGCTTTGAAGGAACTACCACTGGAAACCATGGTAGCTCTACAGACTCCAGGACTCTGTCGTTTTGACAGCTATTCTCTAGTCACACCTCCTTGAATTATTATAATGCAGTCTCATGCTACTGTTCCTTCCCAGGAGGGACATAGATATCAATCAGGCCAGTCACCATGTTTTAAAACTGGGGAACAACTCTGTATTTTCTGTAAGAGATAACATAGACAGGGATTTAGCAGCATGTGAATGTGAGATCTAGGGATCAAACTTACTGGAGTTCTTTTCTCTTGGCCAGGTCACCAGTTCAGTCTCATGGAGTTTTCTTGGCCTTGCGTCTCTAGCTGACCTATCCATGGAGAGTATGTGGATATTTTTGGCTCTTTAGAATATGAGGAACAGATCAGAAAAATTATAGCTGGCAAAGTCTTAGTTCATTTAGTCTGTCTGCCTGGCTGAGAAGGATTGTTCCCTAGAGTAGTTTTTCTAGTGTTTGCAATCTGACCTAGATCTGGTTATAAAAATGGAAGTATTGAAAAAAATGCCGCTTTTTGGTTTAAAAATGCTAGAGTTCAAAGTACCCCCTTTTAATCTGTATAGTCATGCACTTTTACAGTGGGGAATAAGAGATTTGATATATCCAGTATCATAAATTGTGGCACCTTAATGGTAGTGAATTTTCCCACTAAGCTGCAATGACATAATATAAAAAGCATGATGTGGTGATACAATGGAATGACACTTTAGCAATAATATTTGTATTACAGTAGTATCCAGAGATCCCAGTCAATATATACATACATATATGCAGACAGAGCTCCTCTTCCAAGGAGTTTATTGGTTCTAATTATAGAATGGCACTTCATGCACCTCTAGAGAGCAAGTGACCCTTGAACAATTTATAGTGGTTTCTAGGTGCATCCAGCTGCCCATGTTTCCACTGGGCTCTTCAAGCAGCATGAAGGGCCACAGAGCAGAATATCAGTCTTATCGTGTCCTGTGTGGTGGTACCCAGTACAGACAGTGGTATAGAGCAGCCTTCAAAACTCTTTGCTTCTCCTTCTCTCCCGCAAGAAAAACCCACAGATAGCTAATTAAAATGGCTTTCTATCTGCTTTATACCCGTCAATACAAAGCTGTTGGATCAAAGTGGGATCAAAGTGGAGCATTCAGCTTGTGCTGTCCTGATTAGGACATGGATATGATACAAGACCCATTTCCACATAGAAATAGTAAGTGGTCTCATTCAACAGCTGTGATGCCCTCAGAGACTGAATTAGATTTCCACCCCACTAAGTGAAAGACTGAAATAATGTAAAAAAACCCATTGGTACACTTTTATACAAGTCACTCAAAGATACTAAAGTTCTCTCCAAACTACATGAACCATGTGGGGTTTTGTTTGTTTCTTTGTTTTTCTTTTCTTATCAAAGTTTTAACCGGGATAACATGCTGGATTTTTTGATTATCATACTTTACCTGCTCATAGCTGCTTAGAAAGAAAGTGTGGGTCTAAAAATTATAAGTAGCAGCTAGTGGTATTTTTTGTAACACATCTGGTATTGTTTAAGGTTGTGCATAGTCTGTTAGCAGAGTCATTTTCCTTTTTACCGTACCAAATGAAATATATCAATTAAAATCTTTTCCCATTCACTTTTATCTTTTTTGGTCTCTTTATTTTTACATAAAATTTGGAGGAAAACAATCTGAAGATTTTTTTGTCCATCTTTTCTTCCCCAGTTTAATATTAATTCATAATTAATAATTCTGATTCATATGAAAACTAATCGTGCAAAGGCAGTGGGATCTGATTTGTCATGATTTTGCCAAAACCATGTTTTTGCTTATAAAAATCCGGTAATAATCTCCAAATATTGATATAGATCATATAACTAGGACACAACAGATATCCCAGAAGGTTCTGACAACAATGAAAGTCTCCAACTTTGTTTTGTGGTTACCGTCAAAGATAATTCCTTAAGGCATGTGTATAGCCTTTAATCATATGGACTAATGGCCTTGATTCAGAAAACATCCCTGTTTGGTAAGGAAACTAAGCACATGCTTAGCTGTAAGCACATTCTGTTCCCAGTGAAGTGGATGGGATTTTGCGTAAGCATGTGCTTGTGTGCTTTCTTTAAGAGGGTTGGATTGCCCAGGTAAAGCAAGACTTGAAAAAGGAATCTGACTATTTGACACAAGTATTCTCTGTTCTGCTCTAGATATTTTCTACTTTTAATTTAATTTAAATTACAAAAGAGTTTTGGACTTACCCAGTCCTAGTGCAGCTGGCTTTCAGCAGATTAAATTTACCTAATGGAAATCTATGTTCTTAAAATTCTAGTTACCTGCTGCTTATCCCACTTCCTAAAACATTGATAGTCCACTGATCTAGATACACAGATGAATGCCAACAGGGAGTGGGAAAGGCTTAAACAGTGGGCTGCAGTTTTATGAGCTTAATAGCAGAAGGGGAGCCTAGGCTACCTCAGGGCTCTGATACAAGACGTTTATGTGGTCCAGTGCTGAGAGGTACTAGAAGGTTCCTGCCGTATGCCCAGTTACTGGGGATAGACTAACTCTACAGTTCAGCTCAGTGTCCTGAATCTGCTTATTTTTTCCCCTTTTGGATGGGGGGGTGGGGAGGGAGGGGAAAGAAGGCACCAAAAAGAGACCTCTATCTGCAGATGCTTCAGGTCCTCACTACAAAATGAGTAATATTAATCACTCATTCCTGTTTAATCAAGCTTTGCCTCTATAACACTTCAAATAATTCTTTCTTGGCCCTAAAATATGTGACAAGTCAGGCCCAAAGGACACTTAAAAAGACTCATCTTCTAAATCACAGTTCCAGGCGCATAAGGCATAGCCGCTAAAGAAGCTCCAAAAGATCTGGCCATTAAGGGTGGGAGCAAGAAGCCAGTTGGTTCCCATCTCATTCTGTCTGGCTAATGGGCGGCAGAGAAGCTCTGGGGAAAGAGAGGCCTACCTTCACATTGCCAGACCTATGCCTCCTCCCCCCCAACTACTCCCACAAACGTGGAGTTAGCTTTCATGCTGTGGCAGTGCACTTGTAGTGCCTGCCACTTCAAGGGCTGAGTCAGGCAGCCAGCAGGTACCTGACTGCAGTGGCCATTTTAAAACATAGCAGTTTGCTGCTGGCAGCCAGGCAGAGACTTTGTTGGGCTGAACTGCTGTATGAAATATCTGGCATGTAAGAGCAAGGGGTCTCCTGGTCCTGGGCATGAACTAAAACTGCTCCCTGCCAGGATACAGAGGCCTGATGGGACTGCTGGTGATGTGGCAGCTAGGGTGGCCATCATAGAGGACATCCTGGTTTTCTGCTACTCTTCAAGAGAAAAATAGAGGGCATAAAGTTGTCTGGTTTCATATCAATACAGGACAGAGAACAACCAGAATTTTCGTTGTGGTGGCCACCCTAGTGGCAGCCCCACTTAAATACCAGGACTGCTTACCTCCCCAGTGAAAGGCAGGTCAGGGTGCCTCAAAACTGTGGGTATAAGGGGGCCAGGCACAGCTACAGCTATCTGAGCCCAGGGGGTGTAAGACCCCAGGTAGGAACAGGCATGGCTGTGGCCACCTGAGCTCCTACAGGGGAATGAGATTCTGGAGGCCCTGGGCGGGGGGAATAGATGTGTAGCCCCAGAGAGGGGGTGATAGTGAGGGCCCTGATGAGGGTTGAGTAGAGCTGAGGGTCAGTCTGAAGGACAGCCCTAGGTGGTGTGCTGAGTATGGGTGTGGGGCAGCCTGAACGGCAGCACATGGGCGACCCCCTTGAGGAGCAAGTTACTGGTTATGAGAAGCCTGGTGAGGGGCTAGGGCAGAGTTAGCCCTCTGTGTGGTGAATCGGCTGGCCACTAACTGGGTGAGGGTCATGGGAGAGGCCCAACAGACTGCATGTCACCACCCAAGGCATGATCCAGATAAAGCCCCGAGGCCTACAGGAGCTGCTTCAAGAGGGAGCAGGGCAGAACAAGTTGTTGATGTGAGAGAGAGACCCTGTAAGAGGGGATGGAGTGCAAAAGCCCCTAGCAAGAGGAGGACGGTGTGAATGTGAGTGTAAAAGAGGCCTGAAAAAGGACTAAGTTGGCCTGGTTTTAGGCCGGGAGCATAATGTCAACCAGGATGCTATCTGTGAGGCATGGGCTACTGTGTAGGGGAGGTTCAGAGCAGTGGATAGTGCCCCCCAACTTCAGGGTATGTAATAGATAGACTGCCTTATTTTTCCACCAGTTATGGGAACAGCAAAGTCATGGCAGGAAAGACTGGGCAGACTGCCCCATAGAGATAGGTGGGCGGGCCGACTTGAGACTTGGCCCCGAGGTTGTCCCTTCTCTCACATGCCTTGGATCTGATCAAATTTCCTACCTGGTGTGATAGATGTTGGGCACTGTTCTGTCTCAGGCAGCTAAGTCAAGTAATTTAAAAGGTGTAAAACTCTTCAAATAGAGTATTGTAATATGACACACTAGGACTGTGTCTACACAAGACACTGACTGTGCAGTCATTATTGCCTAGTCATTTATTACTTGTTTATATAAGTACCAAATGACTGCACACTAACTGGAATTACTGTATAGTAGCATTGCTGAACTGCTTTTTCATGACACTGACTGCATGGTAGCTCAAGACTAGCACACAGTAGTGTCATGTGACAGAAAGTGTGATGCAATGCTACTGTGCAGTAGTCATGAGCTACTGTGCAGTCAGTGTCTTGTGTGGACATGGCCTAGAGGCATGTTTTCTGATCCTAAGGAAAATATCTCCAAGCATTTGTTACAGATTTATGTCCCTGGTGGTTCTATCCCAGCAAATGTAATCACAGATCTTACTTCTATTCATAATTGTCTAATGATTTTTTTTGTTCATATTAGCTATCTGACTCCATAGCCTGAAAAGAAACTCTTCAGCTAAGTGTGATCTTGTGTCTGATTTGAATGTGTTCTCAATATGATTGTGTTCTTAATGTGATTCCTCAAATGAGGGTTAATTAAGAGCATGATCCAAAACCCATTTAAATCACTGTAAGAATGGCAGGGACTTCAATAAGCTTTGGATTTCATTTGAAATTATTTATATCTGTCACATTGTTTTTAAAGGTCTTTTCCTGTTTCAGCTAATAATCTTTTTGCTCTCTTCATGTATGGAAGAACTTCCCCCTTCCTTTTCCTTATACTTATTTCTGTTCTCTGAACATATTTGTCCTATATCTCAATTCTTCTTCAATAAAATAGTCTCTATTCTCTATACTCTATGTTCATATAGGCCAGATTATCAGCTAGTATAAGCAGAAATTGTTCCAATGTGAATTTTTAGGTTATAAAAACAGAATAAGCTTTTCATGTTGTATTTATGACCCCCCCCCCCCCCCCAAAAAAAAAAAACAACCCAAAAAACAGTCCTGTTGTTTAACCGTGTTCTCTGCAATATGGGAAGCAAATTAAAGTATGCAAAAGCAAAATGTACCCACAACACAAATAGAAGCTTTATCTCACCAATTAATTATTTTTGTTCTTGCCTGCCTTCAGTGAATGTTAGAAATAAAGTTAAAATAACTCTATTAGGGAGTGGGCTTATGCAAGAGCAATTTTCCTGGCAAAGATGAACTACATTGCTGGGACGCAGATATACCACTTCTTGGTATCACGGTGAAGTGATTTGCCATTTGTAACAAAATGGGCATTTATACATGGACTCAGGGTTGGGGGGGCGGGGGAGGGGAATGCTTTCATTAGAGCAGCTCTGAGAGCCACTCCAGTTAAAGCTCCTGGAGTGTCATATGTTTCAGCATCCCCGTGCTGGAAAACGGCAGTGGGAGTCCTTTAAAGCTTGTTGAGTGAGCTTTAGTTAAAGCACCCCCGTGGCCATTTTTCATCATGGGGATGCTGATGCATGTGACGCTGCAGTCTGCTGGAGCACAGTAATTACCACACTCCAACGGACTCGATTGAGTCTGCACCAACATACTGGTACTTGCAGCACGTTGGAGCAGCCTCAATGCATATGTATGGGTGCCCAAATCCAAGACTTGTTTATTTTGATTTCCTCTGCTGGAAAAGAGAATTTTAATACAGAAATGTCGAATAATTCTACACCGTGATTCTCATTCTGATTCACTTGTTTACATGGTAAATATCAGTTACAAAGAGAAAATGAAAAGTATGATAAATCCACATTTCTTTGCTGAAAAGCCTCACTGAATAGCCTCCATATATTCTTTTTCTCTGTGAAATTCTCTTAGTATTTTTTTTTGGTTCACAGCATATATCCCTAAACTCAGCATTCAAGGCCATAACAAATTTAGGAACTATCAGTGCAGTCCTTGCAATCTATGCATTCTGCTGCATCCTGGGATATCTTCAGTGGATCAGGAAGTACTAATAGGATTTCACAGAGGAAAAAAGCATTATTTAAAAGAGTAGCTGAAATGTATTTCAATATGGAATGTCCCCCAGAGCCTAGCTAGAGGGGAAATTCAGCCCATAAATATGGGCTAACCTCTATTTTCATAATTGATTTGCAGTTCATCTTTAAGTGCTAAAGAGCCCAGGTGGTTCAGAAGAGACTGCAGCTTGATGCTTGTATAATGAATAGTCTGTGTGTGTTCAGCACACATGTGGGTTATTCCATGGGTGGTCAAAGCAGGTATGAATCCATATAGCAATCCCTACCAAATTGCTTTCAAACATACAGTCCCTGATTCTAGTTCCAAATTTGTCAGATACACAGATCTTGTGGTATACCTTACTTTTATTGCAGTAAATTAGTGATTTAATAAATGTTGAATCATGAAGCCAAGGCTGAAGTCAACACAACTAGCGCTAGAAGAAATTAACTGTTGGGACTTCCTTGCATAGTTTTACATCTGTCATTTAAATCTCTCCTTATACTTGAGCATCAACACTTGGGTACTATCACAGGTAATATTCTGTATTATAATCCCATTACACATTGATAGATAAAAAATTGAAAATGGGAGGGAGAGATTTAGGGTCACATCATCTGCTTATTGTTACAAATTTGAAAGTTTTCCTTAGAAAACTAGGTAGTGGTAGCCCAGTACTTGCAACACTGTACTCATTATAAGGAATACCCTAGGTATTGTCATGCAAAGCAATAGTAATGTTTACAGTAGTGTACATTGGATATACGCTATCATTTCTATATAAAAAGAAAGTGGAATGATGGTAACAGCAGTCTATAATGCTATGGAAAGACTACTAATACTACATTAATACTTAAGCATTATCTTTTCTTGGTATAAATCATTCACTGCAAACAATAGCGGATCCTCTGAGAAATACTTTCCAGACTGCACGAAATGCAGCTTGGGGAAAAATCCTTCACTAACTTCAATCCACAGTATTTTCAAGGAAGAAAAGATAATCCAATGGGGGTTGGGGGTAGGGGTGAAGAAGCCTGTACGGAGTTACTGTAATAAAGGGCTCTTTGATAGAGCGAAACTAGTGTTATTTGTTGGCCATCCCAAGGCTGCCTGTTACCACAGACACCACAGAACAACATCATTAGTAACATGATGTGCAGCAATACAGATCACACTGATTTGTAGTGAAAGGACTGTGAGGGAACAGGAAATGTTTGGATGGCTGTGATTTCCAATGTTGCACATGTAACAGTAACTGCTGGAGTCAGGGCATGCCAACACCAAAGTGATGAGGGAATAACCTTTTGTAACCCTGACTCATGGCAGGTGACTGGTGCCAGAAATAAAAGCCAGTCTCTTCTTGTGTATCATAATATTCCTTTTTTAATTACTGTATGGTTATATGTATGATTTTTAGAAGTAGAAATGTGTAAGAGCCTGGCATAGCCCACAGGTAAATATAGTTCCAGATACCAGGAGCTGTAACAATTAAATGAGAACTATTTCTGTTCTAAGTAGGAACATCTGAAAAAGCACAAAAAAACCAAAACAAAACACCAAAGGCTGCTTCCAGCATTGTGAAGTTGTCACCAGTGCAGTGGTCAGTGCTGAAAGAGCATCTGGGTGGGAAAGTGCAGGGTCTCACTGTGACCCATTGACCAAATACAATACAAAGCCCAGTGTTTGGCATTTCCAAAGTTTATAATCCATGTAGAAGAAACATTGTTGTATAAACCTTGCCAAGTCTATAGGGCCTTTTAAATTCTCAAATAAGAAGCCTAAAAATTTATGGCAGTGTTGCTAGATGTGGAGGCCAAGTAAACTCACAATGTTGATCTTAGTTGTGTTTAAATTTCTCCTGCCTTCTGGCATTTTGAGCAGTAATGGAAAGAAATCATTTACTCATAGCAGCATTAAGCATTAAGAAACACAGGGGTCCCATGGAAGAGCATTAAGAATATAATTTATGTTGTGCATGTGGTCTCAAAACTGGTGGTGGGTACATCTGAAACACTGTATGTCTGTAGTGACACGGGTGGCATGAAAACCAAGCAGCACCCTAATGGAACAGATGACATGGAATGAAGTGCTAGTTTTTCCCACTTACTAAATGTTGATATCAGACTATGTCATTTAAAAATCATGTTGCAAATAAACAAAAGGTCTCATCTCCTGAAGATTATATTTCTACTGTGAACACACAATTGTCTTTGTTTCAAGACTGACACTTCAAGACTTTCTTTGTTTATCTTTATATATGTCTATTTTTATGTGGCTCGGTTTGGTATGGAATGTAGTATGTGGGCTGTCTCTTCCTGTATTTTTAATTCCTCTGCAAGTTTCAGGTTTAAGAAAAGAATCCAGTGAGTTTAGTATCCAATCAGGGATTGTAGTTTAATGGGTTTAAATGGGATCCCAAATATGAGAGCCAGAGCAAAACACAGTGTAATAGGCCTCTCAAATGCAGTGTATGTTGGACTGAATCTTTAAAAACAAAACAAAAGCTACCCACCTCACACAGAATGGTTTTGGTTATAAGAAGCTTATTTTTATTCCTTCATGGAGCATTTCATTTCAAATGTACAGTGAAAATTGTTAAAAAGTACTCAAGTACTTACTATCATGTGTAGGAACAGCAGCCAGCTGATCTGTCATGTGGAAGATTACTTTGGTTTAATGCAAGATGAAGTGCAGTACTTTGAAAGTGGAGACAAATGAAGGATTTACCTGAATAATAATTTTAATGAAAAAATTGTGTGTGATTTCATATTTCCTCTTCCTATGGGGCCAATTAGTGTTATACCCTTAATATTCTTTGGTATAAGGTTTTTTATTATTATTATTCTGAATACCTACATTTTATCGTTCTCCTCCATCCAATTTCCATTTTTTCTAACTTATGCACGATTTAGGTACCCAGCAAAGGAAAGCTTAATAGAGACATTTAAGAAAGGAAAAAAATAAAGTTTACATTTCTAACACATGAATTGCATGATAAAATAAGACTATATGCTATATTGGAACAGTGCTTGTTAAGAAAATATATAAGGTCTTGGTATGATGGTCACAGGACTCAATACAAGTGGATTCATCAGGCACCTGACTAGATCATATACACGTACACCATAATCCACAGGATCGACAGTTACCTACTACAATTCAAAATTAATATTCTTTTAAAACAAATATAGTTTGATTGCTTAAATCTTGCCAAGATGTTTATTCAAATGAGATTACTTTTCTTATGCATTTAAACTGTTAGAATCAGTATGAGTCACAATCAGTTTCTAAAAATTTGATTATTTGAAATAATTAGTTTTTATGTATCCATATATCTTTCATTTTTTTCACTCTTTTTTTCACTCTTGTCTTTTCTTTTCCTCTTATTACTTTTGGCGGTTTTTTTATTTCATTACCTTTTTGTAAGTTGGTGTTGCCTCAGAGAGAGGCGCTCAAATACTTTCTCCATGTTGCAGATTGCTGGCATTACATGAATACCTGGAAAAAGGGCTGTTCAAAGGAAAACAACTGATCCTCCCCATCTTTCTAAATATGTTTACATCATGCTGTTCACTAAAAAGACCTTCATTTGCTGGATATGTAGTTTTTTACTGTTAGTTTTACCTGAAGAAAGTTTTGTGAAAATCAAGTTCTAATGTTTTTTATTACAATAGGTCATAAATCTTTTGTAGGATGAAACATAATTTTTAGCATTATCTCATTTGCTTCAAAGCCTACTGTAGTTATTCAAACACAATAATTTATTGAAACATAGGATTAGTGTTAAAAATAATAACAGATACATTGTGTTTCACGTGTGCCATTAAGTGTTCTTACAGAAAGTTCACTACACATCCTTTGAAGGCGAGTACCATGCCTGCAAAAATAGGCCAGTGAAACCAAAAAAAAAAAGGGGTTTGGAAAGGCTATGTTTATTGATCAATAAATCACAGTCACTATAAGTGACCTGCTGACTTCAAGTTCTTTAGGTCAAGGAACCCTTTGCTATTCTGCAACTTCACCTTTTTGCTGAGCCTCTTAATCAAAACTGTAAAGCCAGAAAGAACATCAAACAATCAAGACTTGGATGATTGGATTGGTTATTTTAAATGACTTAGGCTGTGCTTGTGACAAGGCTTACAGATAGATTTTGTCTTTTCAGCCATTACTAAGGGGGCTCAGTATTCTGTGAAACACAAACAAACAGTAGCAGACTTTCAGAGGCAAATATCGAGGTTTACACAAGCAGACACATAATTTAATGTATGTACAAAACTGCAGAGGATAATAAGGATTCTGCTATGCTGTGACTTCTCCCTTAGCCAAATATCACTAGAGAATACATTTGAATGGCACTACAATTATCAGCACAGATAACACGAGGCACAGCTTCTATGCCTTATTTCTCCCAATTCATTCTGAAACCCGTGCAAGTATGAATTAAGCAGAATCACAAGTGCTTATGTGTTTTCCTTTGAATATTTCTATCCAAAGATGTACAGAAGACGGGATACAAAAGGAGAGTTTTTAAAATATATCTGCTGGGAAGATATCATTAAAATAAGCAAACAGCATGTGAGATTCTGATCTCCATTATCATTTTGAGAATGTATTTTAAGCAACAATATATTGAAGCAGCTGCACATCAGGATGGTACCTGTTTAACAGATTAGATGTGAATTTACAATAAGGTTTAGCACTTAGTGTGCCGGTGGACAGCATTATGTAATAAAGAAGGGAAGTAAGAGCCCACATCTATATTGGTCACAGTTGAATTATTCAATACAGGAAACTTCTGTACTGGGAAGGCACTTACAAACTGAAGGGAAAACAGAAAAGCTATGCATCAATTCAGGTGTTGTTATGATCTTTTAATTAGACACTAATACATGTAAAAGCTTTTACTTGGAGACAGATACATGCGGTTAACATACCTTTCTTTATTTTGCTGGTTAAGACAAGGCTGTAGGGAGTTAAGTCTAAACATTCGTACCAGAAAATTTGAGTGGGAATGCCACTGAAGTCATGTCAAAAACACAACTATTTTGTAAGTCACAGATTTCAGTGTGTAAAAAAACAGGCAGACAAGGTTCTTTGGGTAAATCTGATATCTTTCATTAGACCACCTAAAATAGTTAAGGAATAATTGAGGAAACAAACACATGGAAGGACATAATTAAGATTACCCAAATAACTGTGATTTACACTTGTAGGTATCGCTGGTAAAAAATTCTGTTTAAAGTGTTTTTCTGACAAAGAATGGTTTACTTAACAAAATGGAAATCTTCACAAATGTCTTCTCTTCTAGAAATTTTTCAGTTTCAAGATGTCAGTAACCTAAAACCAAAACACATGAATTGGCTTTTGTTTTAAAAGAAAATAAAAAGGGGAATGTAATTTTTATTGAAATTTTTCACATAAGAAAAATCAGTTCTTCAACAGTCCTCCTCCTAGCACTGTTCAGAGTGTCTAAAAGCCAGAAGTTGCAGAGTCCTACCTTGAAACAATGCACATCTTCTTTACAGCAGGAACTTAAAAACATTGAAATAGTCTCTATATTGTGTATTCTATAGCGGTTGTTAAACCGATTAGCTGCTACTGCAGCATGCAGATAGAAATGTCTAAATTGACTAAAGGAAAATAGAATTTCCTTCTTTAAGCACTATACCTGCCACCAAAGGCAGGCAGGCTTTTTACATTTATTCATACCAAAGTGACAACATTTGAAAAAGGTACATGGTCATTTCAAATGGCAAAACATCTTGCCAAGTAGCACAGAGCTAGTTACTTAAAGGGACTTAGTCTTGTGGGGCTCTGCCATCCAGTGGCATTCCTATATTATGTGTCTGACCTGTCCAAACACTTCATGGGCACTTATGAACATGACTCCGCCAAGACAAGAGAGTATAAAAGGCTTGGGAGAGGGGCATATTCTCCAAGAAAATTAGCAGGAAGTCTGATTTTCTCTGTTTAAAAATCCAAAATTATCTAATTGCCAATTCTCTAATTAAAATCCCCCAAATACATGTTTTCCCACAATTAAAATTAACTGCCACCATATATATACATATCTCTACATTTGGGGACCAAATCTCCAAATCGAACTGGGAGGCCAATTAAAAGCTCTGAATTGATTCGAAGCATCCGAATTGATTCAGGAAAAGATTCGGTAATTAGGCCATAAACGAAGTCTGTTGTGGTTGGGGGAGGGGGGAAGG